>NC_083725.1:24760856-25071689 GCF_028564815.1 Eubalaena glacialis
AACTTATGGTTACCAAAGCGAAAAGAGAGGGAGGGATAAATTAGAAGTTTGGGATTAGCAGATACAAACCACTATATACAAAATAGATAAACAACAAGGTCCTACTGAATAGCACAGGGCACTATATTCAATATCTTGTAATAACCTATAATGAAAAAGAATATATATGTATAACTGAATCACTTTGCTGTACTTAGAAACTAACACAATATTACAAATCAACTATACTTCAATATATTAAAAAAAGAAAGAAAGAGAGAATCTCGTTGGGGCTTAAGTTTTCATCATGAGGGAACAGAGATGAGGCTGCAGGGGCTCTTTCTTCTCTGTTCAAACGAGCAGCCATGTAGCCCTTCATGGCACCAAGCTTGGGGAGTTCCCACTTTCTCCAGTCTAAGTTCCACTGGGGGGATGCAGGGAGCCCCTCCTTTATAGCAGAGCACCACATTTTGAATAAAGCAATAAGTGTATTTAGTTCAACTCTATCTAGTCTGTAGCCTCACTTCTCTCTCCCTGGTGAAAAGTTTACTGATTCACCTATTCGAAATGGATGCTGAGGAGAGGAAGGTAGAAGGATGTTGCCAGGGAAGCTGGAGCACATTGGGGAAAGTCTATGGCTAGTTTCTGGTAGAAAAAATAGATCTCCCACTTTGGCAGTAAAGAAGAAAACTAGATGAAAAGGTCAAAAATGGTGAGCTGATGTGCCAAAATGTCAAGGTCTTGTGCTTATTTGAAAACACAGGCTTTGGAATTAGACATCCTTGGGTTCAGATTCAGGCTTTCCCTCTAACTGGCTGTGTGGCTATGGTGACTTTCTTACTCTCTTCGAGTTTTCAGTTCATGGTGAAATGGGAATACGTGGGAACTAGAGCATCATATGTGGTACCTAACACACAGTAGGTGTCCAATAAATGACAGATCTTCTTTTGTATAATATAGATACCATTGGGTTGTTGTAGAATTAAATGCTTTCATGCATGTAAAGTGCTTTGTCTATAGGAAGCACACATGTTAACTATTACAACTGTTGTTATTGTTATTTTCAGAGAGAGCTGTATATGGAGAATTCCTGAAGTCTCCCATCTTACTATAAAAAGACAGAGATGGGAAAGAGACTTTGGCATGTAAACCAAGGCAGGGATGACAAATAGGTTCATCTCTGTACCAGCTGACCAAGTTGGTAGTGGCTGCCTGGAATGTGAATCAAGTACATATCTGAGGCCATGTCTGGCTCAGCAGGAAAGAGCACTGTGGTCAGTTAGTGAAGTCTATTCTGGGTGGCAGAGGGGGTCATACCGTCTGCTGTGTATTTGTATTCTGTAGACTGAAACATCATTTTAGACAGTTGATTTGGGAGCCTTTGACAAAGGGCCAGGTCTGACTTTGTCCATGCCTGCCAGTCCCCACTTTCTCCATGTTTTACTCCCAGCACGTAATTGAGACATGGCCAAAACCCAGCTCCAGCTGCCTTTTCCTCAGGAAACTTTGGCTGGCATAAATTGTGACCTGTAAATCCACCATGTGGATGACACAGGCTGTGTGCCCAGCCCAGGCTCTGCAAGCGACAGAAGAGGAGGGAGTTGCTTAGTGACATGACACAAAGGGTGTCTTTGATTCATCACCCAGCTCCAGCTCCAAGCCCATGCCCAGCAGTGAGTAACGGCTGCAAATGGGCAATATAACCCCTCTAAAAATGTCACTTTGCTGTAAAATGTAAATGTTTAACATTTAAACATGAACACGGAGTCCTAAAATGCCTAGTGCTGGGTGGCCTTTTTTTTTCATTCTTTTAGAAAATCTTTGGCCTTCCATGGTGAGAGATATCAATGCAAGATTTACACCCTTGTGCTTGTTAAATTGGTGCCATCTCTTGCTCCAGATAGGGCAGCAAAGGAGGGGATTTGCAGGGGACTCTCTACCTTGCCTGTTAATGCAGAGTGTTAAATGTATAGTGCAATTCCACCCCCAGGCACTGTTCTGTGGTGTTACGAACTCTGAACATAGGAGATTTCATTTTATTTCCAATTATCCTGGTCTTCAAAATATAAGATTGTGTCACTGAAGGTCAAGAAAGACCAAAAACAGCAGTAAAGAATATTCATTGGGAACTCTCTCCTTTAGACCTATTCATCACCTAATTCTGTCCCATGGGTCTGGGACTAGGAGGCTCCAGGTAAATCAAAGGTGTGGGTGATTGTTCTTGGGACTGATTCCTTTTCTCCTAAGACAATTTGAATGAGAGTCATCCCAGTAGCAACTCTGGGCCTCTTGCTGATTAGTCTTTGGACACAGGTGGACCTTGAATAAAAAGTAAGTCAAACCTGAGAGATCTGGGTGAGCTCAGAGCCTGGTGTGGAAGACAGTTGTGTCACAGGGATCACTGGGCATGGGGATATGTGGATACTAGTGTCAGTTTCACCCTAGTTTTATCCAACTTCCATTTCCTCTAGAGATTGTTATTTGCTGATTTTTTCTTTGGGGTTGTGATCACAGTAGGCACTGAATATATGTTTGTTTAATTACTTAAATAAGTGGTGAGTCACGGGCAAACCCGAGAGATAAGGCCTAGTGTTCTGGCAAATGCATGTTCCAACCTTGGCTCAGTCTCTTAACCTCCCTATACATGATTTTATGTTATTCTTGTCATATTCTTTGGAAGTAATGAGGGTGAATGAGGTTATCGTTAATTTACCAATTAGAAATGGAGGACCAGACAGTTTACAGAGTTTTTCTGATATCACATTGAGCCAGTGATAGAGCCAAGATGAAAATTCTGCTTTTTGGTCCTCATTCTAACTTTTTTACACTTCACCACCCTGAATGTGTACACCTCGTGCCATGAACCCCGATGAGGCACGTGCGATCATCAGGGCCAGTTCTAGGGTGAGCGAGTGGGAGACCTAGGGCATTTGCAAGACCCTGAGATTGGGTGCTTCTTTAAATTTAGTACCTGGCTTGCTTCACTCTCATCCCAGCCCTGGTGATCACACATATAGAAGCATGAATGAAGGGGTGTGTGCAAGAGGAAGATTCTGCAAGTGAGCTCAAAAGAGTTCGTTTTCTCTAGGTCTAGTACCTAGATGTCAGGACACTCTTGGAACAGAAAGATGGGACGGACTCTCCACTTTTCTGAACAGAGTTACTGATGACACTTGCCAGTAGCCCTTGATCAAATCTGCCCCCTCAGAAGATGGATAGGACAGACGACTGGGGCTTCATATGGGACCGATCAGTGTGGTTTGCCACCACCAAGTGTCCTTGTATTAGGACACTTTAATCACAGTGTTAGAAACCCAACTGAAACCATTTTAGGCACAAATGACAATTTATTGGATGAATACTGAAATGTCTTAACACAACTGAAAAAGAAAGGGATCTCAGGAAGCATTGGAATTAGGGACTTAAATGACCTTAGGGGTTTTTCCACTCTAGTCTCCACTTCTTTCCTCTCTTTTGTGACAAAGGGATTAAAAAAATAATTATTGAGAACTCTTAAGCCTCACATCCTGGCTCTCATCATCAGCAAAGAGTGACCTTTGGTCCTTACATCCAGTTTAAAAAATCTCAAGGAAGGACTCTGATTGACTTAGCTTGGTCAGATGCTCATCCTTGGATGTCCTCAAACTCAGGGTCACAGAGAACCAATAAAGCCTCTGTGACCACCCCTGCATATAAACTATCTCACAGAGAGTGGAGATCCCTGTGAACTGGGCAACAAACCCAACAGTGTTTTCTATGGCCATACACCATGATCAGCAAATGGTGCAAGGTTGGACACTGTCTTTTGTGGCAGTTTAGCACAGCAAGGCTTCCAAAGCCAAAATTAGGTGGAACAGGTTACCTGCAAGAAGCACATATTTTGTAGTCACTTCTGAGAGCTTGTGTATTATTCCCCTGGAAGCCCATAAATCATCTAGACACTTCAGTAGGAACTGGTTTGCTGAGTCAAGCACACTATCAAATGGCCATAACAACCCTTCTCATGAAATCCAAGATCCTTTATTGGAGAAATAATATAAAGCTCTGACCTATTTCCAGGGATGACGATGTGAAATTCAGCAATTCTCATGGGAATTTCTTGGCTCTAAAACCTAGCATCTGCTGAGGATCTCCCCTAGAGCTTTCTACCTCCCCAACAAAGCCATGGTACTTATCTTAGTGTCAGTAAAACCCTTCATTCCTTAAGCTGAAGTTCTTCATGCTATTTTCAAGGAAAATGGCAACCTGGACCAACCCAGAAGCTCCACAGGGCACTTCCAGTCAGATTCATACTGCTGCTTGCCTTAGATAATTTGTCACTAAAACCAGAGGGTCAAAGAAATTAGGATATGTTCTCCAAAAATTGGGTTCTTGGGGTTCAGTGGGTGGGAAAAGCACAAACTCCTCTTTTGAGGAACGTGTTCAATGAATCCAAAGAAGGAATATTAGAGGTAGTATAATTTGCTGGAAATAGCACAGATTTGTTTTTTAAAGTTATTTAAATTTCCAAAGCAAAAATATTTGTAGGCAAACTTGGGTAAAAGAGAAATTCATCTATAATTCTTCTACAATAGTACTGTTTTGTGCTGGTTCTTCTAGTCTTTCATATAAATAGTTGTTCGTGATATGCATGTGATGCACGTGATCGTGGGCATGAAGTGACTGTACTAGTATGCCAATGAGCTCCTGCTGCCAAGGAGATGTTTTCGGCATTACGCAGAATACATAATGGAAAGCCATCTCTAGGTTGAGACTTAATAAGGAAGTTATACTTCTTGTCAAAGGAAGTTTAGATATTTCCTTCCTCTGGGAACACTTATGAAGACCAAGGGGAATACAGATGCATGAACAGTACCTGGAGTAGAGAAGAAAAGCCATTCCTGGGATTAACAAATAAACTAGGCACCCAGGATTTTATAGATCATTTTGTAGAGAAACCAAATCCTCCAGGTAAATCAACTGCTTCTTAAAGACTCTACTCTGAAAATGGCTTAAGTGAAGACTAGAACTTTCTCTAATAAGAAACGAGGGTCCCTGCAGAGTCAGACACTGCTGCTCAGACAGGATGGGATACATGGAAGAAGATCTGCAGAGCGTGAAATAAGAGGTGTTTGCCAGACAGACCCTGAGTTCCATTACTCACACGAATGTTTTGAAGAGGAATTGGAGACTTTGTAGTGTGTATATATCTATCAGAAGCAATTTGGTTTAGCGATTTAACAATTCCTTTCATAGTCTTAATAAAGTCTTAATAAAGTCCTTTTTTAAAGAACCCTTCAGGCATTATCATATACTTAATCCAGGTGAATCCTACTGAGGCATCAAAACCCGGTAAACAGCAGTGTGCACTCCACCCACTCTGACAAAACTGGTTGAATAAAACTTCGTTCTAAAGTGGTGGGCTACAAGTTAGGTTCTGCGGGACTAGGCAGAGAGCCCATAAAGGCTAGCCCTTATTTTTGGAAATATTTATCTGAAGCCTATAAATCTTAAAAATCTGTTGTGTTAAACCCCATAGACACCTCAGCTGCCTATGTTTCTTTGCATCATTAATTTCCACTCTCCACTCACTGATAAGATATGAGAGGAGGCCCAAGAAAAGATAAATTTCATAATAACTATATATAGAGATATATATATATACACATAAATGTACATATAACTATATGAATGCCACCAGCTATGGAGAGAAGAGGAATTAAGAATCACAGCCGTTTGGTGACAGACCTGTCTCCAGTTGGAAATATGGAACATCTGTTGGGGCTGGAATGTCCAAGACAGCTTCTTCACTTACATGACTGGTAATGTACATATTTATACATATACAATTTAGGTATATATGTGTGTATATACATATATATTTATGTATTTAACCTGACCATTTAATGTAATTAAATTTAATGTAATTTACATAACCTCTACCGTCTTCTTGGATACTTCTGTTGGGGTTTTTCTGTTATTGTTGTTGAAATAAAACCACTATTTTTTAACATTTAGTTCTTTATCTCTTTTGAATTATTCTCTAAGGACTCACTTCCTGAGACAGAAGTTTGGATTTCAAGGTCTTAGTTCTACTTGCTAAGTTAACCATGTGATCTTGGTCAAGTTATTTCACTTTCTTTGGTCTATGAATTGAAGGGATTGAGATTTGTGGTCCTTTCTAGATCTAAAATGCTTTGATCTCAGGGGTGTATCAGCAGGGCTGCCATGCTGCACAATTTCAGGACATTAATAATATCATAGATTCCCCCTGAAGTTGTACAGTGGGCAGCCAAATAGACATAGGCAGTGGCCCTGGATATATGGCCTTTCCTTCATAAGAGCCCTCCCCTGTAATGTCCTGATTATGCTGCCTATACACACTAGATTTTATTACAGATTGATGATATCTCTAAAAGAAACGCCTGTTCAGGGTAAGTTACTGATCTGTCCAGGCCCTCCCCACTTCATCATTTTTGTATCTAGCTAATTGTCTTATTCCATTGGAGGATGTCTGGGGCCTTACCCATTGCCCGTCCTCCCTCCTGCCCTCTTAATATCTACTGAAATTCTAGGAAAACCCACAAGTACAACACAAATCTAAAGCAATGTCTCTTAAACTTGAAGAAATCCCTGGAGATCTTATTAAGACAAAGATTTATGGGTCTCTAATCCTGAGATTTTGATTCAATAGATCTGGGGTGTAGCTTAGAAACTGCATTTCTACCAAGCTCCCAGTTGATGATGATGATGTTGATGATACTACATTTTCAGTAGAAGTGGTCTAAAGCAATCTTAATCAGTAAAGAGTGACCTTTGAAATTCAATTTCTGCTTCTTTTATTTCCTACTGGTGCCCTTTCCCAGTTGGCCTCTAGGTTGGCTGCGCGTGTAAAATGCCTCTGTGGGGTGAGAGCAGAGCATTCCCTGCTCCTGAGGTCAACACTGCTTAAAGATGTCAACAAACCCATCTGTGTACAATGGTATCCCATCCCCTCACAACTGGAGAGATCTGTCCTGGTGGACTCACTCCAGCTATCCAGCTGTCAGTGCTTCTGGCTAATGGCTCCTTGGTGGGGCAGTTTCCTGAGGTTGCTGCTAATCCTACTATTTGAAAAGAGCCAAAGCGCCCGTGACAGCAGTTTTAAAGCTAGTTGCTTCTGGTTTTATTAAGTTAGATTTTGCAAAAGAGGTGGAGGCAGCAGCATGGAGGCATGTGGAAGAAATGGTCCTGGAGGAGACGAGCCAAATGTCCCTGGGTAGCTCCGTACTGATCTCTGTTTCTGCTGGAGCATGCACTTTTCTCTCCTATGGCTGTTTCTGGTCTATTCTAAATACTACCAGATTCCTTTTTAGTCTGAACCCAGGTTGGGAAACCTCTTTATTCAGGAGAAATCAGGTGTAGCACCTACTATTGATTGTCTGACTTGTATTCATTTCCCGTCTCATCCCCTTCCTCCATCCCAAGGAGAACCCTGATTTTATTTATATTTCTACTCTTTTCATTCAGTCATGCTTCAAGGGAGACTTGCCCCATTCTCAGACCCAGTCCTGATTGTTCTAAGCCAATTATGGTTGTCTTATTTCTCATATTAATTATTGGTTTAGACACGAGCATGTGACACAATTCTGACCAATGAGACTTGAAAGAGGGCTTCTGGGAATGATTTTCTCTCATAACAGAGAGACATAGAAGAGAGATATAGGAAGAGATCTCTTCTTTCTTTGATGTTGATATGTCTGATGTGATACCTAACTGCTGTAACTATCTTGTGACCATGACAGGCGCTGGTCTGAAGAGAAAGCTGACGTACGAATATCAAAATGGACGAATATCAAAATGGTAGAACTTAAATTCTTGAAACATTGAATCCCCCTACCTTGGACTACCTTTTAAGAAAAAATTTTTTTTGCTTGTCACTTGTCACTTTGAATAAGGGATTTCTGCCACTTATAGCTGAAAGAAGCTTGAGGTTATTGTTTAAGTTTTCTATATCCTTACAGATTTTTAAAATCTACTTATTCTATAAATTATTGAGAGGGGTATTAAAATTTCCCATTATAATTGTAGATTTGTCTACAATTTTATCAGTTTTTGATTCATGTATTTCAAAGTTATGTTATTAGGTGCATACATGTTAAAATTATGTCCTCTATATGAATTGGCTCGTTTATAATTATAAAATGAACTTTTCTTATATTCCTGTTAATATTCTTTGCAGTGAAGTTTACTTTGTCTGATATTCATATGGCCATTCCATCTCTCTTTTGATTAGTATTCACATAATATATCTTTTCCTTCATTTTATTTTTAACCTATTTTTTTCACTATAAAGTGAATTTCTAGCAGGCTGCATATTGTTGGGTCTCACTTTTTTTTTTCAATCTGTTTATCTCTGCCTTTTAATTGGAGCATTTAGACCTTATTTAATGTGATTATTGATATAGTTAGGTTTAAATCTACCATCTTGCTATTTGTTTCTATTTGTCCCATCTGTTATTTTCTGTTTTTTTCTTCTTTTAAAGCCTCCTTTTGATTTAATTGAATATTTTTATTATTCCATTTTATCTATTTTAGTGGCTTTTTAGCTGTAACTATTTGTTTTGTTATTACAGTGGTTGCTTTAGGGTTTATAGTACATACTCTTAACTTACCTTAGTATACCTTCAAATGATGGTATAGCACATTACACACAGTATAAGAACCTTCTAATATTATACTTCTATTTCTCCCCTCCTGGATTTTGTGCACCTTTGTTCTATATCTTACCTCTGTAAATGTTATAAATGCCACACTACATAATTATTATTGTTGTTGTTTTGTCAAATGTCTTTTAAAGAGATTTGCATAATAAAGGAAGATATTCCCTACGTTTATCCATGGATTTACTATTTCTGTTTTTCTTCATTCCTTTGTGTAGATATGATTTTCATCTGCTAACATTTTCTTTCTTCCTGAAAGAAGTCCTTGAACATTTGAACATTTCTTGTCATGCATATCTGCTGTTGAAGAATTCTTTCAGCTTTTGGATGACTAAAATATTTTATTTTGCATTCATATTGGGAAGATATTTTCCCCCCAATATTTTAAAGATATTGCTCCCAAAGTCATACTTATTTTTGTTCCTTTGTACATAGGTATCTTTTTTCTCGGACTGCTTTTAAGATTCTCTTCTCACCGCTAATTTTGAACAGCTTGATTATGACATGTCTTTGGTTCAGTTGTCTTCATGTTTCTTGTGCTTGAGGCTCATTGAGTTTCCTGGATTTGTGATTTATAGTTTTCATCAAATTTGGAAGAAACTTCGGCCATTATTTCTTCAAATGTATTTCCTGCCCACCCTCCTGCTTTGAGGACTGCAATTATATGTACATTAGGCTTCTTGGATTGTCCCACAGTTTACCGATGCCCTGTTCACTTTTTAGTCTTCTTTTCTCTATTTTGGATAGTTTTTATTGCTAGTCTTCATGTACACTGATCTTTTATATTTCTGTTTCTAGTTTGCTATTAACCCCATCCAGTGTATTTTTCATTTAACACCTTGAACTGTTCATCTGTACAGGTTTGATTTGGGTCTTTACTCAATATATTCAATATTTCCTATAGCTTTTTCCCCCCTTATTCTAGCTTTTTGAACATATGGGGTACAATTATAAATACTGTTTTAACATCTTTGTCTGATAATTCTAACGTCTATGTGAGTCCTTGGCTTGGTTTCAATTGATTGATTTACCTCCTCATTATGGGCCAGATTTTCCTACTTCTTTTTATGCCTGATAACTTTTTAAAAATAGATTTTATTTCTTAGAGCAGTTTTAGGTTTACATTAAAATTGAGCAGAAGGTACAGAATTTTCCCACATACTCCATGCCCTCACACATGCAGAGCCTCCCCATGATCAACAACAAATTATTATCAACATTTGTTATAGCTGATGAACCTACAACAGCACATCATAATGACTCAAAGTTCCTAGTTTCCCCTTATTAGGTTCACCCTTGATGTTATACATTCTGTGGGTTTATACAAATGTATAATGACATGTATCCATCATATGGTATCCCACAGAGTACTAGTTTCATTGCCTTAAAAATCTTCTGAGCTCTGCCTATTTATCCCTCCTCCTGGCCCAACCTCTGGCAACCAGTGATCTTTTTACTGTCTCCATAGTTTTACCTTTTCCAGAATGTTATATTTTTGGAATCATACAGTATGTAGCTTTTTTGGAATGGCTTCCTTCATTTGGTAATATACAGTTAGGGTTCCTCAATGTTTTTTCATGGCTTGAGAGCTCATTTTTTTTGGTGCTAACACTCCATTGTGTGGATGTACTATAGTACATCTATTCATTCACCTACTGAAGGACATCTTGGCGGCTTCCAAGTTTTGGCAATTATGAATACAGCTGCTATAAACATCCATGTGCAGGTTTTTGTGTGGACATAAGTTTTCAACTTCTTTGGGTAAATATCAAGAAGCACAATTGCTGGATCATATGGTAAGAGTATGTTTAGTTTTGTAAGATACTGTCAAACTGTCTTCTAAAGTGGCTGTACCATTTTGCATTACCACCAGAAATGAATAAGAGTTCCTGTTGCTCCACATCCTCACCAGCATTTGGTGCTGTCAGTGTTCTGGATTTTGGCCATTCCAATAGATGTATAGTGGTATCTCATTATTGTTTTAATTTGTACTTTCCAGATGACACATAATATGGATGCCTGATGATTTTTGATTGAAAGCCAGACATTATGAATTCTACTTTGTTGGGTGCTAGATATCTTTGTATCCCTGTAAATATTTTTGATGTCTTTATCTGGGATAAGTTAAGCTACTTGGACACAGATTAATGCTTTCTGGTCTTGTGTTAAGATTTGTTAGAGACTGGAGCAGAATTTAATTTAAAGATAGTTATGTCCCACTGCTAAAGCTAGACTCTTCTAAATACTCAACCCAGTGCTCTATGAATTATGAGATTTTCCAGTGTGGCTTGGGGAACAGGTACTATTCCAAGCTCTATATGAACATTGGAGCATTGGCGCATAGGAGCATTCCTCCTTTTCCTTTTGGGTGGTTCTTTCCATGGCCTTTGATAGTTTCTTCACATGCATGTACTGATCACCTCTCTGCTATAGACTCAAGTGGGACCCTCTAGCTTTCCAGAGTTCTGTTTCTGTGCAGCTTGTTCCTGTACTTTGCGTTGTGGACTCTAACCATCTTTGTCTCCCCAGACTTTCAGCTTCATCTCCCCAAATCAAAGAGGCTTCTACCTGAGTTGCCATGCTGTGGCTGGAAAATGCTCTCAAGGCAGTAAACTGGGGCAAACTTTGGGCTCAACTCATTTGTTTCCTGTCTCTCAGATATGATTCTTCCTACCGCCTGATCTTTACTGTCTTAAAAATTATTGTTTCGTATAATTTTTCTAGTATTTTTAGTTGTTTCTGGCAGGAAGGTAAATCCAGCTCAAGGCACTTTATCTTTGCTGGAAGCACAAGTCTCTCTGTTTCACTTTTAGTAGGAGAAAGTTGTAGTCAATTTAAGTGGACCAACAATATGCAATTGGATAGATGAAATGTAGCAAGTTGGGATTTTACTACATCAGTTAAATGGAATGGAAGGCATCATCTATTTGTATGAACCTCAAACTATAATAATGAGAGAAGGACTTCCCTGGTGGCACAGTTGTTAAGGATCCGCTTGCCAATGCATGGGACATGGGTTCGATCCCTGGTCTGGTAGATCCCACATGCCGCGGACCAACTAAACACATGCACCACAACTACTGAGCCTATGCTCTAGAGCCCGCGAGCCATAACTACTGAGCCCGCATGGTGCAACTACTGAAGCTCACGCACCTAGAGCCCATGCTGCACAACAAGAGAAGCCAACACAATGACAAGCCCGCGCACTGCAATGAAGAATAGCCCCCGCTCGCTCGCCCCAACTAGAGAAAGCCCGCGTGCAGCAACAAAGACCCAACGCAGCCAAAAAAAAAAAAAAAATTTTTTTTTTTAAAGTTCTGTATTTAAAAAAAAATAATGAGAGAAAAAAAATCAAGCAGTGGCATGATATTTACATTATGATCTCATATAGGTAAAATTTAAAACTACATACAACGATATTATTTATTATTATGTTTGGCCAAATGACAAGTGAACTGAAAGGACATATATCAAATGAGTTGTGATGGTTGTCTGGAGGGATGCAAGTGGAATGATCAACAAAGGTGATATTTTCTTTTCTTCAACAATTACAACAAGAGCCACAATGAAAGTACTTCAAGAAAATATGACATAATATTCCTACCTCTCTTGGGAAATTCACTATGTAGACCCAAGAGTCCATCCACATAGATGAGTAAAGTGTTACGCCAGAGGAGAAGTTCATTTACTGGGCAAAAATGATTATTTGCCCCAAAGTTGGGAATGTGGTTAGAAATGGGTCAAGGGTCTTGTTTTGAAGGTTCATTTACATGAAACCCTGTTTTGTTTTATTTTACAGTGTATGTAGCAAATCAATAAGAAGAGTAACATTTAATAAAGATGCTGTTTATATCTCAGTGATAAAATATCCACTGTCTTTGTCTAATAATAGTGCCTTTTTCAAATTTGAAGTGGGTTTGGAGAGACTGATGGAGATGAGGCTGAAGGCCCCCCAAACTGTCCTTTGGCATCGTCACTGACTGCAGGTGAATCAAGCATTTGGGGAGCACAGAAGACAGAAGACACAGACACCAGAGTCATATATGACTATGAGGTTTCAATAGGAAATGGAAAGGCAGGAGGATTAAGAGCTAGTTGAGAATTAACAGGAGGCAATGGCAGAATAATTCATTCTTTCAGTGGCTGGCTCCCTTCCCTTCAGCTTATAGGGACACAGACTTGAGGTAACACACTCAACACATAGCAGGCAAGACATGCTCCCCCCACCAAAGTGGGGAAGGAACCCAGAGGAAACAGGACTATGTTGACCTCATCACAGATAATTTGAGTTGTGGGAATCCCAAAAGGTAGGAGGAGGAAAGGCTTCTCTACTGAAGCTAAATATTTTTGTTTTTATTACTTGTTTCCTAGCCACAGTGCAAAATTTTATGCTGAGGTTAACAGTGTCTAATTAGACAATGGCTAAACTTAAAGGCTAAACTTAAAATCGATCTCTAACAACCAGCATCATCTTTGTAATATGTAGAAACCACCAGCTAATGAAGAGTTTTATTTTTAAAAGATACCCCATAATTTTAGGAACTGAGATCATTGAAACTGCAATGAATTAGCAAATTCCATCTTTTTTGATTGAGTACCTACCCCCCCTCCCCATTCCTTGTCTGGGAAACATTATAAGTTTATGGTAAACAAAATGTTTGAATATTTGGTGAAATATGTACCATAAGTAGACTCTTCTCAATGTTTTGCCAGGAAGGTGTCACAATGGATGTTGGGTAAAGTGTTAGGGTGAAGGGGAAACATACCCTGTTTTTCCTTTAAATCCTTTGCCTAGAGTTTCCAACGGCTTTCTTAGAAAAATTACCTTTTTGTCAAGACAGAGTTTTAAGTAGAGGAAGGTACAAGATTCTATAAGGCCCACTCTCCTTCTGAAGTCAGATACCTAACTTGTCAAGTCACACCAGTGTGGACCATCAGGATTTCTGTCACCCACCAGGACTACTCTGCTTCTGCAGCCTCTCAGTCCTTGGGAATTCCAACCCCATTCTCATACCTCTTAAATGGTTCTGGGAGTCCACAGAGGATGTCTTGGAAGTCTAACAAGGTTTCTATAGGCTGGACTTCTTGATCCCCCTGTGGTGGGTCAGGTATTTTCCTCATAGAGCTGTTCTGGGAGTTGACTTCTGTCTGCTCAGGCTGAAGGCCATTCCTGCAGCTGCCACTGGCCCAAGGTTGCAGCAGCCCCCCATCCCATGTGAAACTTGCTACCAGATGCCTAAACTTCTATACGCCCAGTGCAGACATTAGTGAAGTTGTGTTTCATGATCATGATCATCACCATCATTCTGAGTTCTTTTACAACCGGTTCCACAACCCAGAGCTCAGGCATGGATTCCAAGGGCAGATGCAGGCCTGAACTCAGAATCATCCTGCTCTTCTGATTCCAAAAGTCATCTCCCCTTGACCTCTAATGACTTCACTTTAGAGTGAAGTCTTCCTAGAGAGGAACCTTTTGGTTCCTTATAAGCAGACCCCTGGTGGCCCTGAGGATCCTTTAAGGTGCCTGTATATGCCCCCATCCTGAGCAGAACATAATTAACATTATGCTTAATTGTTCAATTGCTCAAATATTTTAACAAGAAAGAATACTCCCTGGGGAGGGGGAAGGAGTGGATTTTGAGACTGGGGGAAAGAATGATGATTAGACTTAGCAGGAAATCATTGAAGGTGGAGGACAGGGCTGGGCTGCGGTGGAAGAGAAGAGAACCATGGGTGAGGAAGCTGATTCCAGAGGGCAAGTCATAGGGCGTGGAAAATAAGATTTCAGCAGACTTATACCTCCCTCTCCCTCCACCCTCTTCTTTTTTCTCCATCTACCAATGCACTTCCCCACTAGACCCATCAAGTCAGACCCTCTGCCCCATACTGCCATGTTCTCCTTCAGATTCCTTCTTTCAATCCAAACTCCTATTGCTTCTGGGCCTCCCAGGAGCTTGCCTTCATGGAACAAAATTAGTTGACTAATTCTCTCTGTAGCTAAAGACTAAAGAAGCCCTAAAATAGTTCTCCTCTGTGGGGGAGTGGATTTGGGTCCAGCAGCAGGCCCCAAGGGAGCCACTTTGGGCCAGTGATGCTTCTAGAAGTGCTCCTGAGCAGATGTCTGAGAACTCAGATCTGCCCACCATGGGCCCCAAGCTCCAGCAGGACCTACCCTTGGGCTCTCCAAGAGGCTGCTCCCCGGTGTGGCATCCATGCTGAGAACAGTTTCAGGGGATTATACAGAGCTGATCACATGCTCCAGGAAAAGCCTATAAATGTTGTTATTTATTCCCTTAAATAACACCTCTCATACATCCTAAGTGCTTTGGAAATATACAGAAACAACACAGCAGGTTCTGGGGGCTGGAGTAATTCTTTATCATTAATTTTTTTCCTGTTGGCTGCTTATAATAATTCCTTGAACAGCAAAAAAAATGCACTCAGCTTCCTTGCTGAATTAGCTGAATCACCTGTTGCTCCTTGTGGAATGCTGTGTTCATTGCTGGGCCTGCCTGTGTTTGTAGGGTTGACTAAAAGGTTGAGCAGAGCTTAGGGGCTTGGGGAAAAATGAATGTTAAATTCACCTCTTAATGGTGGTGATGCTTTTGCCCAAGTAGAAGAAATAGCCTCTTTTTCCTCTAGGGATCTTCCTCTGGGCTCTGCCTTGGGTGATTGGAGTATGTACCCTTCATCATTCTCTTGGAGGGTGTCCGGCAGTGATAATTTTTAAAACTTTTCTAATGTATGAGAAGCTAAGAAGGAATTGACTACCTCTAGAAAGCATTTCTTACCCACCCGATGGAGCTAAAATGAGGATGATGAGATCTACCTCATAAAGCAGGCTGGTAAGGATGGCGATCTATGTAAATTGTCAAACACAGGACTTGGCACAGAGTAGGTACACAAAAGTGTTATTTTGCCTCTCCCATTACCTTCCCTTATGAGACTCCCCACCAAGTTGAATGATAGTGAAATATCACTGGGCCTCTACTGCCCTTGAAAACCAAGCTCCAAATCCTTTCATACTCAACTTTCACCAGATATTCTCCTACCAGAGAATCTGGGACCTGAGGAGCTGGGTCCCCGAGGACCTTTTACCAGGTTGCAGTGTAAAGGAACTCACAGATTTCAGGTCCAGAAGTGGTTGAAAAATGTGTATTCTCTCTGCTGTCACCCAGCAAATGTTAAGGGGGAAAACGTGTAGATGGCCCACGTGGAGTGTTCTACGATGACTGATGGCACATGTTGCCACTGGTCACTGATATCAATGGTGCAAAGAAATATATCATTGATATCAATGATGTGGGCAGGTCTGGTAGGTAAGTATGAGTTCATGGAATCGGAATAAGAATAAGAGCAGATTTTGGAGAAGAAGGAAGAGGAGAGGACAAGAAGGAGAAGGAGAAACAAGAGGAGGATGAAAAGAAGAGCTAATGTTGCTAGAGCCCATTCTATAAACCAGGCTCTGAGTGAAACCCTCCAGACACCTGATCTCATTTAAACCTCCTGAGGTAGGTAAGTAATATTGCTGCATTGTAGACAAGAGAAATGAGCTCAAGTAACCTGCTCAAAGTCACCAGCTTGTACAGTTGGGGAGTAGTTAGAATTCAAATCCAAGTCTGTCTGATTCCAGAGCCTATGTTCCAATCCATTATACATGTTCAAGGCCAGATGAGAAGGTAGCAGGAGGCTCTTTTAAGGCAGGAGCTTAAAAAAGTGGCTAGGATTTCAGCAGGTGAAGGGAGAAGGGATATTTCAGGTGGAGGCAAAGCCAGAAAGGCAGTGAGGTGAGAAAGTACAGGGTGTGTTTGGCAAGTGGTGGAGACCTCTTTAGCCAGGATGCAGAACGGCTTCAGGTCTGTAATGCCTATGACCTTTGGCATTTTATGTTTCTGAGGTGTGGAAATAATATCAAACAGGTATTGTGAGGATGAAATGAGATGAAGCGCCTGACAGAGACCCACCCTGATGCTTAACAAATGGTAGTTCATTCATCTAGCCAACAAATATTTACTAAATGTCTGTTACACATCAGGCAAGGAGAGAGGTCTGTCTGAACAAGACTAACCCAGTCTTTACACTTAGGAGGATTATATTCTAGTAGGAAAGGGTAACATTAAATCTTTGATTACACAGTGAAATTACAATAGTGGTAAGGGTTTCACAAGAAAAATATGAAGTATATACTATAACCATTTATGGCAAGCAAGTTGAGCTCAGAATGATTAGGAATTACCTAGGCAAAGTGAGTACGTACATGTTAGTCTGTGTGCGTCCAGGTCACATTAAAGGTTATTCTGAGCAATGGAAAGCAGCGAAGGTTTTAGTAGGGGAGTGACATGATCGTATCTGACATGACCAGTTCCTATGACTAGTAAATAAGAGAAGACTACTAGGCTCATGATAGGGAACTACTGAAAAATTTTGAGTAACAGAATGATACCATGAGCAGAGCAATTTTTAATAAACTTATTCCTAGAGCCATGTAGACGAATAATTGTCAGGGAAAGAGCCTTAAGGCTGAGAGGTCAGCTGGAAGCCCTTGTCGAAGAGGGAGTTGATAAAGGTCTGAACTACGCTGCCGGAAATAGGAACTGACAGGAGGAAACACAAGCAAGACACATTTTTAAGAAGGAATGACAAGATTTGTGCTCTCTTGGAGGTTGGAGGTGAAGGAAAGAGGAGAGTAAAAGACTACTAGGGAGTTTCCATCCTGGATGATCGTAAGAATGAGAATGTCATGCCTGGAAATAGAAAAGTCAGAAAGAAGAGTGACTCGAGGAGGAAGATGAGTAGCTTCCATTTTTAATACATCGATTCTGGGGTAACAGTCTGTCCTGGGAATGTCTTGTGCGTGCATCCAAGGAAGATGTGCTCAATCGACTGGCTTTGTAAGTGGGGAACAGGAGTCGCTGAAAGAGGGTGGCTGGGGTATGACCTTTGGGAGTAGGTGAGAACCAAAGAGGAGACATGGTCAGTTAGGGAAAGAGAGAAAAGGGCACAGAGGCACGAGGGCCTCTGAGGCACAGAGCACGAGGGCCACTCCCGTTAGGGGAGCAAAGGCAGAAAGTCAGCGGAGGAGCAAGCAGAGAGGCAAGCAGGAGCAGGAAATCAGGAAGGGCTGGGGGAATATGGAAGGAGACCAGATGCTGTCGGAGCCCACGAAGACAGGCAGAGAGCGGCGGGGACTTGAAGACTGAGGATGGAACGCTGATGCTCTCCCTTCACTGCGGTCCTGGAGGTCCCTGTCCTCGTGGCACCTGACCCTTTTCTCAGCTCAAAGCTCGCGAGATGAGTTTTGGTGAGAAGTCCCAGTACCGCCTGGGCAGTGAACACAGGGATGGCTGCATCATTTGTGGGGCCCATTGCAAAATAAAAGTGTGGGATTCCTTGTTAAAAACCAGGAAACAAGTACTATTAAAGATTCTAAAATATAAAATTTTTCCCTATTTAAAGTTTTGAAATATAAAACTTGTCTCTCAATCTGGCATGGTGTTTTTGTATCTGCTATTTCATGTTGCACTGTCTCAGGCACAGGGATACTCCTGGCAAGTACAGACCCTCACACCCACCTGGGGCCCCACCTGGCAGGAACCAGGCATGCAGGCACATGTGTGGCATTTAATCCTATATTTAAGCAGAAGGCTGAAGACTTTACTAAGAGGCTGGAGAAAGGAATGATCAGGGAATAACAGAAAAAGTGGTTAGACCTTCGGAAGGCTGTGGGATGCTGGTATAGGTGACACTGAAGGTTGTGCCATGTCCTCCTACGGAGACGTTCCTCCTTCTCACCCAGAATGAAACTCAGCCCTCAGCCCTCAGCCCTACTTAAGAGCCGTCGCTGAGTGAGGCAAGCCCCAAATAACCAAGCAGAGTTTGGGATTATAGGGTACCAAGATCAGAAGATCATCCCAACACAGATTCGGCAGATATGTAGTGACCACCTGGGCTGGCCTGTGCTAAGTGCTCAAGGAGCGTGCAGGAGTGTTGGGGATCAGACAGGGGAGTGGCTGCAGGACTGGTGTGCAGAGGTGAGGCTGTAATGCAGAGAAGAGCAGTGGAAAGAGGGAATAGGAGACACGGTGGTGGCCAGGGGTGGGTGGTAGCCTAGTGTATCAAGTAAGAGCACAGACTCTGGGGTTCAAATCCCAGCTCCACCACTTCCCAGCTGTGACTTCAGGCAAGTTACTCAACCTCTCTGTGCCTCTAATTCCCCATTTGTAAAATGACCGTGACAATCACACCCACATCAAAGGTTTGTTGTGAGGATTAAATGACTCAATATTTATAAGGCACTAGAACCACATCTGCGACATCGTAGGCACTGTATTTTATAGAATGATTTGGTGAGTACTGGAGCTAGTCTCAGAATCAATCACATTGGGAGGAGCATAACCCAGGTGGTCAAAAATAATAAAAAGAATTCCTAATCTATAACTTATATCTTTAAAGAAATATTAAAGAGATTATAATTTGTAATTTCCAACAATCTTTATATCCTCATTCCTCTTATCCCCATACTGCTCTACATTCTTTCATTCCATGGCTGCCTCCACCATTCATACCTCAGCTTCTGCCCTCCGATCTCTCTTTCTCTCTGTCTCCTTCTGTGGTGGCCAAGAGAATGACCTCCTATTACTAATTGTGCCCCAGTCACTGACCGAGGGCCCTGGTTGTTGTGCATGGAAATCCATGGTCAGCTTTGCACCAAGGCCATGCTTCCCTGGGCTGTTCTACCACTGACTGCGTGTGGCTGGGACACTAAGGCAGATCTATTCCTGGAACACAGGGGACACTTTGTTAGCCAACTTTGGTTCAAGGACTCTCAATGGCTTGGCTGAACTTTCCTTAGGCTGCAAGGCAGGCCAGACTAGAGTGCTTCCACCCATCTTCTTTCTTTCTCCTTCTTTGGGGCCAGACCTGCACTGAGACTGACAGCTCTCCCTGGCTTGTCCAGTTCCCTCCCTATTTTCTTGTCCATGGGCATTTCCTTAATGAGGTCCACACATTTAATCCCATCTTGGCATCTGCTCAGAGGACTTGGACTAACCTCCTCTCCACCTCTTAATTTATCATAGAGATCACTCAGCCTCTGTAGCTAAGTTCTTCCCTGGGCTCTCTCACGGTGACTTAGCATCACTCAGGTACAGCAGCTAGGCTGGTGCAGAGAGTGCCTCAGAGAGTTAGAAAGGGTAAGAAGCTGAGCTAAGGTGGCCCCATCTTACTCAGTAATGAGGGAAGAGTTTACTGGGAATATCTACTCACTGCCATGTGTTTATCCAGAACTATGAGCACTTTATTCTTCCTGTATGCCTAGCACTGGGCCAAGAACTTTACTTGCATTATTTTGCTTAATCCTTGCCACAGTCCTGTGGGGCAGATATTATTACCCACATTTACCAGATGAAGAAAGCAAGGGAGATTACTTATTGACCAAGGTGCCATAACTAACGTATAAGTGGTGGAGCCAGGTTTGAACCCAGCCTGTCTGACCCCGGTGTCTGTGATCTTGGTGAGTGTGCTTTGACCTGGGACAGAGGCAGTGGCAGGCTCTGGGGCTATGGGACAAAGAGGAACATGGAAGGAAGGCAGCCAGACCATAGCTGGGGGCAGCCTACCCCATCTTGTGGAGCCAGCTTCCTCCCAGTGATGGGGAAGGACCTGGGCTCAGGGCATGCATCTTGCTGCCCACAGTGACAGCTTGAGAGAAGGGGGTATAAAGAAGGGGGAAGCTGATGGGGAAGGGGCAGAGGGATCTGCTGGAGAACATCCAATGTCATCCTGAATTAGAGCATAAAAAGCAAGTGCTTTCTTTTTTAAATTTTTATTGGAGTATAATTGATTTACAATGTTGTGTTAGTTTCAGGTGTACAGCAAAGTAAATCAGTTATACATATACATATATCCACTCTTATTTAGATTCTTTTGTGCCTTTTTAAAAGCAGTTGTGCTCAGCAGGGGATGTGCTATCAGGTTGCCTGGTGATTTGGACACTCTCTGCCTCACAACCACTGCTTGGGAGGTGGGATGAGGAGATTGCTGTGGAGGACAATGGCCTGGCCTCTCTGTTGTCTGTGAGAGGGTGAATTGGCCCAGCCATGGCTGGATCACAGCCTGGCTGTCTTTGGCTCCTCGGCCTGGGTGTGCTCAGCAGCTGCGAGAGACTGGAGCACCTCCTGGAGCCAGATGGAGCTGGGCTCAAGTCCCAGCAGGACCACCCACACACTGTGTGACCCAAGAGGAGCCATTAAACCTCTTTTAACCTCAGTCCTTCCCTCTAATGTAGAAATAATGCCAGTACCTTGGCATTAGGTGGTTGTGAGGAATAAATAATCTCCGTGCAGGGTCTGGCACATAGCACTCAAACATGATAGCTTTTTAAATTATTTATCGTTGTTTTCATTACTACCCTGCCTGAGAGGGTCATAGGGGGGCATCAATTGAAAGGAAAGAAGCCCAGGCCTCTTTCCAGAGAGCGCCAGGATGGCTGTGCTCCCCACATTGAGTTCTCCTCTTCCTCTTGGCCTCCCTTGCCATTCAGGGTAGCTACATGATGAGTTCAGGTAAACAGAATGTGGGCAGGAGTGAGGCACACCACTTCCAGGCCTGGCCCATCCAAACCTCCCATGTGTGACCCCCCACCTCCTCTTCTCATCTTGTGCTGACTTTCTGGAAATGGGAAGATCCTGGGTCCCTGCATGAGTGTGTGGAGCAGAGCCCTCTGGCCGCCTCCGCTGAGCCCTTGTGAATTGCTAGCTGAGGAAGAAACAGCCTTATTGTGTTCAGCCACTGACTATGGTAGGTTGTTTGTCATAGCAGTGAGCCCACCCTGTCTTTTACACTCAGCCAAACCACCATGACTTTAGAACAGTCGGTAGCTTTAGACTAAGTGGAAGTTTTGTGAGATAAGGGGTGAGAGAAAGCACCTAAAGCCCTCAACTCAGACATTCAAAGGTGGCTCACTGCTCCCTAATATGTGGGTAAGAAAATGCCCCCACCCTCCTAGGGACCTACAAGCCAGCAGTCCTAGAAAAGCTCTCAGAGGGGCGGGGAACACCGCTCAGTCTCTCTCAGTCCCCTGGGCCTCAAGCCCCAGGCCAGCCTGCCCTCTCTAGTCTCCTCCCCACTGGGTCAGCATTTTGGGGAGAGAGTGTTGCTGAGGCTCCAAATCACATGAGTGTAATATTTATCTGTAGACATTTTATCTTATTCAGCTGTTGGAGGGGGAAGAGTCAGGGAGAGCCACAACCAACCTCCATATTTCTGGGGGTCAGCAGCCTGTGTGGCCATCTGAAGTCCCTGCAGCAATGGCAGAGTTCTCATCCCCTCTCTCTCACCGCCCCCTCCCCTGGGTCCACAGGCTCCCGGGGCATCTTCACAAGTGCTGACTCAGAGACACCCATCAGAGACTGTCAGAGATGCAAGGGACCCACCCAGATGATGGTGTCCCCCTAAGTGCAGAAAAGAAGGGAAGAGAGGAGGAAGTGAGGTGGGGGAGGGGAGTAGAGAAGAGGAAAAGGGAGGAAGGGCAGGAGGCAAGAAGAATGGAGGGAAGGTAAGGCCTTGTGACTTGCCAGCTGTCATTCGCTTAAAGCCACATGGAACTGGGTTTAAATCCTACTTAAGCCAACTACTGAGTGATTCAGAAAATTGCTCAACCTTTTAAAGCTTTAGTTACGCATCTTAAAGTGGGGATAATAGCTACCTCTCAGTCATGTGAGGATTAAATGAGATAATGTAGGTAAAGCCCATACCTGGCACATAGCAGGTGCTCACCGAGGGGTGGGTATTAGCTTTGCTCTTGTCCCTACTCCATCTGAGATGGGGGAGGCCTCCCGACAGCCCCTCCCCAGGCTGCCTCTCTTCCACATGTCTATGGGCTACCTGCAGAGGTTCCCAGGCAGATGACCCTGAGAGTGGGGTGTTGTGTTCAGAGCTGTGGACAGAAAGGGAGATGTGAGGAGTGTGGTTTCTGAGCCTCCACTGGGCCCAACCTGGTGGTGATGTGGGCAGGGAGACCTGCTGCCACTTCAGTCGCTGAGACAGTTGCAGGATGGTTAGAGCTCGGCCCTGGGGTTACACTGCCCGGGTTAGAAACTTGCTGCTGCCACTTACTTGCTGTGTGCTCCTGGGCAAGTTACTTAATCTCTCTGTTCCCATTTCCTCTTCTGTAGAATAGGAATAATGATAAGTCAGGGTTGTTTGACCATCAAGTAAGTTAATATGATGCGTTATTAGAATTGTGCCTGGAACATAGCAAGTTCTCTGTAAATGATAGCTGTTCTTACCCATAGCCTAGGAAGAAGCCAGAAGAAAAGCTGCTCACTGATAGGTGCTGTAGATAGAGAATAAAGACAGTGCTTACTCTATACCCACATCCCCTTCTGGACAACATTCAAGGTATTTGGGACCCCAGACCAAACAGACCTGAACTACCTTTCAAGACCTATAATGGCCTCTTCCCAGGGTCCATCCTCCCGAGGGTGGACTTCACCAATGGCGTTCACACCCCTAGGCTTGAGGGTTGGCCAAATAATGGCTGTTGAGAGGTGTAGGTGGGCATAGATGGAGCTTGAACCTGTGGGCTAGGGAATACATGCCTAAGTACAGGAGATGCCTGGTAGTGCGGGATGGAGCCGTGGGTGTAAAGAGAAAGGGACTGGGCAGGGGGCCTCTGTACCTTTGCTTCAGGCTTTGCAAATTTTAGGGGAGGGACCACATAAAGATACCAGTTGGGCATCCAACTCTAGGCTACCCACCCTCCACCAGCATTCTTGGCTGATTATAGTCCTGATACCAATGCAAGACAAAGGCGCTGATAAGATCCTTCCTGGTTAACTAGTATGGACGGACAAGGACCAGGCCCGCACGCCAGCCACCTTGCACTCATTCATTGGCAGTTCTGGCTGGTGAGGACTCCAAACCGGGCTCCAGGAACAGAAGTCTCAGGCATTCAAGGCTGACTCTTCCAGAGTGCAAGGCTCGGCTCATCCTCCCAACTTTGCTAGACAGGTACCATAGGGACCTGCCAGTGACCCTGGGCTCTGAAACTCAAATTTCCAGATCTCCAAAGGCAGCCTGTTACTTTGGCTTTTGGAATTGCAAGAAACAGAGCCTCAGTCAGGGTTCCTCAAATAGTGGAGGGTTTGTGGTAAGGATCACATGGGGATAAGAAACTGAGAAGCCCAGCCACGAAGCCAGGCCTCCCAGCTGCTCTGGAGAAGCTAAACAAACAGGCTCTGGACGGAGCAGGCCCTGGGTGAGCCAGGCCTGGGGGAGGCTGAGGCTAGAAGGCCTTCCGTCCCCCGGTTTCCAAGACTCAAGCAGCAGCATCAGGGCAGAGTCATCAATGTCTCTGCGTTTGTAGCCTTGCAGGTCTGTTCACATCTCTTCCTGCTGCCACCTGGCTCTCCTGCTCTGCACTCTGTTCAATGGTCTAGCTCAGAGCTTCTGCTTGCTCAGAAGTGTGGCCCACCCACGGCTCACCGTGCTCCCTAGCCCAGCCTCTCCACCTCATGACCCTTCAGCTTCTGTGTTCACTGCTCACTGCCCATTCTTTCCATATGACTCCAAGACATTCATCTTTGGGGGGAAATTATCCTGAGCCACTGACCAGTCTGTATACTGACCACTGGGTTGGATGCCTGTCCTTCAACTATAGTCAGTTGAGGGGATGTTCCACAGGGCAGAACATGCCTCCTTTGGGGCTGTGGGGAGCAGATGCAGGAGGTGTGGGGAGGACAGGTCCTGAGACAAGGACAACAGGTATAGCAGATCCATCTAGAACAACAAGGAAGAGAGTCTGGGGGCCAAGGACGCTTCCCAGGGCTCACCCACTTGCTTCCCTGTTTTTCTCTCTCCCGTGCAGTCCCCTGGTCTATCTGTGGAGTCTCCGAGGCGTCTGCACAGAAGCAGGGGCAGTGATTGGAAGCCATCTGAGGGGCACTGGTGAGCCACACCAGATCTGCATCTCTGAGCCTGTCTCCCATCTCCTCCTAAGACTAGGAGGATATTCCTTCTCCTCTGAATATAAGCCACTGAGTTCACTTAATTTCTTTTTTAAAGAACAAAATCAACAATGCTCTAGTAAATACTTAATGAGCAGCTTCTAGAGTAAAGTCTGTCTACTCAGCACTTGAATTCCATCTGAAGCCAGGAGAGAATCAGAGTATATGAATATTTATCACAATTACGTTTTGCCCTTTACTTTCACATACATCAACTAATTTATCTTATTAACACTATAGTAGAGTCAGTAGGGAAGATATCACCATAGTACTCATTTTGTGGATGAAGAAACTGAAGTTCAGAGTGGCCCAGTGGGCTGCCCAAGGCCCCATAGGGAACAGGAGGGGACTAGAGCTTGGGTTGCAGCTCCTCCCTCATGGAGCCCTATAACATCCTTTGTCCTACAGAATTGAAGTCACTTCATGGCTGGGACCTTTTCCAGTGTTAATTGTGCAATTGCACATGGTTTTCACTGACATTTCTGTTTTGGACCCCAGATCTCCAAGGGGCATCATCTCTTCTTGACAGAGGATATGATGCCTGAGGTGTCTTTTCCTGGTATTGATTTCCCAGGGGGGCCACAAGTTCTTCCCAGTACCCAGGAAATGACCTTACTTCTTGTGCATGTGCTCCTCAGCCCAGCTCTTCCCTATCCATTGTCCTGGACTCAGGCTCTACCACTTTGAGTCCCCAAGGAATTGCCAACATTCCTCTAATCAGAAGGCAATCCTCACATTCAGGCCCCTGCTTGCCAGGAGCCCAGTTCCTAAACTGCAAGGCTACTGAGCTGGCCTGGCCGACACTTCCAAACAGCAGGTGGGGCAGGATTCTACCTGAGTTTTACACCAGGGATCGAGGCTGGAGCCCCAGACCCCACAGTAGTCAGTTGCATCATGGAATTTCCTCACCTCCTGAACTGAAAGGAAAAACTTGTGGATCAAGAACCAAACAGAATCTGAGTCGGGTTCTAAGAGAAGAAACAGGAAAGGCAGAGTCTACAGGAAATGTTTCTTGAATTGTTTTATAGGATCAGGAAGAGAATATAAAGGAGGAAGTTGTAGTTCAGCCTGCCTTGGGGTGGGGGGAGGTGGGTGGAGAAGTTCCCCATTAATCAGAATCTGGTGGGAAGCCAGGAAAGCTGTGGTTCTAGCTGGTTGCTGCCCTAAGAGTGACTGGGAAGAGACAGCCATGCGGAAAATATGTGAGGGGTGTGTGTGTGTGTGTGTGTGTACGTATGTGTGTGTGTGTTTACAAGCAAGTGATTGCTGGTGCCTGCCTTTGCATTTCCAGAGCAATAGTTGACATTCCAGGCATTCAAGCGCTATCAGATTTTCCTTATAATTCCTTAAGCATCTCCTCCATGGTATTTGTGAGGGTAAATAAGATAGAGGTTGATGTCTCTTTCCTGTAACTGTTCAAGGTGAAAGTTCTTAGTTGGCAAGAGGTTCTGCTCCATATAGCCATTCAGGGACCCAGGTTCTTTCCATCTTGTTTGTCCAGTCTCTTCTAAAGCAGTGATTCCTGAACTTGGCTACATATTGAATCCAATGGCATTCAAGTTTGAGAATCACTGACATAGGGCATTGCTCTTGTGCACATGGTTGAAGCTGAGTCGCAGGTACACAAAGGCCTGAAAATTAGACATGTAGCTTCCACTGACATTCTATTAGTGAAAATTTGGTCATGGCATTTTTACTGAACTCAGGTTCGGCTGTTTGCCACTCAAAAGCCAATACTAGAGAAATAAGTATTGGTAGGAAAGGAAAGCTTGGTTATTCAGGAGGCTGACAACCTGGGGAGAAGGCAGATTCATGTCCAAAAGCCAATTCCCCACTGCTGATCAGGGGGCGAGAGTTTTTAAAGGGGAGTTTCGGGGGGGGTGTATAAGTGGAAGCAGGGGGCTACTTGCACAGCAGCACAGTCAGCTCTGACAGTCATCTTGAAATTGGTCATGTGGTGGTCTGATCAGCGTCATCTTGTTTTAAGTACAGTTAGTCTTCAGTTCCAGGGTCAGTTCCCATTTCCTTGAGTCCAGTTCTCAGCATTGTGGCAGCTTATGTTATGGCTACAGTCTGGTCATTATTTAGTTAACTTCTTCCACCTGTTGGGGGTTTCAGTATCTACAAAACAGCTCAAAGGATATGGCTCAGAATATAGCTTTTGAGGAAGCACTAAAGGTCCTTGACTTTACTTCATGGCTAAACTATTATTATTTTGTCTTAACTGTTTTCCTTTGTTTCTGAATTTTCTCATTTCTCTGATTAAATCTATTATTTGATTAAAGTTTTTCTACAGACAAGAGACAGGCAGAGGACATGGTGGGGTCTGTCCCAGGAAGGTTCTACAGGGTCCTGCTCAGTTATAGCATATAAACCCCTAATTTTAATGCTGGGTGAAAAGTGCTATGATCCTACTAGAAACCGAAAGGAGGAGCATCTAAGTCAGCTATGGGAAATCAGAGAAGCCTTCTTGGAGGTCATGACTCTTAGTAGCTATGTATAACTTTGGGTTAGCTTGCTTTGTTTGTTTAATTTCTAGCCTCAGTCTCTTCATCTAAAAAATGAAGTTAATGACAAATTATCATAGAGAGATGTTGTGAGGATTATGTAAGATAAGTCTTCAAAGTACTTAGCACAGTGCCTACCCCTAGCTAGCACCAAATAAGTATAAACTGCTCTGTTGCTGTTATTTTCTGGGGTAGGCAAGGACTGTGAAACTGGAATCCTTTATGGAGCTGAGACATCACCATGTCTGGGGCTGGATTTTAGCTTCTTCCCTTTGGTTACTTACTGAATACGATATAAGCTGCCTGATACAGCTGTCCAGCAAAAGCTGTTGGGGGGCGGAAGGGGGTGTGTGTGTGTGTTGGGGTGCAAGCAGATGTAGGGGTGTAGGGGTAGCAGAACCCAGCCATTTAGGAAGAGAGGGGACACAGAGCACAGTGTTGCCTGCCTGTGCCCAGAATCTGACAGCAGAGACCGTCTCTGCCTGCCTGGCTCCCAGGAGAGCCTGAACCCTCCCAAAGACAGGTGGAGCCGATGGGGGGAAGGGCGTGCATAACTCACCTTGAGCCCCTGCTCCCCTCACGTCTGCCTCTGCTGCAGACAGCAGAAGTCTGCCGGCATTTTCCAGCTCTGGTTTCATTTTCAATAAGACTCAGTGCCCTACTAAATTTTTGTCCTCTATCTCTCTGTCTCTCTCTCTCTCATTTGCTGCCTCTGTGTTTTCTAGGATAGGCATGTGCAGTTCCACAGAACCGCTGGGTCTGGCAGTACCTTTTTAATTCCCAGCACTTTCTCAGTTCTAGCATATCTCTCCCTTTCTCCATTGAAATGAAAGTTTCAAAAAAAAATCAAGATTGCACGTGATCTGAAGAAGAGAAAGGCTCAGGTAAACAGGGGGCAGAGTTCAGGGATCACCTTGCCTTCCGTGAGCTTTAAGGGTAGAAATAGGAACCCTGGGGCAGGGGGCACAGAGCACAGCCACTGCGCTGAGTCACTAGAAATTCCTACTAAAGGGTCTGCAGTTATCAATTCCAGAGGGAGCAACGAAAAGAATGTGGTGCCCCTCAGGTCACACCGTCAGGCCAGCTTGCTGCTCCCCAGGTCCAGAGAGACCTCGTTTGGTATTTTAGTTTTTCGTTTTTGTCCTTAAAGATCTTCAGAGGCAGTGAGAGTCTCCAGCCTCCTCACACCCTGTTCTCGCCTCTGACAGATAAGAAGATGCTTTCTCTCCTCTCTTCTCTCTTCTTCCTCCCCAATCAAAGTGCCTCCATGACTGTAATTGTCACGGTGCTTGTACAGCCACAGATGCATTAGAGCTCTCCTCCCAGTCAAAACACCCTCTCCTCAGCTCTCTCCCTCCCTCCAACATCTGCCTCTCAGCCCTTTTCCAATAGTTGTCTTCAAAGATTCACAAACCAAAGAAGAAGAAATTTGAGAATGGGGTGAGGAAAGGGAGAATTTATTTCCGTCTGTCACAGCACTCTCCAAACCAAATAGAGAAATATAAATTGTGTTTCCTCTCACCATCTGCGGCCACACAGCCAGCTCGGGAAGGAGGGAAGGCAAAGGAGAAGAAAGGCAGAAGAGGGGAGGCCAGGCTGGGTGAGGGGTCCCTGCTGTGGGCTTCTCATCTGCACAGGATTGGAACAATCCTCCAGATTCTCCAGCTAAAGGATCACCTCTCCCTTGTCAAGTGACCCTTTCTAGAAATTTCTGTTCAGAGGGGATGGAGTTGTATATAAAGAGGTGGGGGCTTCCCTGGTGGCGCAGTGGTTGAGAATCTGCCTGCCAATGCAGGAGACACGGGTTCGAGCCCTGGTCTGGGAAGATCCCACATGCCGCGGAGCAACTAGGCCCGTGAGCCACAACTACTGAGCCTGCGCATCTGGAGCTTGTGCTCCGCAACAAGAGAGGCTGCGATAGTGAGAGGCCCGCGCACCACGATGAAGAGTGGCCCCCGCTTGCCGCAACTAGAGAAAGCCCTTGCACAGAAACGAAGGCCCAGCACAGCCAAAAATAAATAAATAAATAAAAAATAAAAATAAAGGAATTACTTTAAAAAAAAAAAAAAAAGAGGTGGGCAAGAAAGCCACAGCACCTGCCATTGTGGAGGGTAGAGTCTGATGGAGAAGGCAGCACATAAGGTACTGTGTGACCGTGGCCATGAATGGGAAGTGCCCAGTGCCAGAGTGTCATGGGCTGATGGGGCCTAAACCAGGGAAGGGGTCAGAGGTGTTTCCCCAAAGGGAGTGACAATCGAGCTGAGGCTTGAGGATGAAACCAGGAGAAGGCAGCCAGGCAGAAGTGGATGTTTGAGAAGCCCCCCAAATATATGGGAAGATGGTTGGCAGACTGGAGGTGGGTGAACAGGTGTGGGTATCACAGCAACTAGGCAGGAGATGATGGCGGCCTGGAGCAGGTGAATGGCCATGGGATCAAGAGAAGAGAGAAAGGTATGAGGCCCTTGGGAAGTTGACCTAACAGGGCTCGGGGAGTGATGGGATGTAAGGGGTGAGAGAGGGAGGCTGGATTTATGGCTTGGAACACCATGTAGAGGGAAGTGTCATTCTTTGAGTCAAGGATCACAGTGTGGGCACAGGTTTGGGCATGGGGACAGCTTTGGTCCCATTAAGACTGAGCTGCCTGTGGCCAGCTTGGTGGAGTTAGTCAGCAGGCAATCAGATGACTAAAAACCAAGACCTCTGGGTTGTTTCAGGTGGCAGACACCGAGTCAGTTCATGTGTACCTGGGAATTTGTAATCCTGGTCAGGATCTCTCTACCCTGCCATCCCAAGTCAAGGTCGGGTGTCTCTCCTGGAGCCCCTATTCCTTCCTCCCTCTGCTGCCATAGGCCACCTCTCAGGTGGCCAGGAGGCTGGAAGTTTGGGTTTCATGGTCTGTTTCTCTTGTAGATTGTAAGCTCCACGCAGGCAAGAACGCTGTCTTGTTGGTTGCATTACCAGCACCTGTCATATAAAGTTCTCACTAATGAGTTTCTGAATGAATGAATGTGTGAATGAATGAATGAATGATCTTGTCAATGGGGTGTACATCCGAGAGGCGCAGAAATTACGTTGAAGCTACCAGAGTCCTATCTCTCACCTGCGCTTCTTCAAGAGTTCCCTAACCAGTCTCCGCATCTCCACTCTTGCCCATCTTTAATCTGTTTTCCACTCAGGAAAGAGATTTTTTTTAACGATAAGTGGGATCACGTGACTCCCCTACTCATCACTCTTCAAGGCTTTTCACAGCCCCGAGAATAAAAACAGAAGTTCTGAACAAAGCACATCAGTTCTGTGCACTCTGGTCCCCAGCCACCTCTCCAATCTTAGGCGGTGCTGCCCCTCCCTCGCTCGCTCTGCACCCACCGCTCGGGCATCCCTCCGTCTCTGAGCATTTGCACACTGTTCTCTCTGCCTGCAAAACATCTTCCCTTTCCCTTTGCTAGGTTCATCTTTCAGGTCTTTGCTGGTCCCACATTCTAAATTAGACACCATCCCCTTTATTCTATCTCCTAGTACTCTGTTGTTTCCTTCGTGAGCCGTCAGGGGGGTGAAATGCATATGTTTACTTGTTTGATGTCTGGCCCTCTCCTGCACTGCGAGCTCCTTGTCTACCTGACACCTATTACAGTGTCTGGCACGTACCCAGCTTTCACCAAATCTTTGATGAACGAATACTGAACGTGTCGGTTTGGGTGTAGCGGGGGCTAGGGGCCAAGTCAGCTGTATTGTGCTAGGGAAATAGAGGCCTTACCAGCTCAGGTCCATGAAGGAGGTGGAGGCCTTTCAGGTAGGCAGTCATGTTAGTGCACCTCAACATTTAGGGAGTGCCTGCTATACGCCACAGGCTGCACTGGACAGTGGCGACTCAACCATGCATGAAAAACACAAGCTCCCTGACCCTCTGAGGCTGACATTCTAATGTCTAGAGGAGGGATACTGGTAATAAACCGGCAGACAAACAAAACTGTTAAGGGCTTGGGTTGACACACAGAAGAAACAGGATGCTGGGCCGAAGAACTTTGGCTCAGGAGTGTCGGGGGTTGAAGTCTTGCTGAGTGAGGCGTCTGAGAGCCTGGGCCGAAGATGCCTTGGGGGGCAGCTGAGTCCCCCTCCTGCTCTTGGTCCCCCTCAGCCTGGCTCTGACAAGCCCCGTTTGCAGAGCAGATTGTAGACAGAAGTGGAGCAGCCACTGATGTCAGCCAGTGGTTTCCAGAGTCTGCGGGCTTCTCCCTTCCCTGATTTGTCTGGGGGTAGAAGATGCTGGGGCTGGGGATACATTGTGAGAAAAGGTGACAGGTCCACACCTCAATCTCTTCACCGTTTCCTCGCTTTTCACCCCTTTGGCAACATATTAAGAATTGATAGATTCAGGTGCCCAGAAGGGCAAAAAAGTTCTTCAAATCAGAGGCAGGTATTTTGTGAATTTTGACAGAAGAACCCAAACTGACAGATGGATGGGCATATCTGCTGGGCAGACTGAAGGGCATCGTGTACTTGCCGTCTGTCCCCTCCTTCCCGGTCACACCAGCTCCCCGCACGCCCCCGCCCCCGGGACACCTGCCCTGCAGAGGCTTCTGTGCCACCTCCCTCCATGGAGATGGGGAAGGAGAGAAGCCCAGGGAGGCAGGAAGGTGTGAGAAGAAAGAGGCAGCAGCTGGCCGGCAGCAGCAGGCGGCCACCCCCTCGGCCACCCGCTCGGCCACCACCGACAGCTCTGTGGAGGGCGGCGCAGTGCAGCGGCGATCGCTGGGTCAGGTCTCAAGGTGGTGAGCCCCTCGGGACCTCTGTTTCTTTCCTGGAAAACAGGGGTGAGGATGCCAATAGCAAATGTCCACTGAGTCGTTTCCAGGGCTGGTGCCATGCTAAGGACTTTACCTAAGTCATCACACTGGGTCCTCACGGCAGCCCCGGGAGATGGGTCCGGTCCTCCTTATACACTCTGAGGGGCCGGCTTTCACCGAGTTGAAGGCATGTGTCCAGGGTCACCCGGTCAGCAGGCAGAAGAGCCAGGATTGGAACCCAGGCAGTGCGGCTCCAGAGCTGCACTCAACATGGATGCCTCCCTTAGCCGGGGGTTGGGAATTGAAACGAGACATTGCAAGTAAAGGTCCTGGTGGACAAATGTCACCTCCTTGCGTTGCTTCTGGTCAAAAGTACTTCCCCTCTGCCCTCCAACACTGCTCATGCCGGTTCATCCCTCGGGTTTGGCCACTGCTGGCTCCAGAATAGGGGTCCTCAACCATTTGACTCATAGGCTCCCTAAAAGAAATGAGAAAAACCAAGCACTGTCTTGCATATTTTCAAGCTGACATCTAATATTTTTTAAATCCTAAGTTTAAATAGTTTCATAAGATGTAACTCTCAGGTTATTATAAATATTGCCATTTTATAATGAAATCGCTACAGAGCTCTTTCAAATGTGTCAAAAGGGAACTAAATACCACGGCAAGTTGATACTTAACCCTCATCTTCTTAAAAAACACAGCAGCAGCAACAACAAAAAACTCTTCCTTAACAGACAGGAATTTTACTTTATTCCTTTTTCTCCTCGAATTCCATTTTACTTCCCCACAGAATTTTACTGTAATAGTATATGTTCTTAGGCTATAAAGACTCTAGCTGATCATCCTATCATACATACATTAAAATTAATTTTAAAAATTCCTGTGACCATAAGGCTCTAAATGGTAAAGTATTTTTCTTCTCTTTAAAATATTATTAAAATAATTAGTATTATATAATCAATTAAAACAACATACACATAGAGCATTTTTAGTGAAAATATTAAATATACAAAGCAAAATATTTTGGAAAATTATCTCTCAATGAGAGACGTGGGTCTCCTTTGTACAATTAATTTGGGTCCATGGATGAATGTTGACTATTGTTACAGCATTAATAACAGAAGCAGAGAAGGGGTTGATTGACAAGTAGATGGGGGCTTACCATAGCATATTTATTAATGATTACTGTTAAGAGCATTCTTTACCATAGGATCCACAATATATTTTCATTAAATTAATCTACATCTCATAAGCTCATGGTAGGAATGAATAATTGAGTAGAGAAGTGGATGATGATGAGAAGGAGATGGCGCCCAAGTGATGAATGAGTATGGCTACACCTCTAATAAATGCTCCTATGACTTAAAAGTGCAATATTGAGCAGTCAGATGGAAGTGGGGACTTCTTACCTTCTCCTTACAACCATACAAAATGTGTAACAGATGTGAATGAGCTGTGGGTGAATAAGTGTCGCTCACCAAGTCCTTTCTTGTGATTGAGAATGGCGAACATGCAGACTGGATGCCTCATTAGGTGATTGAAACTTCCCAGCTAGCTTTTCATAAGTCTTCAGCATTCTAGTTCTAAGCTATGAATTTGTTACCTGGATGAAATAAAGCTGCCTTCGTATTTCCTACTGATGCTCTCACGGCTCTTTGCTTGTGAGCTTATCCCTTGTGAGTTGGAGATGGAAGAGGTGAGGTTTTTAAATTAAAACTCCTCATTCCCATCAGCCCATGAATTCAGAACTTGCCAACATGCTGTACCTTATCCTTAACAGAAATATGTCTAAGGCAAGGAAGGATGGGATCACCCCGGAAAGTTTATGGTGCCTTGAATTTAAGGAGGTTTCATGGACACCAGTTGGGGCAGATACTTGGAGCAGCTTTTCAATCTCCATTCCACACTCCTATGTAGAGAGGGTGGAAAGCTAACAACTGCATTTTTGATGCTCCCTTGCATGTAGGATTGGGCGTGTAGTTAATTTCTGCCATTTGATATGCTTGTGTGGAACTTGGAAGGTGGAAGTGAGATGATAGTATCCTTCCTGAGGCTTCTGATGGTCTCCCTTGGTCAGGAAGGTTGAAATTTGCCTTCAGCGCGTTCCGGTGTTTATTCTCCTGTTGCTTTCTGTGTGTCAAGCAACAGTCACGGCATTGGCAACTTCTTGACCTCACTCTCTAATCCCAGATCACAGCTTTGGGGGCCTATGTGCAGTTTCCTGGTGTGCAAGGGCTGTTCAGGCAGTGATGGTGGCTCCTGTCCCGGACAAGCAATAAGCCAGTGGTGGCTCGGAGGAGGTCCCTATAGACTAGTCCTCTACTCTTCTAGAAATCATTCCAAGGGATCCAGCCAAGAATCTGCACTTGCAGCCTTCCTAGTGATTTTGTAAGTATCAATACCTAGCTCCTTGCTCTAAATTCCTTCTTGCTTAGAAAGGTTTTGGTTTTCTGCACTAATCCCTGACTGGTATATTGATATTTTGAATTGTCTCTTTTCTTGATGCTCTGAAGGTAGTTTACCTTTGCACAAATCATGCATTAGAGTAAGATTTAGAACCAACAAGAAGGCTGCTTTTCTTTTGTAAAATGGGAGAAAGCTGATTGTGAAAGGGGAAGTGGGAAGGTAGAAACAGCATGACATCTCAACAGGAGGCTTGTTCCTCAGCAGAGCAGATTTAGGAAAGAGTGTGTTGGGTGATGCAGAGGTGGAAGTTGATTCCCTTCAGTGTACCCATGCTCACGATCCCTTTGAAATATCTTCATGCACGTCTAGATGTACCCTAGTTAGGAGACTTGACGCTCTTTTAAAAAAAACTCTAGAAATTCTTACAGGAAAACTAAGACACTCAGCTGTCAGTCATTAACCCCCCGGGGTGCTTTGGTGGGTTAATGCAGTTTCTGAGGAACCAATGGCTGTGATTTTGATTTGGGGGTTGGATGAGGACAGGGAACAAAGGTAGAGCTTGACTGTGCAGACAGAGCATCCAGAAACCAGAGGGTGACGAGGGGGAGGGAGTCTCTTCAGCTTTTATCAGAATTGCACTTGACTGATTAACTAATTAACTGCGATGTTAAGCGTCCATCTAGTGCCTAGGACAGAGTAAGTAGTGCTCAAGCAATATTTGTCCAAAGAATGAATGAATGGTTCTCAAGATTGGGAGAGGCACTTAGTGGTGTGAGGCTGGTGCTACCAATTTCCAAACAACCTTTAGAAAACGTTTAATGAGAGACAGCCTAGTGTGGTAGAAATGCTGGCTTTGGAACTCCAAGATCCGGGTCCAGGCTGGCTGTGCAGCCCTGGGGAATTGCTTCACTTTTTTCTTTCAACAGAGAAAAAGGAGATTACAAAGGCATCTGAATCATGGGATTGTGGTGAAGAGTAAATAAAACAATGTAGGTGGAAGAAATACTTAGGCTGGGAGGCATAGTATATATAACATAATCTGGTTCAGAAAGGTGTGTCTTATTGTGTATGTTTTGTTTTTAAAATATATATGTTATTCAAAGTTAGTAGAAGATGTTGATGTAGAGCTGTTTAAACAGTGTTATTTTTACAGAAAGCAAAATTGAGCAGAAAAAAAGCAATTTTTTGTCTCCACTGAACAGAAAAATAATACAATTTGGCTGAAGCGAGAGCAAGTAGGATCGAGGTACAGCAAAAAAAAAAAAAAAAAAAAAAAAAAAAATTCTTGACATGAATGTTATAAAGCCTGGGGCAGGTGACAAAGAAGCCTGCTGGCTTTCTTCCCCAATGGCCAGGAGTCCTGCCAGGGTGCAGAGAATGAACCAGAAGACTCCTCAGTGGTCCTTTTACCCTCAGGCTTCTCGCAAAGAAAGTTTGACTATTTCTGCTGCCAGTGGCAGGAGCTACTTCCTTGGTCCCAGCTTCTCACTTTCATCATCCACCTTCTACCACATCGCACTTACTCGCTGTCCAACAATCAGGGTAATTAAACCATTTCATGTTCAACGCAGGGCAGATAGCAGAGCTCTTGGTTCTCTGTGGAGACATCTACAAATGGTTGATGGCTTTCGAAGTTTATAAAAGTCATTATTTGGGTCACTTCCCCTGTTTGAGCCAAGGAGTGGCCTATTCTCTGTCTGGCCAGCTTTTAGGGAGCAGAGGCAGCGTGGCAGACCCTAAAGTCCATGTATTTCCTGGCCCACCAGTGAAAGACAGACAGACAGTGAAAGACAGACAGACAGACAGGTAGGCAGATAGGCAGGCATGCAGGCACCTGCCATTTCAGCGTATTTGCATCTTCAAAAAACAACTGAGAGTAATGTTAAAATTAGATCATACTAAAGGCAGTTGGAGTTGAAGAAATTAGTTGAATGCTTCCTCAATAATTGTCGGTGAGGATGTGAAGGGTGTGCTGTACCTGAGAGCAGCTGATAATAAACAACTCAGGAAGCCGAAAATAAACACCCAGCTCTCCTTTTTCTTCTGTCTCTCAGAGCCTCCTTCTCATGTCTGCTGTCTTTTTCTTTTTTATTTGTTTTTTTTGGACAGAAGCAAAGGTGACCACCGATGTCCACTAACCTATGCCATAAGGGTTTCTTTGGCCAGGACAGATCCCATGATATTTAATGATTGTCCAGGCTCTGAACTCAGCCCAGGGGAGGAGCCAGATGCAGACCTCATCCCTTGGGTATAGAGTAGGGGTGGTAGTATATGCACATAAATAACAATAAGCCAAGATAGAAAGTGACTGAAGGGGCAAAAGCAAAGTGCTATGGGAGCACAGAGGAGAAAGCAATCAGAGGAACTTCCTACTGGAGGTGTTCTCTGAACTGGACCTGGAAAGGTGGGGATGGTTTGGACATCATGGTTTTGAACAGAACACAGGGCGAGCCAATAGGTGGCTTGATTTGGATGGATCCAAGTTTGCATAAAGTGGAAATAAGGCTAGAACAAAAGAGAAAAACTAAGGCATGAGGGGCCTAGAATGCTGGGCTAGGTCATGATAAGGAATCTGTTGATAAGCAGGGGGGCGGGGGCAGGTGCTGATGAAACATTCTGAGCATGAGTGACACATTTGGAACTGGGCTCGGGAAGGAATCTATGGCAGCCAGGTATAGGATGGCCAGGGTAGAAGAGAAAAGAAACGAGAAGAATGGGATGATGACAGCTTGGAATGGGGATGGGGCAGAGGGGCTGGAGACAGTCTTGGCTACTACCTGAATGTTAGGCTACCTACCAGCAACCAGATTCCCAACTGCCCACAGAATAAAATGTCCACCTCTTGGCCACTTCTGCAAGCCCACGATCATCTCCAACCTACTTTCCAGTTTTTCCTTCAGTGTTTATGCTTCAGTAACATAGTTCCCTTAACACTTCCATTCAACACTTTGGATCCAGCATGCATTTTCTCACCTCCATGCTCTAGAGCTAACTGAGTTTCCAACCCTCTGTCCCGCCCCAGTCTCTATTGCCAATATCACAACCTCTTTATGATTCCGTCTCTCAGCACTAAAACAGGTGTGTAGAGACACTGACAACTCCAGGGGATGAGGCCTCAAATGCTGATTCTGGAATTCTCTGGAACATATGCATGTATGTGGCAGGAGATGGGTGGGTTCCAGAGCTCAGCTCACCCCAGCAGGGAGGGAACCAGAAGAGCAGTGCTTGTGTTTGTTTTGCCTACTCTCTGTTCCTCCGTCCCATCCCAAATAGATGGTTCTTCATGCTGTGCTGACAGGAACCACTGCTCATCTCTGTTGGGTTTCAGCAGATGAGAAAGTGACAGGAAGATCATACCACGTTCTCCAAAAAGACCACCCGGGGGGATGTTGAGCAAGAGTGATTGCTTTGGTTAGACTGTGGTGTGTTATTTAGGGAGAAGATGGAGGAGCCAGGAAAATGGAGGCAAAGAGAAAGTGAAGGGGGAGATGGCAGGAAAGAGAGCAGACCCTCCCCCTCCCCATGTGGGTTCTAGACTGGGGTCCACTCGCCCATGTCTGAACAGGAGGCAGGGACCAGTCAACCTGCAGCCCCCAAGAGATCTTGGGGAAACAGGAGCTCATGGCTGCCTTCCACGATGCAGGGATTGTTCTGAAGGCCCCGATGGAGGGAAATCTATAGGGAACGGGCTCCCCTGAAAGGGTTAATGCATTGCTTTGGGAGGGGTGTCAGGGGGGCTCCAGTTTAAGTTAGGAGAAATCAACTGCACTGAGAGGAGGCTGACCTGGGGGGCAAAGTCTGGGGAGTACCTACTCTCCACTGCCGGGAAAGCGAGCGCCTAGCGCAAGGCAGCATCTGCAGAGCAGAGCAGCGTGGTGGGGAGGAGGGAAGCAAGTCCTCCTAGAAGCACTGGCTAAATGATAAAAGGTACAATGAAGCCTCTTCTCCAGCCACCAGAGTCTGCTGGAAACTGTTCCAGTCAGGATTTAGCCGAGAGAGAGACAGACAGACAGACAGACAGAGACAGAGAGGAAGAAAAAATACGCTAATGAAAGCAAGACCTAAGAAGATAAGGGGCAGGTAGGCATCAGGGCCCTCTCTCTGAGCAACCCCAGATTAGGGGTTTTATTAGGGTCATTCCTTCCCCTCCCAACCCATACTTTGGGAAATACGGTCTGGCGAGGAGATGGCTGATCTAGAAATCTTGTTCAGAGGAGAGCAGGGAGAGAGCCCTGCCCCACTGTGGGTCTAAACCAGAGGCTGTGGCTTAAGCTGCCAGGGGAGACACTTAGGTTCAAGTGAAAGAAAAGAAAATCACTCCACAGAGATAATCTGAGATGCTGGGAGGGATGAGAGAGAGGCCCTGGGAGCATTTCTATGGAGCCTTTTCAGATCCCCTGGACATGCTTTGCTGTAAGGACTGGCTGGAGGCTGGCAGAGAGCAGACCAGTGGCCTCTTGCTGCAAGAGTGAGGTTTCTTCTTCTGTCTCCTCTAGGTTCTTAAATCTTCTTCATGACAACATCGGCCCCTGAGGTCTGAGAGGTAACAAAGTCATTTGTAAAGGGGAGTCTTTGTTTCCACAGACCTGGTCCTGGGGAATGGTGATGACAGAGGACAGCAAAGGCCTGGAAGGGGCTGAGGTTAAACTGATGGCCCAGGGAGGGCATGGACCACACTTCAAAGAAAAGATCTGGGGTGAGAGAAATGGAGGAAGTAAAGCAGGAGAGCCAGCGCAGGGTGGAGATTTGGGGGAAAAGGGCTGGAAAAGAGGAATGAGAGAAGCTGCCATATAGAAAAATGGAAAAGCATTTTTTCTTCAAGACACGTTAGTACCATCTGCCATAAAACTGCACTAATAAATACTTACCTGTGATGGCTACAAATGTGAGTGGTACCCCCCTCAAGGTGTGCAGTGCACAACCTGCATAACAGTATACTGCAACTCTGCTGCTGGATATGGTAAGCCCATGGAGAGACAGACTAGTAAACAGGAATTTTAGAATGCTTTCCTCTGTGGGATGTGATATATGTTCCCCTTTGCCATCTCTTCAAGAACCTTAAGGGGAAAAAAAAAATTACCTGCTTTTTCACAACTTTTGGAGTTAGATTTGTTTTTCTTTTTAATGTGGCATTGTAGGAAACCAGGCCTGAAGGCTGAAGCAGTATGGCTCAGATATATTTGGATGACACTCGTTTGCCCACACAGATAACAGGATGTGCATTCCAGAAATGCTGACAATGAGGCCTCAGTGTCACAGTAATCAGTCTCTGAAGTCCAAGGTCCCTCTTCTGTCAGGAAGGCCACTGGACAAGGCTTTTGGGTCTGGCCTGAGGGATCTCTTATGCACATGTCTGAAACAAAATCACCGGGAATGGAAGTCATAGTGAGCCACGGTTCTGAGGCCAGCTGGGAGAGCTGGTCCCAAACCAGGCTGTCGATACAAAGGTAGAGAATCTGAACTCTGGAGCCAAATAATGTGGGAGGGTCTGGAAAGTAGAAAAGCTGCAAATCAGGTGCACAGGAGGGGCTGGAAGGATGCCGGAGTGTCCGCTGATGCCTGCAGTGATTTCCTGAGCATTCCAGCATGCACACGGGTGGGTTGGGTTCATTTAAAGAGGCTTTGCAGGGATGAACATGCAGAGAAGAGCAGCAAGGCTGTGCGTGGCCCCTTCACTCCCACCGAGGTCTGTCTTGCTGCCACAGAACTCCTGGAGGTTTGCCTGGGGGGCAGGCTGGCTTGAAACGGTTTGGGAGCAGATGTAACAGGGAGAGGCAGCAGCGCTCAAAATTGGTTGAGAGCATCAGCCTGCTGGAAGCTGGCCCGGGTCACAGTCCCTGAGGCTCTGCGACCTTTCACCTTTGGCTCCCAATTCCCTTTCATGAGGTGAGGGAGAGGCAGGTGCTAGAGAAGGGGTCAGAACTATGAATCTCACCAGCTGGCTAAGCAGGATTATTGTCGGGTAATAAATCCAGAGTCAGGCATGTTTACAAGGCTCTCGGAAGCTGCATGAACAATATCATTTAGAAAACATTTATGCTCACAAGGTGAAGGCAATCCCTCCCTCTTTATTTATGAGGCATGCTGGGTAATTAAGTGAGGGCTGGGAAGGAGGAGGTTGGGAGAAGATCACCCCTAAATAATCCTGCCTGGTGAAGCCATCATCTGGGTTGTTGTACAGGAGAGATGGTCCCCATATGGTCAGATAGTTTTTGAGCAGTGCCTGGATCCCGGGGCTGAGGAAGAAATACCCGAGAAACATACATGGGCTCACACAGACAAGATCTGAGCTCCTGGAGGGTAGGGACCATGTCTTATTCCTTAATAGATCCCTGGCACCCAGCACAGTGCCTGGTATATGAGAGCTGCTGAATGTATGTTGTTGAATAAATTCATTCATTCATCAACTTAACGAGTGCTACCACATGCCGGATACTGTGGTCCCTCATACCACTTAGTAACAATGAACAAAACAGACAAAGCCACTGCCTTCGTGGAGCTTACAGTCCTGCAGAGGAATCAGGCACTGAAGAAACTATGACTCAAAAGATCGTTTCACTGTGGTTGACTTGCCTTTCCTCAACTACTACAGTTAAGGAAAAAGGAAACAAAATGGAATGAATTAGCATTAATTAGGCATTGTACCTCGCAAGGCCAAGTTATTATTAATACAAGGAACCTTGACAACTAACTCAAGGTCAGAACAAAGGCAGGCGTTCTTCTAGCATGAAAAGGTTCAAGAGTTCTGTTGACAGGAGGGCTGTGGCTCGTGGTGGTTTCAAGTCATTGTATGTTAGGGCAAACTTTTGGGTAGCGATAGATAACTGGAAAGAAACCCACAAAGCAATAGGTTCTTTCTGCTGGAGTCTTGACTCATCTGAGCACCTATCAAGTTCTGAATAGGCTCAGCTCAGCAGGAAGCTCCTCTGTTGATAACCATTGCACCAGAGGCATTCCCAATTCTGCAGGAATGGAGGCCAACTCCTCCAGCTCACCTGCTCCTGACCCAGGATGTTAATGCTGCCCTGAGGTCACCCCAGAGCCTCGCTGGTCTCAGCGACCCGCATGTCAAAACCCCCAGGCCTGGTTGTCCCAGAGCTTGGGTGCCTCCAGCCTTTGCTGCTGGAGCGCCCCCTGGGGGACGGTATAGGGTCCTAGGAGGACAGGTTGCTGGGCTCAGTGCCAGGTGGAAAGAGATGGCTGGGAATTCAGAGAGTAGCAAGAGGATAATGGGCCATCTCAGCAGGCCGGGGCCAGGGAAGGTGTGTGTTGGGGGGGGATCCAAAATCACTCAGTAGGTATGTCTTCAGAGAAAAGCATTTTATGCCATTAAGTTATACCAAGTTGGGTTTTATGAGTGAAGTAGAGTCTATCTTTAATACTTAAAAAAGACATTTAACCACCAATTTCTGCTAGTGCTTTATTTATGTTATTAAGCTTCCATTTCATGCACAAATGAATTATGCAGAGAATGCCGTAGCTTAGTTGCAGTAGGCAAACAGTGGCTGAGCTAGAGCCTTCCTATGACTCAGGTGTCAGTGCACAAAAGGATGTTGGATGCAGCTCTGGCAGATTAACAAATTAGCTCTGCCGCTGTTACCTATAGTGTTGTCCAAGTGTCAGGGAGATTCTAAAACTCCAGGATTGAGAGGTAGAGGGAGGGAGCTGGCAGCTCTCTGAGCTGCCCCCGGCTTCACTGACACCTGAGTAAGCTCCCAGGGGCTGTGTGATTTTCAAGGTCCAGAAGCAGCCGCTATCTGAGAGTCCGGTGTCCCTCTCTCAGAAGCAGCCTCCAACCAAGGGTTCTCAGTTTCACAGTATCTGAGCAGCAGTCCATCAACTCCTAGGTAAGAGGGCAGGTCCCACGAGAACCTCTGATTTCTTTTTTTATTTGTTTGTTTGTTTATAAATTGAAGTATAGTTGACATACAGTATTATACTAGTTTCAGGTGAAAACAACATAGTGATTCAACATTTATATATATCATGGATTGATCACCATGATAAAAGTCTAGTAACAATCTGTCACCATACGAAGTTGTTGAAATATTATTGACTGTATTCCCAGTGCTGTACATTACACCCCTGTGACTTATTTATTTTATAACTGGAAGTTTGTACCTCTTAATCCCCTTCACCTATTTCCCCTAACCTCTCACCCTTCTCCCCTCTGGTGACCACCAGTTTCAGAACCTCTGATTCCTCAAGGAATGACTTCAAGCTCTGCCCCCCAGGATCCCGGGGCACATATACATCCTTCTCTGCTCTTAGGGATACTTTCAGAAGCACAGACCCAGACCTCCTTCTTCCCCCACAACTGACCAGCTGTTGTCCTCAGCTTTCAAGTAAGGTTGTAGGATGGAAGACCTGAACAACCTTTCACCCATCTTATTCAACAATCCCCCTAGATCCTAGTTAATCTTACTAAGTCTGGCTTTAGAGGAAGATAGAGTAAGCAGGAGCTTTATGATCCAATATTAGTGGCTGCAAATATCTCCCCATCTGGGCTCACCACACCACCTGAAATTCTATCATTTGAGAATCAGCACTCTGAGTGAAGGTATGGCATCTCCAGGAAGCCTCTGTTAAATTGCAAAGCACCCCAACCATGGTACCATCTGAACCCTTATTACCCATTAATGTTCCAATCCTTCTCAGCAGCTGGGACTCCCACACACCTTCAGCCCCAGTGAAACCACATCACTCACGCGGTTCCTTGACTCACAGCCTCCACTCCACTCTCTGACTTCACCAGTTTTGCCCTCTGCTTTCCAAAGTGTACCAAACAGTTCTGGCTTCTGATCTCATGATGTCGTCTCCCCATTTATGGCTTTAGCTCCATCTCTGATTTATCCTTAGCATTCTTTCTCAAACCACAGCTCAGAATTTGCCTCCAGTGGCTCTAACCTGGGCCAGCCTGGGCAGCCTGGCTGGTTGCTTGGGATCGTGCACCCTTAAACACTTCTCATATCTGCCAGGCCCTTGATGGAGCAGGACAGCCAACACCTTAGCACTGGTGAGTGGGGCTCTGAGGGAAGAATGGAGGCCCTGGGAAAGACCTTTCTGAGCAAGAAGCCCTATCAGACAGAGCTTTGGGGGCTGTTTCGGGGGTTTCAGCACTATGTACTGGGTGGGCTGGGCTGGGGGAGGGAGCAGAGGTGGAGAACTCCAAAGGCCGGCCATGCCACACGCTCCATGGTGTTGCACATAGCAGCCCATTTGATTGTAATCCTGGCTTACAGTCTTTGGCTCCCATTTACTAGTGAATCCTAGGACAGAGGGTGACAGTTGGAAGGAACCTTCCTCTTGCAAGTCCAGAGAGACAAAGGGCTTTGACCAAGATCACAAAGCCATTGAGTGGCGAAGCTGGACTCTGCCATCGGCGTCCCTGCTGCTGTCCCTCCTCCCTGTTTGTGCTCTGGCTGCTGGCCTCTTAGTTCAGCATCATTTCCAGGGAGTAATTCATGTGAACAGTAGCCTACAGAGGCTCTGAGGTACAACAATGACTGCAAAGAGGTGAGAGACCTGGGCTGCCTGTGTGAACCACACCCAGGTGGCAGAGGAAGCTGGGCTCTGCCAATGCATATGAATCAGTTTATTTACCGGTGGGATGGGGACAGTTTGTGATGAATCAATTCCTTTATTCTCTATGTGATTTCAATCTTGTTCAGAACAGTCCACGAAGCATTTGCAGCTAGGGGACCCCTGGGAATCTGAGTTGGATTATGGGCACTTATCCATCTATCTAATAAACATTTTTAGACACCAAGAGTATGCCTGGCTCTGTACTACGTATTGAGGATCCAACAGTAGATAAGGCAGTCAAGGTATCTGCACTCAAAGACCTTGATGTATGATCATGTATGATGAAGGATTTAGATAAATCACATCATATACAGATCAATGAGTGCTATGAGATGGAGAAGTCCAGAGTGCTATGATAAGGTAACCATACAATTTATTATACTTAGGAGAATAAAAGGATGCACTAGTAATGATTATGTCAGGACAAAAGATGAAAACTAAGACCATTCTGGGTAAATTAGGAGATCTGGTCTCCCTAGTTACGGCGATAAAGAGGAGGAGAAAATAAAAAACAATAAGGGGAGGCTTCCTAGGAAACGGTACCTACAAGCTGACTTGAAATAACTTTAGTACAGTGAGGATTCCCAGAATACATTTTGTTAAGAAAATTAAGCATGTATCAGAGATTCAGAATCTAGCCTTATTCACCTTACCCACTGTGACATGCAGCTGCTCTTAATTTATCCAAAGTCATCCCCTCCCCCAAGGCATCCCCCTGCCACTGTCAGATGATCTCTCAGTAAGCTTCACCCACATCCATCCTTCAGGAAGGAAAGCTGTTTCCAGAACTTACCAGGCACAAGTCCCAATTACAAAAGCACCCTGACCCTCCAGAGCGATTTGAATCTCCTCCTTTTATGCAAGACCAGGAGTGGTCAGAACAAAACTTCTTTTCCAAGTATCAGACAATGTCAAGTTTTCTACCTGCTCGACAAAAAAGTTTTTACCCTTGGTTGAATCAATACTTTCCTGTAATTTTTTCTAATGTGAAACTTCTCATCCCTTTTCCTCTCTCCTTTCTCATCTGGTTTTTATGTCCAAGGAATGTCCCAGATGTTTCCCCCGCTGTTGTCTTATTCCTTGTCACTCGTGTTCTGACCCACTGCCATATTAGCATTCTCCAAAAACATACTGGCATCCTCCCTCCATGGGACATTGTCATCCACAGCAAAAAAGAAGAAAACGGAAATACAGGTACCAACAGGGAGAAAGGGTCCACTTGCTGAAGTGACCCATCTGGTTTCAAACAGAATTATTGATCAGTTAAACTCCTGAAGAGGCATAACTCGCCAGGGAGCTGTGGTCATAGCTAAGAGGTAACGAGGAACAGAGATGGGGGTCCTCTCAGATGCCACGCGGGTTCCAGTCTGGTGGGGAAAGCCAGGGGCCAGTGGATGTGATGGGAGGATAATTACAGCAGGCAAGAGCTCTCATTGTCTTGTGTAAACTCAGCCTGGGCCACAATGCCTCATCCACCCAGACTTCTTTGATCTGGGGAGGCTAGGATATTTCTAAGAGCAATAAGGTAAGAGTCAAAATAAGCAACTTTCACCCATGTAACTGTCTCACCAAACTCAAGAACATTTTAAGTTTGCTATTTATAATTAGTCTTGACCTGACAGTTGTTAGTTAGCTTTATAAGTAAGTGGGGTAAGGTCCCAGAGCATTTCATGGCAAGTTCTTTCGCACAATTGAAATTAAAAACCAATAAAGAGTAAAGTTTTGGTGAAGTGGAATTTGCTATAAGGGGTAGCTTTTTAAGTCAGCTGCTGCAGCTGGGGTATGTGTGTGTGTGTGTGTGTGTGTGTGTGTGGTGGGGGAGATGGGAGGGGAGAGAGACGGAACAGAGGTGGAGGAATTGATTCAAAGAGAGACAAAGAAAACAACCCTAGAAGAAGGGCTTTTGAATAAAGTGGGAAGTCTTTCATACACATCATTAAACTGAGAAGTTACACAGAGCTCTAACCAACACCTTGGGAGATCATAAAAGCCCTCCCACCACCAAAGAAGACATTCTAAGACTTTTCCGAGGCTTTTGCATTTGGGAGCTGTCCTTTCTGAGGTGCCTGTGGTGTGGAGGTCTGGGCACTAACAATTAGGAATGAAAATTGAAGGTGAAAGAGGAAGTAGTATGATTGGTGGATTCTATCTGGCCAAAGCAGTTATATATATTCAATACTGAGCAGCTGCAGGCAGACACTGAGAAATCTCCATAATCTGGCATCATCTCCAGTGCTCAAAAGAGGCCTTTCTGGTGGATGCCAGACTGAGGTACAGAGGAGATGATGGGGTGACAGACTCAGAATCAGGTGACAAGGAAGAGCCTCTAGGTCAGGCCAGGTCAGGGAGAGTTCCTGCCTCTTCTTCTCCACCCCCACCCTCCACCCCAGCTCCCAGCATCACCATCCTTAGAAAGAGAGATGGGTAGTTAACACCAGCCCTACAGGATCATCATATCTGAATATTCTCTGTAATTGGCTGTATTAAAGCTTTGTATCTGTGTACAGTTTATTTCCAAATGTGAGGGTTCAGTTCTTCTCAACAAATCCATTTGAGAGTCCTAATAAAATACCATTTACAATTTATAAGAAAAAGTACCCCAATGAAATAAACCAGGTTTTTGTGCCACTTGCAAGGTAGTGTCCAAACAGTAATTACTCCCATGGGAAAGCCCAGCCCCTTACAGATACACCTCACACATTTACAGCAAATGCAATTTACCTTTGGTTCTGTGTCAAAAGCTCTGACACTTGTAAGATGAGGATGGCATAACACCCACGGGCAGAGGGCCCTCGTCAGCAGGAGCCCCCAGGCCGGGTGTCCCCAGCTGGCATGGAGATCGGCTGCTGGTCCCTAAGCCAACATCTGTGTTGAACTTTGGGGTCAAACGGGGTGATTGTGGCCTGAAATACAAAGGATTTAAACAATTCAGACCATCATTCCTGGTTTATTACCCAGATTAGTGTTTTCTGTGGAAAGGTTGATGGCTTTGGTTTATGAGAACCAATTAACACATGACAGATTCCTGGAGCCTTGAAAACTCATTCTCTTGTCTTTTCCCCTAGAGTTCATCCATCCCTTTCTCTCTCTCAATCACTCCCCCCCCACCCTCACACCCCCACAACACAAATATTCTTTCTCTTGCTGTAACAATTGGACCATTATGGATTAGAAAACGGGTGTGTTCAAAGCAAACATAAGCAGAAGTGGGGGAAGATTTCTAAAGGGCGGGGGTCCTCAGACTACCTGAGTCATCTGTAGCATGCAGAGCTGAAAGAACCCCCGTAAACCCTCTAACTGGGCAGTTTCCTTTTACAGGTGAGGAAGCTGAGACCCAAAGATGAAAGTTAGTGACACAGGGAGTCTCTGACTTCCTAACACTCCCTGTTAAAGAAGTTGGTCTCACCCACAGCCTACTTACATCCCTCCATCTCTAGCTTAAAGCCATAGTAGGGATGTTGTTCCACGTACCCATCCTCTGCACATGCCCGAAGAAGACCACCAGGCCCACCTACTTTACTCATTTTAAGTCATGGTTTTCTTTAAAGGACAGGAGAAAGAGCAAGAACAGCCATAGATGGGATGGTTAACTTCCCAGTTTCCTCCCTAGTGATCATCTGGCCCTTCGCATTACTGAGATCTAGAGTGGTGACATGATTTGAATGGAATCTCACAGCTGCCTAGAGAAAGCCAGGTGGGAATCAGGTCTCCTCATTCTTGAGCCCTTGAACTTTCTGCCCTGGGTGTTCCTGCTCCACTGTCTGCTGGAACCTCAGCTCCAGCCTAAACTCCATTTTAGCCTCACAGCCATGAAACCAGAGCTCCTGGCTTCCTTCCACACTGGACGACGAGGGGAAGGAAAGGGGAATGGAGAAGTATGTGAACAGGGAGTCCCGGAGGGCCACGCACCGAGCCCCAACCCCAAATCTCTCTCCTTCTGCTTAACACAAGCCCCAGACAGCAGAGGAAAGCCATAGTGAGGTCACTGCATTCCTGGTGGATAAACAGCATCTTTGTCCACTCCTGCCAGGCCTCTGGCTCCGGGTTGACTCAGGCTGGCGGGCTCCATCTGAACATTCTCTCCCTGCCGAAAAATGTGCTTTCTTGGAACCTCAGGACACACACAACCATGGAAAAAGTAAGTAAGTACAGACCCACAGAGGGGTTGCGCACACACACCCACACACACACACACTCAAGTACACCTTACCCCTAGGAGCAAACACTAAAGAATAAACATAGCTGACATATAGCCCAGCTTCATCTCCAGAAGCAGATACCAAAAGTGCTTGAATTAACCAGTATCAGTGTTTCAGGCCTTGATAATCTCCAATTACCTCAATTTTCTTTTCTGGAAAATGGGAATAATAATACCTACCTGGAATGGTTGTTGTGAGAATTAAAGAAAAATAGAAAACCCTTAACCTAGTGTCTGCATCAATAAAATATCATTTTTGCTATTAAAACCCTTTGTTGGGGCACCTTTCCACTTCACAATCCTCTCTCCTTTCTCTGATCATTTCCTTCCTATCCAGAGACATCGGTGTGTTGGTAAGAACAGCACTGACCAAAATTATGGGGAAAAGGGATGCCTCCAGGAGGCATATGACTTATTATGGGCCAGTGGGAGGCTCTTCTCTACAAATTTAGAAATGGAGCCCAGAAAGAAATCAAGCTTTCCAGGTACCCAGGACTGTAACATGCAAACCCAAAGATTCTTGGTAACCACATTGGGAAGTGTCTACCTGGGAGCACGGAAGCAGGTCTGCAGGTCCCAGGAGAGATATAAGGAGACAAACAGAGAGACACAGCGATGGAAGAAAGAGGGTGCTCGTGGCACCCAGCCCCTTCCTGGGGCCCAGCTACATCCTTTCTCTGGCTGCCACATGGTGACCCTCTAGCCCAATATTTCCCTTATTTTCCTTAAGCTAGCTGAAGTTGGTTTCTGTTACTTGCAACCAATTAGTCTTCACTAGAAAATGACGATGATGATGACACCGTTACCATGATGATTATATGCACATAAAGATAAACTTTATCTTGACTTTGGTTTCTCCAAAGCTACTTTAAAAAGTGGCTTTGTGTTCCTCTTAAAAAGATAGTGCTACACACAACCCCAGGACCATGGGCAAACCTTTGCCTAGGCCACTGTCCTTAAGTATGGGGAAGAAGGTTGATTGGGAGTGAGACAAACCCACCTGTCTGATTCTCTTCTCCCTGAAGTCAGCTTACTAAAAACTGATGGGTCCTTTGGAGCTCTGCCATTTACCTTGCGCAAATAATTTAACCTTTCTGAGGTTCAGAAACATTTCAATAATACAATTATTATGAACAACTGTATACAAGGAACCAGACACAAAGCAGAGTACACAGTGAGTGGTACCTATTATTACTAAGCTTTCCCCCTTAAAATCAACATCCACAGAACTTCCCAGCACACATTTCCAGGTTAACATACTTAACCACAGTCAGATATAAGAGAAAGGGCCCTTTCTTTCCCCTTGGCTGGTGTATCGCACTTCTGGATTGAGAGTGCTGGGAGAGGACCTACAGCTCTCAGAGGCCCCTACTTGGTTCTGTCCAGACCACGCTTGGCTGGCACTCTCCCTCCTCTATCTTTGGGCAATGATATTTACCAGTAGCCAACATTTTACCAGGTACTCTAGGAAGATATACAAAGAACAAAAGTAGAACACGTGGTCCTTCCTACACTCCAGAAGCTTATAATAACTGATATTTTAATGAAGCAACATAAGCACCAGCTAATGAGGCACAAATGAAGCGTCTACATGCTGTGAAGGTGCTGAGGAGAGCGGGGGATGCAGATTAGCCAAGCTCTGAAACAATGCTTGATGACAAGGCATGAAAGAACTTGAAATGATGATAAGGAAATTGGTAAGGAAGTAACAAGGGTACAGACCTGTAATAATCTTCACATGTCCGTCAGTTATGTGAAAGAGGATCCACTTAGGCAATGAGAAGTCTGGGATGAGAGGATGAGCATATAGGGCTGGGGATACAGGTTCTCAAGTCATCTAAGTGGTAAAATCACACAAACAAACGAGTGAGTGGTTTTCAAAACTGAAAACCATATTAGAACAATCTGGGGGCCTTAAAAATGTTGAAGGATGCCTGGTCCACCTTCCAGAGAATCTGATTTCACTGGTTTGGGGTGCTTCCTGGGAATCAGGATTTTTAAAATCTCCCCAGATGATTCTACAGCATAGCCAGGGCGGAGAACCACTGCCCTACAGGATGAAGATATGTAGGCTAGGAGCCAGCAGACTTTGTGGGTTTTCTCTGTTGATGAGAATGAGCTAAGTGTGAAAACTTGGGAGATTTGGGACCAAGGGTAAAGTAGACATTCTTATAAGGGACCCATCTTCACTCTTCCCTGGAGTCCGATTTCACTCTGTGAGTGATATAAGCTCAGGCATCCTTCCATCACCTTCTCTGTTGCCACACTGCTCAGACCGCCAGGCCGATGCTCACTGGTTAGTGCCCAAAGGAAAACTTCCAGTGCCTGTGGCCTGATAGACCATTCATCGTGGGAGAAGGGAGGTCAAGCCCAGCTGAGGGGGCGGTACAAACCTCTGCTGGCTCTCAGCACAAAGAGAGTGTTGGAAACTGCACATTTCCAAAGTTCTGAATACAATTTTTCCTCATTGAAGCTGTTCCCACTGACTAGTATCTTGGCACATGGTGGGAGAGGGCTTGGGGGGGCGGGGAGGGGGAAGGCAAGGAGGACCAAGAACAAAAGTCGTTTCGTTGTTTCAAGCCCGAGGGAGCTCTGGACATCTCTCTGACTATAATTCATTCCAAACTTTAATGAGCAAACCCAAAGAGCTACAATCTTTGTATTCTGAGTCTGCATCCAGACTTTGGTTAAGTTGTAATCAGTACCGGTTACGTGTGAGGCACACTATGCTACACATGAGCTAATACAAGACAAGTATAGAGAGCCCTCTGCTCCTGGGGAGAGCACAGTGTGAAGTGGCTGACTGGTGCATCATTATTCCTCTTGGTGACCACCCCCCATGTCTGCACACACACTTAACCACAAAGCTTCTGCAGCCATTTTGTACAACACGGTCCTGCCATGACCCCCTGGAGAGAGTTGTTAGGATAAAGGTTGAGCCCCTGACCCAAACTGGGCCAATCAGAGGCTTTCCCCAGGAATTTATAAGGAGAGGTCACTCTCTCCATATGGCTGGGCAGGTAACCCAGGAGCTACAGGTGGCTGTGTTTCCTGCTAGAGGGCCAAGAGGCAGAGAAGGGTGAAACTCACAGAGTAACCAAGGTCACATCTCTCCCATCTGGCACCAGCACCCAACCAAGACCAGATCCATCCCTGTGCTTGGGTTCTACAAGACATTTGTGTCACTTCCTTATAATAATAAATTATCCTTTAAAAAGTTAAGCTGTCTTGAGTTTATTTCTATTATTTAGAACTAATAATAATAAAAACTTACAATTACATGGTATTTACTATACGCCAAACATTGTTCTAACTATTCTACATATATTACCTCATTTAATTTTTACAACATCTTTCTGAGTTAGGTACTGTAATGATCTCCAGTTTATGGATGAGGAAAGTGAGACACAGAGAGAGTAACTGAGTTGCCTAAGTTTTCGCAGACCAAATAGTATAAAATAATACAGCTCTTGTGGATTCATAGTCAGATTCTACCTACAACCTTCTCATGCAAACTTCATCGAGACAATACACTCAGGACATAGTTAATATCAACACGAGGCATAGGAAAATGTGTCCAAATACCCACAGTTGGGTTTTTGTTTTTGTTTTTGTAAATAAAATGGTGAAATGTATTTAGCACACAATAAGGCAAGGCACTGAGAAACAGAGATAAAAAGAAGAAACTGTCTCTACGTGATTAGAGGACTTTACAAAATACCAGGCTTTTGCAAAAAGAAAATAATTATAAAAAATACAAACAGGGGGGCTTCCCTGATGGCGCAGTGGTTAAGAATCCGCCTGCCAATGCAGGGGACACGGTCCCCTGCCCTGGTCCGGGAAGATCCCACATGCTGCAGAGCAACTAAACCCATGTGCCACAACTACTGAGTCTGCTCTCTAGAGTCAGCGAGCCACAACTACTGAAGCCCGTGCGCCTAGAGCCCGTGCTCTGCAACAAGACAAGGTACTGCAATGAGAAGCCCGTGCACCGCAACGAAGAGTAGTCCCAGCTTGCCACAACCAGAGAAAAGCCTGCATGCAGCAAGGAAGACACAACACAGCCAAAAATAAAATAAATTAATTTTTTTTAAAAGTGATGCATTTACAAAAAACAAAAGTTTTGATGCTTCAAAACTCTTTTTCTGTGGTGTTCGCATAATGTGAACCTTCACGTGCTCAGGAGGCAAAAGACGGGGGGGAGAAAAGATCCATGACTGAGCCTAAAGCATTAAAGTAGAAAATGGATTTCAATAAAACATGATATAAAAATAAGAACTGTAAGTGGAATTGAAAGGAAATGACATAAAACTCCAGCACAAGGCTGCTCACTGCAGTTCTGGAAACTTTACTTCTTGCAGCTGCACAGCCATCAGTAATCAGGGTCTTTTCCTTTCCACCTCTGTGAATTTATCATGTGTGATGATGTACAGCAGCCCTTGGGTTTCATGTCAAACAGCTTCTCCTGCCCTTCTAAACCTCAGGGGACCAGGGCTGGACAAGTGTCCAATCCTCCCCAGGGAAATCGAAGGGGAGGTCAGGGCCAGCACTGAGGAGAGGACCCTCCCTGACTCTTGTGTCCTCAGCCGCCTGTCCCATCAATAAAGAACCACAGCACCCCTTGGGTTTCTTCTCCAAGGGGCCTCTCTTCCCATCAGCAAAACTGAAGTCATGGCCCCAGACCAGGGAAGGCTCCTGGGTAGAACACAGCTGAAGTGGTGCCCCAGGAGACATCAGCTCCACAGTCATTGGGTTGTGATGGAGTCAGAGCAGGGAGAGGACAGACAGGGGGACATGGCCCTAAGTGGCAGAAAACATCAATGCAAATGCAGCCTGGGTCCTCTCCAACCAGGAGGAGTTTTGCAGGGGGGCGGAATACAAAAGTTGGAAAACTTAGGACTTGGCCTAATGTTCAGCTCCATAAATTTCCCTAATATAATCCTCAAGTCATGGTTGGACATCTTCATCATCTTCTGGAACACTCTGCCCTGGCCTCTCGCAGAAATCAGCCAGTTGGTGCCAAGCCCAGCAGCTGTGTCACTTCTGACATCAGGGTTGAAGGATGCTGGAGTTAGATGATCCTGTAAAATCTCTTCTCACTCTCAGAGTCTCTGACTGCATACTGGAGTTGTTCATGTTAAATGCTGCCTTCTGAATTTATTAGTAGTGGAAAGGTTCTTATCTGGGGGGAGTCTTACCTGTGTTATCTTCTTTACTTCTCATCCTAAACCTAAGAGGTGGGCACTGTCATCCCCATTTTACATATGAGGAAACTGAGGCTCCGAGCAGTTAGGGGAAACTGCACGGTGAGGAGAGGCAGTGGTTGGAAGCATGGACTAAGTCCATGAACCTGACTTTAAATCTCATCTCTGCTTCTTCGAGCAGCGGAACCTTGAGCAAGTGACTTAACCCCTTGTAAGGGGTAATGAGATGGTGCCTTAGGCCAAGCGCCTAGCACGTCATGGGCACTTCATTAATGGTAGCTGCTGGTGTTGGTGGTTATTCTTGTAGAAAGTCACTTGCTCAGGGTCATACGACTACCAAGAAGGGCTGAAGTGGAACTTAAGCTCAGTCCCTCCAAGATCTGTGCCCTTTCCATTAACTTACACCCTCTGTCAAGTGTGTGCAGCCAGCAAGCTTTAAAAATAACCAGTTACTGATCATCAATTCTGTGCTAGGTATTGGACTGGGCACTTTACACAAGTGATTCCATTCAACCTTAGGAACAACAATGAGGTAGCTGCCATTCTTCTCCCTATTTTAGAAACGTGGAGACTGAGGTACAGCCTCTATACTGCCCATCTTCAGCTGGTAAGTGATAGAGCAGAATTTGACCCCTGAATCCACTGACTCCAAAGTCAGACTGGGAACCTCTGCACATTTTGCCTTCCAGGTACAATACTTTTCACCTCTGCACCCAACACTCTGCTACGTTCTGGAAGCACTCAAAAGTTAAGCCATCTAGGATCTCATCATGCATGGGCTGTTCCTGAGTGGGCTGGAAGCCAGCCTGAAGGTAGAGATGCTGGTCGTGCCTCTGCCAGATTCGGCAGCTTTGTAGAATGTTGCCCAGTTTGGAAGCCAGCTCGCTCCTCGGAGTTCTCCCAGCCCACTCAGCCCCTCCAGACAGGGGCGCTGGAGATGTGTCTGCTTTTCAGAGCCTGGGCTCTGAGCTTGACCATGGGTGACGGATTTCCCCATCTGCATCCTCCATCCCTGCCCATCTGAGAATGCAGAGAGCGGCTCGTGAGTCTTAACATGAGAGATGGCTCAGCCGGCAGCACAGAGCTAAGTGCTGGCCTAGTGCAAGAGGGGAGGGTGGGAAATGGGACCCGCCACTCAGCGAAATGCAGTGTCAGAATCCTATGATTCCCCACATGAATGGCTTTCGGCTGTATATGGTTGATATTAAAGTACAAATCCAATTGCTCAGTTACTCCAGGCAGGAGACCGTCTTCTCCCTCTAAGGAGAATGGAGGCACTTGCCACCCATGATGCTTCGCCAAGAAGGAAACCCTGCGCTTCCTGCTACCAGGGGCCCAGCCCAGGAGGCTGAGAAGATCCCCGGGGATGGCAGAGGTTTGGCTCCTGCTGGTGCTGCCGCGGTGCCGGGCTTCACAGGGCCCGCTGGGCTAGGTAATGCGAAATGCTGCCGTGTCAAAAGAAGCGCTTTTGAAGTCTCAGCTTTCATCTCCCGGTGCTTCCCCAAGCAGAAGTGACAGGGAGGGATAAAATGCAATTTATTCACCAGCCCAGGAGTCTCATTTCCAAATACAATAGCTGTGCCAGGCAGTGGGCCTTCCCCAGAAGAGACGAAAGGGAAGAAAGAAAAACCCAAGAAAAAGAAAATCGTCTGAACTGAGAATCAGGCCATTAGAAGAGAGCTTTGCAGGGTGACCAGCTGGGCCACAAAGGAAGCCGCTCTCTGTTTGGTGCCTGAGACACCTCTGCCCTGTCTGGAGTAAGAAAATGGCATCTTTGGGGAGGATGGCTCTCGTGTGACATTAGAAATAAGGTGATAGGTTAGAAATAAGGTCACTGGTTAGGAATAAGGCCAAAGGCACTGGGCCTCAAAGGAATCAGGCCTCAGGCAAGTAAAGTCCCAGCTCCTCAGCCACTTCCCCAGCCCCAGGGAGGCCCTCACCCCACCTGAGGCAGCGGGGCAGTTGGGCCTACAGGGATATTGCATTTTCAGGCTGGCTCCCGTGAGGGGGGGCGATTGCTCTGGAGCCGCCCTCAAGGCTGCAGAGAGCAGTCACGTCCCCTCCCCGAGCCTCCATCTGCTCCCCTGCAAAAAGGAGAGAAGAATACCTACTTCATCCTGTTGGTTTAGGATGAAAGGAAGGAACGCGTGTCGAAAATACCAAAGTGGTACCTGCCATTCAGAAAGCATCTGAGACATTTTTGAACTGTATCCCTCTTCCTGGAATGCCTGACCCCATCTCATTCTCCTTCTCGTTCTCCAGGCAAACTTTGAATTTATCCTCCCAATCTCCATTTTGGCTTCTATGTGCAGCCTTCCCTGATTCTCCCAGACACTCAGGCAGGACTTCTTCCCTGCCATCATCACGTATGTTAGAGCATCCATCATGCTGGATAGGTGTACACCAATGGCATTCATATTTTGGCCAAACACCAAATGTTAAAATCTATAATGGGCCAAAGCCCAATATCACCATCATAAAACAAACTTTCAGAATTCAGGAATAAATCTGAAATATTATACCATGTAATTATTATTACAACTGTATACATAAAAATTTTAGTAGTTAAATTTCAGAAGTTTGACATTGTAGTTCAAGAACAATCCTGCTGCAGTCACTGGATTCTGATGGATACTCATTTTCATCTGAGATCAGCAGGAGACCAGGGTATTTAGAGTGTGCTTCGGTTATTTCCAATACGGTTTTTTCCTTTCATATGCATATTTTTATTATATCTTGACATAAGATGGTTTATTATAGATATTGTTGCACATGATTTTAGAGGTTTTTCTCTTCCAGAATCCTGATTTTGACATATTATTCTTTTTTTTGACTTATTATTCTTAATTCAAACTCTAAAACATGAAGACTGCAAATAGAAGAGACTCACGGTCTAAATGGAATTTACAAATGAAACACTAAATACAAATTTTAAAGGTTATTTTGTTTAGTGCTATGAATGCTAATACACCAGACAATCCTACAATAGATAAGAATTATGATAGAATCTAATCTCTCCATTCAGCTTGTATTATGATATAAAATTTTTACAAATATTTCTGTGTTCAAAAAGGACATAAATTTCTCTAGCTAGTACACTTTCAATTTCCTTTTTATTTAACTCTTTGAAGGTTCTGAATAGTGTTTTTGCACAAAAAAATTAACAACTTTCAAAATGATCATGATTTGTTGCACCATTTTAATCTCTCAATAATAAATATATATCTATTCCTAAACTGATTGATAGAATTTCAATATGAATAGTAAGTAGGAGATTTTTTTCACTTCAATTTTCATCTATTTGATTACCACCATCCCCATATATCAAAGGGAATATGTAAATAGAAGCAAACCTTAATGGAATACTCTGTATTATTGATGTTGCTAACTGACTTTGTATGTTAGTAACCTACGTGGTCAGAGTAGTTATACAAAGGTCTAAGGATGTCAGAAATGAGGCTGAACAGGGCATCAAACTCTGAACTCCCAGCCTTCCAGACCTCAGCTTCCGTTCATGGCGCCACCTGAAGCAGCACCACAAGGGCCCCCCGAAGTCCTCTCTGTGCAGAGGGCTCCCAGGGACGCAGCACACTTCCATTCAATTCATGTCCTCTGCCTTGGACCAGAGCTCCTTCCAGCTTTTTTCATAGGATCGTTGGCTGCTCCCCTAGGCTGCAGTGACGTTTATGATGTCTTTAATAATGGCCAAGGTCATCTACACTCCCTAATTGCCTGCTTCCCTTTATTCTCTCTTTCCTCACCCAGTTCCTGGCAGGTACCTTGAATGGCAGTTGGGCTCACAGTTGAACGTCCTGTGGTGATGTTCTTCTTTCTCTGCAGCAGAACCACCATCCTTACTGTACATCCTTGGTTAGCCATTCAGCATCACAATTGTTTTCAGGCACACAAAATAAAGGGCTGGAAGAACATCCAAACCAAGTATACAGCATGCATGGCTGACCATCACCTGAGGGCATTTGCAGTGCACCCATCAGCCAAAGCACACAGAGAGGTCTTTGGAGACATTTTCATTGGTTGAGAGCCTATGAGAACTTTCAGGATTTAAAAAATACATTTTAACAGCTGAACACTGGAGGTATATATATATATATATATGTATCCAAGACAGTCAGCCTTAACAGACAATGCCTGTGTGGTACTTATCTGTTTGCATGTGTCTTTGTCTCCACCAGACTGGAAACTCTTTGAATAAAAGAGCCAAATCTTTCTATCTGTATATGCCCAGCTTTTTTTATAATTTAAAAAATTTCCGACTTTATGGAGGTATAATTGACAAATAAAAATTGTATATATTTGTGGTGTACAAAATGATGTTTTGATATACGTATACCTTGTGAAATGATTACTGCAATCAAGATAATTAACATATCCATAACCTCACACGGATGTAACTTTTTGTGTATGTGGTGAGAACACTTAAGATCTACTCTCTTAGCAAATTTCAAGTATGCCATAGAGTGTTATTAACTATAGTCACCATGCTGTACAATAGACCATCAGGCTTCCCTGGTGGCGCAGTGGTTGAGAATCTGCCTGCCAATGCAGGGGACACGGGTTCGAGCCCTGGTCTGGGAAGATCCCACATGCCGCGGAGCAACTGGGCCCGTGAGCCACAATTACTGAGCCTGCGCGTCTGGAGCCTGTGCTCCGCAACAAGAGAGGCTGTGATAGTGAGAGGCCCGCGCACCGCGATGAAGAGTGGCCCCCGCTCGCCGCAACTAGAGAAAGCCCTCGCACAGAAACGAAGACCCAACACAGCCATAAATAAATAAATAAATAAATAAAAATTAAAACAAAAAAATAGACCATCAGAACTTACTCACCCTGTATAACTGAAACTTTGTACCTTTTGACCGACATCTTCCTATTTCCCTCATCCCCCAGCCCCTGGCAACCACCATTCTACCCTGTTACTATGAGTTCAACTTTTTTAGATTCCAAATATAAGAGAGATGATGCAGTATTTGTCTTCTGTGCCTGGATGCCCAGCTTTTAAAGTAGAACCTGCTACATCACAGGAGCTTAATAAACATGAGATGTTTATTAAATGGTGAATGAAGGAGTAAGGAAATTGTCAAAGGGAACCATGATTCCCCACTCCCAGGTCACCTCTGGGGATGGGAAAGCAGCGTCAGAACAGCCCCCGAGGCACCTGCTCCAGTTCTGCCCTGTGGATCCAGCTGCCTGATCAACGGAGCAGGAGCCACAGGGACCTCGGGGACCCAGGGTGGAAGGAGCGTGGCTGGACACAGCAGGAAAGGATGAGACGCTGATCTCCACTCGGCAAGAGCCCCTCCACCTCTCCTGGCCAGCAGTTCACACCGACACTGCCCTGGGCTGAGCATCGAGGCCCCAGGGCCATGCAAGTGGCAGGCAGCACTCTGGGGTCCCCTCCAGGAGCTCACAGTAAGTGGGCACAGGAGAACCACTCTCTCCCCTCCCACGCCCCGCTTCTCCCCCAGCTGCTCCACCTGTCCTGCTCTGCCCTCCATCTCTCCCAGTTGGCCGATCTCCTGGACTGTTCTATATTTAACTCTCTAAGGCTCATTAACTACCAAATCCCTAACTTGACCACCAGACGGATCCAGAGGAGTTATTTTTCGGCTACAGTTATTCTTCCTTTTGAGTATTAATTTCCCTTAACACTTGCCCTATTAATCACTTTAACAATGAAATTAAGACAATTATTTTAATGAGGTAATGGGTGATAAAGAGGGGACGATACATATTTATTACACAGCAGGCCAGAACGTCTTGATAAAAGTCAGCCTTGTCAATAATATATTAGGTGGGAATGTGCTTCAGGAGGGCTAGGCTGAGGGCTGTTCTGTTTCACTGATTTAAATGCGCCTGTTTCTGTCACGGCTGCCGCGTCCATGCTTTCAGGCCCCATAAAGTGGGTACCAGTCACTGAGAGTGACAGGTTGTTATTTTCCTCTGCAATCCAGTGGCGACACTAGAGGATGCTGCCCACCAATGCCAGCCCCTGCCTTCTTTCTCTTCTCTTCATCCTCTTCTACTCCTTCTGATTACACCTTCTTTACTTCCTCCATCTGCCACCCTTCTGCACCTTCCCCCCTTCCTCCTCTTCCTGCCCCTTTCCCTTCTCTCCTGACCTCCTCTTCCTCCTGTCCTTACCCCATCAAGCAAGGGAGGACCACAGTATATTTGTTTTTCATCTCATTCCTCACCTTTTATTTTAACTACACCAAGATGCCTCTTTCAGGTCTGACATCTCCCACTTGTCCTTGTTTATTCTCTTCCCCACCAACAAGAGAGTCATTGTGCTGACTGGGGTCACTGAACTCAGGGAGTGGGAGGGCCATCTAGGTCACAGTGAGTGGAACTGGCACAAAACCCAAGAATCCTGGCCTCCATCAGCTCTCCCTCAGTTGTGAGTAACTGAAGCTGGGAGCATCTGTCGTTTCCTTGCCTCACACAGCCCTCCAATATTCAGCCTTCCCATTGGCTGGAATTCAGGCAAAAATTCTTGTGAAAAAGAGAGGCCCATTCTTTTAGCTTAAAAGCAGAAGGGGGAGGCTTCCCTGGTGGCGCAGTGGTTTGAGAATCGGCCTGCCAATGCACGGGACACGGGTTCGAGCCCTGGTCTGGGAAGATCCCACGTGCCGCGGAGCAACTAGGCCCATGAGCCACAATTACTGAGCCTGCGCGTCTGGAGCCTGTGCTCCGCAACAAGAGAGGCTGTGATAGCGAGAGGCCCGCGCCCCGCGATGAAGAGTGGCCCCCACTTGCCACAACTAGAGAAAGCCCTCTCACAGAAATGAAGACCCAACACAGCCATAAATAAAAAATAAATAAATAATTTAAAAAAAGCAGAAGGGGATCCAGCCATTCTACTAGAAGAATTGAAAGCAAGAATCCAAAGAGATATTTGTTCACCCATGTTCATAGTAGCATTATTCACAATAACCAAAATGCAGAAACAGGTCAACACGGATGAACAAAATGTGGTCTGTACATACAGTGGAGTATTATTCAGCCATAAAAAGCAATACAATTCTGATACATGCTATGACATGGATGAACTTGAATATATTATGCTCAGTGAAATAATCCAGGCAAAAAAGACAAATATCATATGATTCTACTTATGTGCGGTAGTGAGAATAGGCAAACCCGTAGAGCCAGAAGGTAGAATAGACATTACCAGGGCTGAAAGGAGGGGAAAATGGGAGTTATGGCTTAATGGGCACAGAGTTTCTATTTGGAATGAGGAAAAAGTTCTGGAAATGGATAGTGGTAATGATTGTACAACATTATGAACGTATTTAATGCCAATGAACTGTACACTTAAAAACTGTTAAGAGTAAAATTTTATGTTATTGTTTAGTTTGCTACAATAAAAAAGTGGGGAAAAAAAGCAGAAGGTGGAAGGGAATTAAAACTGTTTTTAAAAAAGTGGTTCCTAGATATTTTAACTTTTTTTGTTATGGACTACACCACACAATCAGAAAAGTATACAAAGCCAACACATGCATCTTGATGATTTATCACAAAGCAAGCTTCGTTGTAACCACTCCCCAGGTCAAGAAATAGACCATGACCTGCCTCCTGGCAACTTTAAATACTGTAGTTTCGTTTTGCCTATTGTTTTACCTTTCTGTAAATAAAATCATATATGCTTTTGTGTTGTAGTTTCTTACACTCAACATTTATTTGAGATTCACACATGCATTTGTGTAAAGCTGCAGTTTATTTTTATTGCTCTACAATATTTCATCATCATAATACAATTTGTATCTATGGTACTGTGGACGGGTGTGTGGTTGGCTTCTAATTCCAGGCTATTGTGGTCTGAATGCTCTTGTTCATGATTTCTCATACATGAAAAAGAGTTTATAACCAGGTGGGAGTTGCTCAGGCATAGGCTATTCAAATTTAGGAGACAATGCCAAACTGTTTCCCAAAGTAGCAACATCAATTTACACATCCACCAGTAATGAACCAGAGGAAACTATTTTTACAGTACTTGCTTATGGCACAGGAACTATGGAGGGAAAGGAAGAAAAACAGCCAGAAAGGGAATAAAATAATAAGGGAGATGCTGTCAGTGCTTACCCAAACGCCCAGGGAGGCTTCTTACCGTTTCCATGCACCGCTCCCCAGCTCCTGTAACTTTTGCTTTAAGGCTCCATCCCTGACTCTCCAGGAGACCCACCTGGTGGCTGCATGCCCAAAGGTATAGACAGCCAAGAGGCAGTGCCCAGCAGATTAGTTCCCCCCACTGTCCCCTGTCCCATGCTCACCCTTAGCCATTGACTGGTGGGTATATACTCAGTTCTCTTGTCTCTGATCCCAACAAACATTGAGGCATCATTTACATCCTAGAGATTCCCTACAGGATCAGGCTGACAACAGTGTCCATGAACTCTGCCCAAAATTGTACACTTGGTAGCTTTTCTCTCTTCCCTCACTCCCTTCCAGTTCCTTCTGAAGGCCTTTCCTTTATAAATCATTTGCAAAAGAATCCTTGTCCCAAGAACTGCTTCTGAAGAACCCATACTAAGAAAGGTACCCAGACCTATGAAAACCCAAGCATATGAAATTAGAGCAGCCTTTCCCTCCTATTAGCCCTGGGTTCCTCCACTCTCTTATAAAGGAGTCAAATTACTGATTCCGAAGACCCAAAATTCCATTTTTGTATAAAATTTGATGATGTTGGTGCCACCTCTACCCAAACATAACCACTAAGAAAGAATAAGTCCAACCAAAATCCCAGATTCTCGGAAAGACCTCTCAAACCTCCTCCCCCAATCTTTGCATATTGATGGAGGCCCCCAGACACTGTTGTGTGTGTGTTCACATGCTTGTTGGGGAACTGTTAAGCAAATCAATATTGTAAGAAAAAAATGGAAGTAGATTCATAGAAATAGACTCAGGGAAGCTGATGGGAAAACTATGAGAGTTTAGTACACTGATATGCATGGCAGATGTGAGCAGTTATGGCACAGCCAGTCTGCAATGCTGACAGGGACTGTTGTGAGGAAAATGGGCACTTTCCTGGATCTTTTGCCATCACCTGAATGCCATTTGCATGGCCACCATGTGGAGAAAGAGCTTTCACAGCTGATCATCTCTCATCCCCACAACAGCCCTCCAAGGTAGCATATCTGTGCCTTTCATACTCATGAGAAGACTAAAGATCAGAAAGGTTAAGAGACTTACCCAAGGTCACAAAGCCAGTAAGTGGAAGAGCTGAGTCTGAAACCTGAGTTTCATGACTCTAGACCTCAAAGAAAAAGAGAAGAGGTAGGAAGGCTGACTCAGCACAGCAAAAGTTAACATTAATCAAAGTTTACTGTATGACAGGCCCACAAAACAGGCGCCATTATTAAACCCGCTTTACAAACAAGGAAAGTGAGGTGTAGAAAGTCTTAGTCACTTGACTAAAAGTGGCCAGTGAAAGAGGTGGAATTCAAACCCAGAGAAATAAGTATGCCTCACTATGAACCAAGATCGGAGGCTCAGTTCAGAGGAATTTATGAAGCTCTTGGGACTCAGAACAGACAAGACAAGACGAGGGTGAGACAAGGGTTTTGGGCAAAATCAAATGGATACCGTGGAGCAAATTTCAGTGGATTTGCAGACAGCAGTTTCAACCCAAAGCCAAAGATGCTTACGTAGGATCCTGAAAATACCTCTCCCCACCATGCACACACACACACACACACCCCTAGGGTCCTGGGAAACTGAAAGAGAGAAATACACCTCTGATTGAGCAGGAAAAATATGTCATTCAGGGTAAATAAAGAGTGAATGGGCACGATTGGGCAGGGACCTCCAAGGTCTTGTTTAGAAGAGCCTGCTGGCTGGAAAGAGGATGAAACAAGTGACAGATTAATGCTTTAAATAGGGCCAGGTTAACTGAAGATGGTGAAGCCTGGTACCCATAATCATATAATCTACATTCATATTATACCATAAACACTAGTAAAATAGATGTGCCCTTACATGGCTGCATGTTGTCAACTACTAAAATGATAGAATTAGAGATCTCTGCAGAGAAGTACAGGGTTCCCAACTGTGCATCTTAGGCATGGCCGGGAGGGAAGACCTTGTCTCCCTCAGGTAATGCAGGCAGGAGACCTGTGAAAGCAGGACACAAAGCCAGCATCACAAATCCATTAACCCCATGTTCAAATTCATTGTTTGTTATCCAACAAACATTGAGTATCTACTATATGCCAGACACTCTGTTAGCTCTGGGAGTATAACAGTCATTGAGTCAGATATAGCTTCTGACTCCACAGAGCTTAGTCTGGGTGGGGTCAGGGGGGAGATGAGGAGGTGAGCCAGCAATTACCGGAGCACGTGGAGTGGAGAGGGCACTGGGATGGGGATGCCTAAAAGGACAAGTAGCCCAGGCTTGGGGTCAGGGAAGACTTCCTGAAGGGGATGATATCTTAACTGTAATCTGAAGGATGAGGAGGAGTAGGCTGGTGAATTGGGGGTAGAGAGTGTTTATGGGGGGGAATGGAGAGTGTTCTGGACAGAGGGAATAATACACACAAACACTTGGAGGTAAGAATGCTCACGATGTGTTGGAAGAACTAAACGTGTTTAGGTGTGAGTGAGACATAGGGAGTGAAGTGAGAAGAGATGAGACCTGAGGCTGGGGAACTGGGAAAAGCCAGACTGTAGCGAGACTTCCACGCAGGTTAAAGAGACTGTTATAGACTGAATTTTATCCCCTTGACCCACCAAATTCATTTATTGAAGTTCTAACTCCTAGTACCTCAGAATGTGACTGTATTTGGAGATAGGGTCTTTAAAGAGATCATTAAGGTCAAATAAGGTCATATGGGTGGGCCCTAATCCAATCTGACTCATTTCCTTACAAGAAGAGGAAATTTGGGCATACAAACAAATACCAGGTACACACGTACAGAAAAGACTACATGAGGTCACAGCAAGAAGGCAGCCACCTGAAAACCAAGGAGAGAGGCCTCAGATGAAACTAAACCTGATGATACTGTTATGTTGCACTTCTATGTTGACTACTATATTGAGTCTGCCAATCCATGAACATGGTATGTTTCTGCATTTATTTAGATCTTCCTTGATTTACTTTGCCAACGTTTTACAGTTTTCAGCATACAAGTACAGTGCATCTTTTGTTAGATTTGTGCACAAATATTTCATTTTTTGAGGAATTGTAAATAGTATTGTATTTTTAATTTTAGTGTCCATATATTCATTATTAATATAGAAAATACAATTAAGTTTTGTATGTTGTCTCGTATCTTGGGAACTTACTGAACTCACTTATTAGTTCTATGAGATTTTTGTAGATTCCTTGGGATTTTCTGTGTAAACAGTCATGTCATCTGCCAATGGGGACAGTTTTATTTTTTCCTTTCTGATCTGTATGCCTTTTATTTTTACTTAAACCTGGACATTTGGGGTATTATGTTACTAGACTTTGGATTTTATTTAAACTTTGTTTTAGTGGGCTTCCTCTGACACAGTTTTGGTAGGGGAAGGGTTGGTGCTGCCTCATTACTGTCAGGTGGGGGTAGAAGACTCATTAGTATCAGACTCCTCACTCACCTCTCTTGACACCCTAGGGATCAAGATCTTCAATTTTGCTGGAGAGGGATGAGAGTTCAGGTTCCCCACATGGCCTCCACTGACACCACTGGGTTGAGGGTGGCCTCAGTGCCTCTGAGTGGTCTCTCCAGTGGACCTCCTCTGACACTACCCCATTGGGGGAGAGAGAGGCCCCTTGTAACAGCCTGATGGGGATGCAAATCCAGCTCTCCAAGTGCTCTCCACTGACACTGCAGTGCAGCGGGGTTGGTGGGAGATAAAATTCCCTTCTTTCTATTGGACTTTCTCTGATAGCATGCAGCAAGGGGATTAGAGCACACAATGACAGCCTAGCCTGGCAAGGATGGGAGTCCAGGGTCCCCACTCAGCCTTTGCTGGTGGAGGTGGGGGTGAGGCCACACTTCTTCCTATGGTGTTTGGCTGGAGTAGAGAGATGACTGTCTGAAGTTTTCTGTCTTGCTGGACTGCCCTTTTCCTGGTCCTTTGGCTGGAGACAGCAGGTCTTTGGGGGGCTATCTTGTCGGTATTTTTTGGTATTCTAGGCTGTCAACTTCTTCAATTCCAAGTCTGGGATATAAGAGGCAAAAGGAAAACCCAAAGAATTCACCTCCCTCACGTCTGTCTTGTTCCTCAGGTCCCAAGGCCCCTACCTGGTCTGCCTTCTTCTCTCCATCTTTCAGAGCTTTCTCATGTTTGTTTTATAATACTGTCCAGGTGTTTAGTTATACTTAATGGAAGGAATAGGGAAAATTATGTCTAGTCCATCTTCCTGGCAGCCGGAGGCATTTTTAAGGCCACTAGTGCTTATACTCAGTTACCGAGCTAACCCTGCACAAACCCAGCTCAGGCTTTTTCCTCCTTAGCTGGTCTCACAAGGTCCCCCCATAGGACCACAGGTATGAGCTGAAGGAGGGGCTCTGGTGCAATAGCATTGGGTGCCATGGGAGTCTGGGCTGATATTCAGTCAGATTCCTTGTGCCTTCTGGCCCTGCTTGTCCTTGATCCTGGATTCACCACTTCCATCTTACAGTGTATAGTTGATGGGCCCGCCTGACCATCTCTCACAGTGGGATGTTCCCCATTTAACAGGTGAGGAAACAGAGGCTTTAGAAGTTAAGCTCACCATGGTCAATTTCAGCCACATCATCCTTCATTGTCTAATGATCAGGCATCCCATTTCTACAGACCTCACACTACACCAGGAGCCATTTTTCATAAGGCATATGATCCAGACCCCCTGGAGTTGTGATTCTGCCACAGGGACTTGCCACAAACTGGACATGGCATACTTTCCTATCACTGATACCTCTGACACAGAAGAGTTTGCTGGACTGGGAGACCCTAATGGTACCAGCTGCAGAGCCCTTCCCTGCTCTGGGCCTCTCTTGAAGCTGGCAGCCTTCCATGTCATCTGGTAGATGGGGTAGAGCAGCGTCCCTAAATTGGGAATATGCTGCTTCCAGAACCCAAAGAGGCTCACCAGGTGTTTTGCTTCCATGACTATGATAAGAGGTTCAAGATTCAATCATTTGTCCTTGACTTTGAAGGAGCTTTCTAAGCACCGCACCCCTAAAACTTTTATGGATTTGGCAGCCCCCTGGGTCTTTCCTGGTTTATCTCCCATCCTCTGGGGCACATGTGTTGTGCCGAGGCCTCCAAGGCTTCCTCAGGAAGGGCATGACCTTAGCCAAAGCAGCTCTGTGCAGCTGAGGCAGACCCGAAGGAGCAGACAGCTGGGGGCTCACTGCCACTCATGCTCCCCAGAGGTGGATCGCTAGTTCCATCTTGACAGGGATCCAGGTGGCCCAGGGCTGTGTCTCCCATCCGTGTGTACCTCATTCAACCTCAGGATGAAAATCCCTCGCAGTGGGATGTTCCCCATTTAACAGGTGAGGAAACAGAGGCTTTGGAAGTTACATAAATAAGCAGTAGAATCAGGCAGTCTGAGTGCAGAGCCCACCACGGAAACCACCAGGACAGTCTGGTTGCTCTGCATGTTGCCTAAGTGGCCGTTCATTATCACTACCCTTTGCTAAGTAATACACGGCACGACACTGACACGTGACTGGCTATTTGAGCAGGAAGCGCTGACTTTGCTCTCAGGCAAGGTCCTGTGGAGTGAAGATAGATCTGAGGTCATGGGGGAGGTGCTAGCCTGGGACTGGGGGGCTCGCTGATACCAGCTGCACAGGACAGAGTTCCCCTGGCTCCTTGCCCGGGCTGGGACTGCTGGGTTTAGGGGTCCATCTCTGAAGTGAAAGCATGTCCTCTTTGTGTCCTCCACTCAGGCCTGCACGTCCAGTATCCTCAGAAGAATGAGCAAGGCAGCTCTTAGCCTTGTCTTCAACTCCAGGACCTACAGGGTGCACTCGGTGACACTGGGTTCTGTCAGGGTCCTTTCGGAAAGTGGGTCTCCTCTGGATGAGCGAGGGTCCCGGCACGCGCTCATGCTGCCTTTCCAGGCGCCAGGCAGGGATCCAGCGCCCAGCAGACGTCCAGACAGGGCGTGCTTGTCTCCAGCGGTGGGAGCCCAGCCTTCTCTCCACTCCTCCCACACACTCCCACCTCCTCCCCCTGGCCCCGTGCCCACACTCGCCCACTCCTCCTCTGTCTGCACCCAGCGGGAATTCAGCGGCGCAATCATCTATCTTTCATGAAGGAATCAGCCCCTCAATCTGCCGCCTCCCTGGGTCGATAAGAGAGGGGATGCTTGGCTGGCCCGGAGTCAGCTGAGATGAGATGTGTCTCTGTAACAGCCGTCCTGATGTCAGGAGGCTCAGCCCACCCAGACCTCTTCCCCGTTAGGAGAGGTGATGGGCGGGTTGGCTCATCTCACCGGGGTTGCCTTGCTGTCTGGGCCCTGACCCAGGCGTCCAGGCTGATTTCATTAGCAACAATTGCTTATATTTACCAAGATCTTACTGTTAGGTAGTAAGCAAAGCATTTTAAAAGCACTGCCTCACATAATCTTCATAACAACCTGGTGATATGGGTACTACCATAATCTCTATTTTAGAGATAGAGTCAAATTAATAAGATCAGACACTAAGTGTGCCGTGCACTGTTCTAAACTATTTATATATGTATTCACGTATATGTATATGTACGTATGTATTTATATATGTATATATTAATTCACTCAATCCTCATAATAATCCGATGAGATTAAGTACTTTTATAATTTCCATTTTGTGGATGAGGAAACTGGGATATGGAGATAAATAACCTGCCCAAGGTCACAGAGCAAGTATGCATTGGAACGTCTGCTCTGGAGTCCACTTCCTTTACCACTAGGCTGTATTGCTTCTCGCTGTATCAGCAGCCGAGATTCCCAGTAACTTGTCTAAGGCTCCACCTACTAGGGGGTCAGTATTTGAACCCTGATTAGCCTGACTCCACAGCCAGGGCTCTTACCAACTAACACATTACTCTTTCTCATTTGGATAAGAAATGTGAACTCACAGCCTAGAAATCAAGCCAAGTAGCCTGGAGAAGAAACTACCTATCTGCGGGGGGGTCCCAGGCCCTGTGCTGAGAACAGACCCAAGCAACCCTGGAAGCCAACCCAAGTTCACAAGCCCAGGGCTGAAAGGAAATCCAGCTCCAGGCAGAAGAAATGGCAGTGAACATTTAAAATCCCTCCCACAGAGGAGATATGGGGATATATGTATATGTATAGCTGATTCACTTTGTTATAAAGCAGAAACTAACACACCATTGTAAAGCAATTATACTCCAATAAAGATGTTAAAAAATCAAATCAAATCAAATCCCTCCCACAGCCCAAAACCTACCAATCTGGGATACTGTGTGAAGTAAGACCGAATTCTTTTCCAAGCCCTGACGGGATTGGAGAGAGCACCTGTGCTGTTTCCCTCAGCCCTGTTCTTCCTATCAACGCTGTTATCTGCACTCCCAGAAGACAGCACAGCTTTGAAGGCATGTCTGGTTCCATTCATGGGCACCGAGATAAAGACAGTCAGTCTCCCTGCCTGGAATGGCTGGATGTCACTGTCAGAAACTCTGGAATATAACTCTGATTACTAAAATAAATGATTAGGGAGCTTTCTCTCTCCTACTCTGAGTGCTCCATTAAGCAAATGAAATAGAAGCATTCAGATACACTCCCTTTTTCCTTTCCCTCTTGTGATTAACTGCATAATAAAAACGATATTATGTGAGCATAAATTTCAAAGAAGCCCATCTAAGTGGCAAACCACACTAAAGACAATAGTAAACAAAGGTCATGTATTTTTAGGTGACCTCAGTATCCTGTCTGACCCATCCCCCACTCCTGCTCTGAGCCCCTCTGGGTCTCCTCGGCCACCATTCCCCACATCTTACGCCGCAGTCTCAATCTTCACTGGAGCCATCCGTGGCTCACGTCTCGGGAAGAGTCAAGTTACCTTCAGACACTGATTTTTTACTGATTCCCAAGCCAGACAATGGTGGCCACCCTGCAGAGAATTTCAGTGAGGCTCTGCCTGAGACAGCTTTTGACTAGAAATTACCTTGTGCTCCGCTATTTACAATAACCAGGACATGGAAGCAACTGAAATATCCATCAACAGAGGGATGGATAAAGAAGATGGCCAGGGTACATATATACAGTGGAATATTACTCAGCCTTAAAAAGGAATGAAATAGTGCCATTTGCAGAGACGTGGATGGACCTAGAGATTGTCATACAAAGTGAAATAAGCCAGAAAGAGAAAAACAAATATCATATAATGTTGCTTATATGTGGAATCTAGAAAAATGGTAGAGATAAACTTGTTTGCAAAGCAGAAATAGAGTCACAGATGTACAGCACAAACTTCTGGTTACCAAGGGGGAAGAAGGTGGTGGGATGAATTGGGAGATTGGGACTGACATATATACACTACTATGTATAAAATAGATAACTAATGAGAACCTACTGTATAGCACAGGGAACTCTACTCAGTGCTCTCTGGTGACCTAAATGCAAAGGAAATCTAAAAAAGAGGATATATGTATACGTATGCCTGATTCACTTTGCTGTACAGCAAGAAACTAACACAACATTGTAAAACAATTATACTCCAATAAAAATTAATTTTAAAAAGTTACCTTGTGCTCCGATGGTGGGGGGAATCATGGCCCCATTGGCCAGGGTGCGTGGGTATCCGATGTTTTCCTGTCTACTCCTGGTCTTCTAACTCCTCTAGGCCTCTGATAACTGCGAAGCCCTCAGCCCTCGCTGGGAGTCCTAACCTCTTGCCAGTTCTAGCCCTTGGGTTGGACAAATTCCTTGACTCTGACCTTGCCTTCCTGGGTCCTGGCTTCCTGCTTGCCCTGACCTGTGGTCAGTCCCTTATGTCTTCGTGGCTCTTTGTGTCCTCACTCTACCTTGCAGGAGGTGAGGGTGATGTGAGGCAGCATGAGCCCCCAGCTCCCAAAATCCTTGGAGCAAAACTTCACACCCATCACAGAGAATTCTCCTCTTCTCCTTAGTTACTGGAGGAGAGGATGCACACAGAAACACTTAAACACTTAGAACTACCCACGTAGACTTACATACATAATCATATACACTTAACATATACACACATATACAGTTGACTCTTGAACAACACGGATTTGAACTATGTAGGTCCACTTATAGGCGGATTTTTTTCACTCATGATTAACTACAGTACTACACGAATCTGTGGATGCAGAACTGTGGATACAAAGGAACTGTGTATACAGAGGCCCGACTATAAGTTATACTCAGATTTTCAACTGTGCAGAGGGTCAACACCCCTAACCCCCTCGTTGTTCAAGGGCCAACTGTACATGCATGCATACAGACTTACATACATGGGTACATACATGAAAACACATATGCAAACACAGCCACTGACCTACATAAACTCACAAATATTGACACCAAATGCACACACACACACGTGGGCACACACACACATGCATACACGTTAGTAATTAAAACCAGATGAGGATTTGCCTCCCACCTTATTTATATTTGTAACTTCAGCATCTAGCACAGTGCCTGGAATAAGTGTTCAATGAATCTGCTTTTAACGAATGAATAAAGAGGCACAGATCTGAGCCCCCATGAGTCCACATGAGTGACTAGAGAAAATCATCCAGTTCTCCAAAGCCTGAGTCAAGGTCCCTGGCCTGGAGGAGTCAAGCTCCTGTCATGGAACTCCTGGTGGTGTGGCAGGAAAGTGTCTTACCTGACTGTTCCCCTGTCCCTGTTGAGGTTGGGGTCTGGGGTGGGGGGGCCAGGCTGGCACAGAATGTCTGCCCTGCAGACCCTCCCCGCCGCACTCATCCCTGATATAATCTTTCCTTCACCAGGACCTGTTCCCAAATCCTCGCACTACAAGAAATCTTATTTTGATATTTGCCCAGAGTGTCTCCTGTTTTTCTGTATTTCTCAAACTCTGCGACAGATTTCTCAGGAGCCGTGTCATGCCTACCAGGCTGCCCTCCACCCTCACACAATATGCCGACTGTATGGAGTTGGGGGGGCTTCCTCCCCACCAAAATGTGCTGCCTGCCAGCCTCGCTAGTCAGCAGGCTGTGAGTCACCAGAAAAAGGAGGCTCCACCGCGCACAGCTCTGGCCTCCCACCTCCCCTCGAGCTTCCACACCAGCCTTCTGGGCCTCTTGGTTTGCTCCCTCCACTCAGGGCTGGGGGCAGGATGCCAACTAACATGGTCCTGTGCCAGCCTCAGGCCGGAAGCTTATCTCCAGTCTCTCATTTAACCCTCATAGCTCTGCGTGAGGAGAATTTTGGTCCCCATTTTATAGATGACAAAACGGAGGCTTCAGAGAGCCCAAGTTTGCATAGCTAGTAGGGGAGACATTCTAACGTACGTCTGTCTGGCCCTGTGCATCCCGTCAGGCTGAACCAGGGTTTCTCCCATAGGGTGGTGCGTTTGGATCTGACTAAACCATGGGCCAGGAAACACAGGCACTCATTCAGCTCAAAGGCAGCATGAGACTCAGTTTCCTCCCCAGTGAGGCCGGGCTCTTACTTCCTGGCCGCCCTCCCAGGTTTGCTGGAAGCAGGCTGCCTGGTTCAATTGTGCAGTTTGCAGGCTGCACAGAGGGACCTGGTAGGGGACCGCTGAACTCCGGCCCAGACTCCTCTGGCCAAACTCTGCACTGGCCCCAAGGGGGTGTCTCTCATGCACACAAAGGCTCAGTATAGGCTCGGGTAGTCCCAGTGTTCAGAGACAAGGAAAGTTAAGATGCCTTGGGAAGCTTGCAGGGAGAGAAGTCTGACTGTGATCAGAGCTGCCTGCGGGGGATGCCGAGAAGCCAACAGAGGCTGAGTGGATCCAGTGAGACTCCAGCTCCCGCCCAGGTGCTCTATCCGGATGGAACAAAGTGTGTAGAACAGAGGAGTCATCAGAGGCTGGCTCATTTCTGTCAGTCTTCACATTGAAAGAGGGGCGTGGAGATGAGGGACAAGGAAGGGAGATGCTGACGGGCACATTATTTGTTGGACTGCATTTCAAGAATAAAAAAAAAAAAGTTATCACTGAGAATCTCAGCTACCAGGGAGAGGGTCAGAGGAGTGCTATCCAACTGTACTTGTCCTTCTGGGCAGCCCGAGGGAGCAGGAATTTATACAACAGAGAGAGGAAAGCAAAACTATTCCATATGAGATGAGAGAAATTTGTATTTTCTAAGAGAAGAAGCAAGTATGAGGAGGAGTCATCCAGATGCTGTGAGGCTGGAATCAACTCTGGTAAGATCTGGGGTAGTGTGGTGAGTAGAATCCCAATTGCTGGGATGTCTGGAGGACATTTTAAGGAAGAGGATGCTTGATGTACAGTTTGCAGCTGTTTGGATTGCTCTGATGTAAGTCCCTACCTTGATACCTCCTTCCTACAAAAATCTACAGGTAGTTCTAACAACCCACACGTTTTCTTATACAAGCACAGTTTTCTTTTTTGTTCAGTTTTATTGAGGTATAATTGACAAATACAGTTATAAGATCTTTAAAGTGTACAACATAATGATTTGAAATATGTGTACATTATAAAAGGATTCTCTCCCCAACTGAGTTAATTAGCACATTTATTACCTCACATAATTATCTTTTGGGGGTTGGTAAGAACATTTAAGTCTGTCCTCTTAGCAAATTTCAGTTACACAGTACAGTGTTATCAGCTATAGTCACCATATTATACATTAGATCCTCAGACTGTATTCATCTTTATAACTGAAAGTTCGTGCCCTTTTACCAACCACTCCTTATTTCTTCTACACTCCAGTCCCTGAAACCACTTCACTACTCTCTTTTTCTCTGAATTCTATAATCTTCTTTATCCGTTCATCCACTGATGGACACAGGTTGTTTCCATTTCTTGACCTTGGTGAATAATGCTGCATTGAATATGGAGGTGCAGATATCACTTTGAGATCTTGTTTTCTTTTCCTTCCAATAAATACCCAGAAGTGGTATTGCTGGATCATATGTTAGTTCTATTTTTAATTTTTTGAGGAACTTCCATACTGTTTTCCACAGTGGCAGAAATTTACATTCCAACAGTATTCAAGCATTCTCATTTCTCCACATACTCATCAGCATGTGTTATTTCTTGTTTTTTTGATAACCTTTCTAACAGGTGTGAAGTGATATTTCATTGTGGTTTTTATTTGTATTTCCCTGATTAGTAATATTGAGCACGTTTTCATATACCTGTTGGCCATTTGTATGTCTTCTTGGGAAAATGCCTATTCACATCCTTTGTCTATTTTTGAATTTTTTTTTTTTTTTTTGCTATTGATTTGTATGAATTCCATCTATATTTTGGATAGTAACCCCTTATCATATACATAGTTTGAAAATATTTTCTTCCATTCCATAGGTTGCCTTTTCATTTTGTTGATGGTTTCTTTTGCTGAGCAGAAGCATTTTAGTTTGATGTAGTCATACTTATTTATTTTTGCTTTGTTGCCTGTGCTTCTGGTGTCAAATACAAAAAATCATTGCCAAGACCAATGTTAAGGAGCTTCCACCCTACGTTTTCTTCTAGGATTTTTATAGTTTCAGGTCTTACATTGAAGTCTTTAGTCCATTTTGAGTTGATCTTTGTGTATGGTGTAAGATAGAAATTTTGTTTTATTCTTTTGCATGTGGCAATCCAGTTTCCCAACAGCATTTATTGAAAAGATTATCCTTTCATCATTATGTATTTTTGGCTCCTTTGTTGAAAATTAATTGACCATTTATGTATTAGCATATTTCTGGGCTCTCTATTCTGTTCCATGGACCCATGTATTGGTTTTTATGCCAATACCATACTGTTCTGATTACTATAGCTTTGTAATATAATTGGAAATCAGGAAATGTGATGCTTCCAACTTATTCTTCTTTCTCAGGATTGCTTTGGCTGGCTATCCATTGCTTTGGCTGGCTAAGGGTCTTTGTGGTTCCATACACATTTTAGGATTTTTTTTCTATTTCTGTGAAAAGTGCCATTGAAATTTTTACAAAGATTGCATCGAATCTGTGGATTGCTTTGGGTAAATGTGGATGGACATTTTAGCAATATTAATTTCTCCAACCCATGAGCATGGAATGTTTTTCCATTTAATTGTGCTTTCTTCAATTTCTTTCATCAATGTCTTACAGTTTTCAGTGTACAGGTCTTTCACCTCCTTGGTTAAATTTATTTCTAGGTATTTTATTCCATTTGATGCAATTGTAAATGGATTGTTTTCATAATTTTTCTTTTGATAGTTCATTATTATTGTATAGAAATGAAACAGATTTTTGTATATTGATTTTGTATCCTGCAACTTTACTGAATTTGTTTATTAATTCTAGCAGCTTTTTGGTGGAATCTTTATGGTTTCCTACATATAATATCATATTGTTTGCAAATAGAGACAGTTTTACTTCTTCCTTTCCAATTTGGATGTTTTTATTTATTTCTCTTACCCAAATGCCCTGGCTAGGACTTCCAATATTATGTTGAATAAAAGTGGTGAGAATAGGTATTTGTGTCTTGTTCCTGATCTTACTGGAAAAGCTTTCAAATTTTCACTATTGAGTATAATGTTAGCTGTAGGCTTGTCATATATGGCTTTTGTTATGTTGAGGTATGTTCCCTCTATATCCAGTTTGCTTAAGAGTCTTCATCATGAAAGATGTTGAATTTTGTCAAATGCATTTTCTACATCTATTGAGACGATCATATGATTTTTATTCTTCATTCTGTTCATGTGGTGTATCACACTGATTGATCTGAAGATGTTAAACCATTCTTACATCTCTGGAATAAATCCCACTTGGTCATGTTGTATCATTCTTTTGATGTATTATTGAATTTGTTTGTGAATATTTTGTTGAGGATTTTGCATCTATGTTCATCAGGGATATTGGTCCGTAATTTTTTTAACTTGTAGTGTCCTTTAGTATCAGGGTAATGCTGGTCTCATAAAATGATTTTGGAAATACTCCCTACTCTTCTCTTTTCTGGAAGAATTTGAGAAGGATTGGCATTAGATCTTCTTTTAAACATTTGACTAATTTCACCAGTGAAGTCATCTGGTCCTGGACTTTTTGTTGTTAGGAAATTTTTACATATGATTCAATCTCTTTACTAGTAATTGGTCTATTCAGATTTCTACTTCTTCATGATTTAGTCTTGGTAGGTGGTATGTTTCTAGGAATTTATTAATTTCTTCTATGTTGTCCAATTTGTTGGCATACAACTGTTTATAGTAGTCTCTTTAATCCTTTTTATTTGTGTGGTATCAGTTGTGAGTCTCCTTTTTCATTTCTAATATTATTTATTTGAGTTCTCTCTATTTCTTAATAAGTGTATTTTGTTTATCTTTTTCAAAAAAAAAAAAAACTCTTAGTTTCACCAGTCTTTTCTATTGTCTTTTAGTCTCCATTTCATTGATTTCTATGTCAATCTTTGTTATTTTCTTCCTTCTACGAATTTTGGGCTTAGTTTGTTCTTCTTTCTCCAAGCCCTTGAGGTATAAATTTAGGTTGTTTATTTGAGATCTTTATTTTTTCTTAATGTAGGCATTTATTGCTATAAACTTCACTCTTAGAATGCCTTTTGCTGCATCCCCTACCTCTTGGTATGTTGTATTTCCACATTCATTTGTCTTGAGATTTTTATTTATTTATTTATCTTTTGATTTCTCCTTTGATATTGCTTGTTCAGGAGAATGTTGTTTAATCTCCACTTATTTGTGAATTTTCCAGCTTTTTTCCTGTAATTGATTTCTAGTTTCATACTGTTGTGGTCAGAAAAGGTAGTTGATATGACTTGTCTTTTTAAATTCATTAAGACTTGTTTTATGGTCTAACATATCATCTATCTTGGAAAATGTTCCACGTGTGCTTGAGAAGAATTTGTATTTTGCTGCTGTTGCATGAAATGTTCTGTGTTTATCTGTTAGGTCCATCTGGTCTAACATATAGTTTAAGTTCAATATTTTTTTATTGATTTTCTGTCTGGATTATCTATCCATTTTTGAAAGTGGGTTATTAATGTCTTTTGCTATTATTGTATTACTATTTCTCCCTTCAGATCTGTTAATATCTGCTTTATATATTTAAGTATTCTTATGTTGGGTGCATAAATATTTATAAACATTGTATCATTTTGGTGAACTGACCCCTTTATCATTATATAACAACCTTCTCTGTCTCTCCTTACAGTCTTTGGCTTAAAGTCTCTTTTGTCCATATGAATATAGCTATTCCTGCTTTCTTTTGGCTTCCATTTGCATGGGATATCTTTTTCTATCCCTTAACTTTCAGTCTGTGTGTGTTCTTAAAGCTGAAGTCTCTCGTAGGCAACATATAATTGGGTCTATTTTTTAATCCATTCAGCCACTCTATATCTTTTGATTGGAGAATTTGGTCCATTTACATTTAAAGTAATTATTGGGACTTCCTTGGTGGCACAGTGGTTAAGAATCCACCTGCCAATGCAGGGGACACGGGTTCGAGCCCTGGTCCAGGAAGATCCCACACACCGCAGAGCAACTAAGCCCATGTGCCACTACTACTGAGCCTGTGCTCTAGAGCTTGTGAGCCACAACTTTTGAGCCTGCATGCCACAACTACTGAAGCCTGTGCACCTACAGCCCCTGCTCCACAACAAGAGAAGCCACCTTAATGAGAAGCCTGCGAACCGCAGCAAAGAGTAGCCCCTATTCACTGCAACTAGAGAAAGCCTGCGTGCAGCAATGAAGAAACAATGCAGCCAAAAATAAATACATAAATAAAATTTTTTTAAAAATTAAAAAATAAAGTAATTATTGATGGGTATGGACTTACTATTGATATTTCATTAATTATTTTCTGGTAAGATGTTTTGTAATTTCTTTCTTCCCCTCTTGCTCTCTTCTTTTGTGATTTGATGATTTTCTGTAGTGGTACACTTTGATTCATTCCTCTTTATCTTTTGCATATCTACTATAGGCTTTTGCTTAGTGGTTACCCTGAGGCTTACCTAAAACATCTTATATTTATAACAGTCTATTTTAAACTGGTAACAACTTAACTTTGAAAGCAAACAAAACTTTTCCTTTTATACACTCCCCTTATACACATTTTATGTCTTTCATGTCAGAATTTACATCTTTGTACATTGTATATTCATTAACAAATTATTATAGTCTTAGTAGAGTTTTCCTGGAAATTGAGGATGAGGCTGAGTGTCATATCTGGGCGATACAGTGTAAAACAGCAACAGCACACATGAAAGAATTAGGTGGTCCATGAACTGAGGAAGCAGGCATTTGCTCCAAAGTTGACCATGAGAACCTAAGATACCCACCCCCCCGCCACCACCAGGAATCCTGGGAAGCAGAAAGTGGTTTGGGGATATGAGCTGATTTTATCTAGACTGCGGGCATTCCCAGATGACATAGGGTATACAATAACATTAATGACAATTGTAATTAAATATCAGAGCTATCACGCATTAAGTATTTGCCTCTACCCACTAGACTCACAAGGATGGAAGTTGTGTGTATCCTGTTCTCATTGGTATATACTTAGCTGGTAGTCAACTACTATTCACTGGATGGATGAATGGATGGATAGATATTATGACATTAAGAAGTTTAAATACAGGCATACCTTGTTTTATTGTGCTTTTCAGATATTGCGTTTTTTACAGATTGAACATTTATGGCAACCCTGTGTCAAGCAAGTCAAGTCAGTGCCATTTTCCCAAAAACATTTGCTCACTTCCTGTTTTTTGTCACATTGTGGTAGTTTTCCCAACATTTCAGACTTTTTTATAATCATTATATTTGTTATGGTGATCTGTGACCAGTGATCTTTGTTGTTACTACTGCAACTCACTGAAGTGTCAGATAGTGGTTAGCATATTTGTGGCAATAAAGTATTTTTTAAATTAAGGTATGTACATTTTTTTAGACATAATGCTATTGCATACTTAACAGACTACAGTATAGTGTAACCATAATTTTCATATGCACCTGGAAACCGAAAAATTTGTATGATTCCCTTTATTGTGATAATTGCTTTATTGCAGTAATTTGGAAACAAACCTGCAATGTCTCCTAGGCATGCTACTGTTCACTAGGAGAGACAGTAGAGAAGGTGGTGTAGAAGTGGTTAAACCCCTTTGGGAGGATAAGGGAGATAAAATTAAAGATTTCTGCTAGCCCTGAGGCTTCCTGATATATAGGGCAGTGGGATTCCAGCAGAGAAGGAGGTCCCCTTCAGAGAAGGGGGTCACATTGTACTGTGTTTCAAGTATGTAAGTGGATGCTTTATAATGAAATTCCTGGGCATTTGAAGCCTCTTTCTAAAATTCAGGGTCCTTTTAAAAACTAATTAATACTAGCTACATTTTTTGAGGTCTAGTTTTGTGGCAAGCACAGTGCTAAGCATTTTATTAATACATGGACTAGCTCACTTATTCCCCACAACGAAAGGGTAGATGATATTGCTGCTACTCAACAAACAACAAAGCTGGGGCTCAGCATGGCTTAGCAACTTTCCCAAGATCATCAGATGGCAAGACTGGAACACAGATCTGTCCGGCTTTCAACCCATGCTTTTCACCACTTAGGGATACCCAGACTTTTTCCCAGAATCCTTTACTTCACCTCATATTTTCCCAGACAGCACATGTTACCCTCTGCTGATGGGCAGGGGAAGGGTGATAAGCCACTGGCTCAGACGCAGGGTCTGGGCAATCCTCTGAGCATGTCTCTTGCTTTACAGGTAGGCGCAGATCTTTGCAGGATCTTTGATGCTGGGAGAAAGGCCCTGCATATTGTGGGCCCTGGAACAGTGGGGCAGATTCTCCTGGAGGGTAATGCCCTGAGCCAGAGGCTGCAGCTCCATTCTTCCTAGACCTCCTCTAACGGGCAAAAGGCCAGGAAGTTGGGGGCAGTTCCCCAGCTCAGTCATTTCTGGAAACCTTCTAGGTTTAAATTGCTGACAGATCGCTAACCACGTCTCCCAGCCTTTCCGCACGACTGTGCTTCCACGAAACCTGTTAATTTCTCTTCTCGCTTTGATCAAAGCCCTCTGGGGTGCAGGAGAGGAAGGGGAGGAGAAGAGTCTGGATTCCAGGGCTGAGACTCCTTGGAAAGCAGCCAGCTCTGCCTGCTGAGTGAGGGGAAGGTAGCATGCATGTCCAGCCTCAGAGCCCCGAGATGGGGGTGGAAGGTGGGTGGCTGGAGCTGAGAGCTGACCCTCGACGTCTCTCCAGCTCCAGCGTCCAGCCCTGGCCCTGCTCTGTAGGTACTGCTCAGAGGATGGACTGCAGTCAGCAGGGCCCCTGGGGCGGCTCAGTGAGCCTTAGGCCCGAGGCAGTTTGCACACTGACTGATCTGCTCGGCCCAGCAGCACCACAGGTGGGTCCCTGCTGGAAGCCTGCAGGCAGGCATTTGGAAGGTTCACCCAGGGACCTGGGGCTCAGGAGCTGGCCAAGGGAAAGGAATGATTTGGAGGCGGCCCCCTTAGGAGATGTAAAGACCTCTCCAGCTGTGGGGCTGTACAAAGTTAGAAAAAGGGGAGGCAAGGGAACTCATTAGAGAAAGAGGTTGGGGGATAAAAGAAACTAAAGTGGCCTGTGGGAGCCTTGGTCAGCAGATTAGAGACGCTAGTCCAGAAAAGACCAGTCATTTTCCCTGTGTCCCGGATGGAGTGTGGAGTCACCCTCCTCCTAAGTCTGCTCCCTTCCAGCATGGGGCTTGATTGAAACTGGCTCGCCAGGGCCCTGGGACACCACGAGACACTGCTTCAACCCCACAGTCCCTCAGCGGCCCAGGGCATCAGTGCCAGGACGCGCAGCGGCCTCAGGAAGTCTAGAGTTGTCACAGGTCGGGGTCCTCCAGAATACGGCCTGAGCCAGGGTGAACGTCCAGTCTCTGTGCTCTTAGAGCACATCCAGCAAAAGAGAGGTTCCTACTAGGTTGGTTCATCACCATCCAATGTCCCATATAATCCAGCAGTGCCACTTCTGGGTAGCTACCAAAGGAAATGAAATCAGGATTTGCACTCCCATGTTCATTGCAGAATTATTTACAACAGCCAAGATATGGGCACAACCGAGGTGTACACTGATAAATGAATGGATAAAGAAATTGTCATATATATATATATAATTTAACCTTCAAAAAGAAGAAAATACTGCCATTTGCATCAGCATGAATGAATTTGGAGGATATTATGCTAAGTGAAATAAGCCAGACACAGAAAGACAAATACTACATGGTCTTACTTATATGTGGAAACTAAAATATTCAAATTCATAGAAACAGAGAGCAGAGTATGGGCAGCAGGGAGGAAAGGAGCAGATGTCAAAGAGTACAAAGTTTCAGTCAGGTAGGATGAGTGTGGTCTGGAGATCTAATGTACAGCAATGTGACTATAGTTAACAGTGCTCTCTTATATACTTGAAATTTGACAAGAGGGTAAATCTTAAGCATTCTCATCACACACACACAGAATGGTAACTGTGAGACGGTGGATATATTCATTAGCTTGCAGTGGTGATCATTTCACAATGTATGATGTACATCAAAATATCACATTATACATCTTAAATATATACAGGTGTTATTTTTTTAATTTTAAAAATAAATTAAAAACAACAAAGACAAAACAATAAGACCTAACGTCCCACCCTCCTGCCGAGGCTCCAGCCTGAGGCCCTGGTCTGATCAGCTGCGGCCAGGCTTTCCGTGTGCACTTAGGCACAAGTCCCAGAAATGTTACGTAGAAAGACTCTTCTGGGCCACCCCTCAGAAGCAGGCACTTCCTGGACTACCCCCAGCGCTAAACTGTAGACTAGGATCTGAATCCTCTCTGGGAGATGCTGCTTTTACCCCCGGATAGGAGAGCAAATGCATCACCATCTCCGGGACATCATGTCACATCCTTCAGGGTCCTGCCGTCTCCAGGAGAGAAACTCCAAAGATAATTTTTATTTCATTTTTTTCCTGCCACCCACTTACCTCCATCCACATCCCTGGGGCAGCTGCCCCAGGGACTGAGCCCAACCTTGGTCTCACCCACACACACTTATTATAAAAACATATCTGAAGAAAAAAACTTCCTGATCCAACTCCAGGCATCTTCAAAGAACATATAGCCCAGTGAGGTGCTAAGCTGCCTCTTAATTGCTCCAAAGGAATGTTTTCAAGCTCCAGACCCATCAACACCTTCTGTGATCTTCGCTTTCAGCCCACGCTTGTGGATACAACCCAGAAATTTCTCAGCTCCTTTGGGGAGCTCTCCGCCACACTGTTACTTGCATTTGTTCATATTATTGCACCAAATTAATGACACCTTCCTGAAGTAGAGACATGACTCAACCCTAGGAAAGTAGCCAGGGGTTTTCAGAGCCACAAGGACTGTTTCACTCGTGTTCTTCTCCAGCTGTGACACGGGTCAGAGATAAAGGCGCTAAAGCTCTTTTTTTTTTCTTTCTTTTGAAGAGAGGGAAGGTGGAGGAGTGGGGGAGGGGAGCACAGTCTCACCTGCCCCTCAAGCACCTTCATAGCCATCAGGTGTCAAGAGACCCCAGTGAGGGAACCTCACTCCACCCACACTTCCGCCTGCTCCCCAAAGACCTGACTGTGCTCTGGCCGCAGGGTTCTTGGGGAAATGCAGGCTGGCAGAGGGGCAGGAACATTGGGAACAGTGACCTCAGAGACAGAGACCAGCTCTGGCACAGGCTGGGTGGCCTGGGTAAATGTCTCACCTTCTCCTAGCTCTGTTTCCTGATCTATGAAGCGGGGCCGCCATGCTCACCATGTAGAACAGCTGTGAGGTTGAGGTTCTCGTTGACGGCCCCAAAGCACATCCATAAGGTGTTTGGGGTGAGGGTACTGGAGCTCTATAGGAGCTCTCACCCCTCAGTTTTATGTAGTACCTAGCTAGGCTGGGAGGAGGAAGCCCATGTAGATCATTCTGGAAGCCTGGCTTTTTCTATTCAAGCCCTGGAGAGGGTGGGTGGTCCCTGGCTGAATCCAGAAGCTGTGCTGGAGGGACAGGAGGGAAGGCCCAGCCTTCTCCATCCTAGACAGCCATCTCTGCTGTCCCAAAAGGCCAAGGGTAAAAGCCATAGCACTTCGGGGACATGTGGATTCCTGGGGCTCAGGGCTGACGCGGAAGACAATGAACTGAAGGCATGGTGTCTCAGAAGAGTGACGATGCTAACATCTGAGGTAGATTTTGTTCTCAAGGTGAGGGTTTAAAACAAGAAGGGACACGCTACAGTACATTAGGGCCCACTTGCCTCAGCTCGCCGCGGGCTGTGGGTCTCACCTTTCCTCCAGCAAACACCTCAAGCTCTCTCAAGTGGGCTCATCCCAGATGATATTAAGTCCACAGGACGTGGGCTTTTCCTTTGACCTCTGAGCCCTGCTGTTCCCTCCACAGCTCCTATCTCCTATCTCCCTTCCCATCTCCTCTGCGTTAAAACTAGACACAAAATGCCAGGTATTTCACTTGGAAAGTTCCAGGACCATTTATGAGCTATGCTCTGAAAGCCTGCCCTATGGCCTGCCAAGTAAATTTAGTTGAAAAATAACTCCTTATGGCTCCAGTTGACCGTAATTTGTGGAATTAAGATGGTGTCAGAGACAATTTTATGAAAGTGAATGTTGTCCCCAGTGACTGTGTTTCCTGAAAGATGAGTGGATAACTCACCACAGGACATTCCATTAGCCTGCGTTACCCTCCCCCAACGCAAACAAACTAGACCCCTGTTTTTCTCCAAGATGGGTCTCATTTTCAGAGCTGACAGAACTGTTCTCACTGGGCCCAAAGATCAAAATGTGTGTCCAACTGGGGTGAAGAATGACACTGATACGGACTCAAACTCTCCTTAAACTAAGCTTCCTGCTCCTACAAATCACACCCCAGGTCATCAGCCATGAGGCCCTTTCCAAGTACCCAAGAGCTGCTGCCAGGAATTTCCCCTCAGTTGGCTCACCCCCTCAGTGAGCCTCTGAATCAATAAGGGCTTCTGCAGTACTATCTGGCTCAAGGAAACCCTAACTAGCTTAAGGAAGAAAGAAATTTCTTGGCCTGCATAATAAGAAAGTCCATGGTTAGGACCAGCTTTATGCACAGTTTGACATAGGAGCTCGCTTTATGCACAGTTTGACATAGGGGCTCAAATGATGTCATGAGAACCCAGACCCTTCATCTCTCAGCTGGGAATTGTGCTCCCAAATGTTAGCTTCCTCCTCAGCAGGTTTTCTTCTCACCTCAACCACATGGTCTCTGCAGTTGTAGACTTTGTACCATCGTAATTCCAAATCCACAGGTAAAGAAAGTCCATCTTTTTGGTACGAAAGTCTTCATTTATCCCAACTGTTCTGCTTAAGCTGTGGGCCCATCCCTGAATCATACCCTGTAGAGCAGAGCGGGTGACTCTCTGATGAGCAGATGAGTGGCCCTGGGTGTGGAGTCAGAGCCACGGAAGATCGCAAGGATGGGGGAAGGGGTGGATGTCTCCGTTGAGGTGGCCTTCAGGGGCATGCAGTAAAAACCCCACCACAAGGGGTGCATTTTCCCATATAATGCGATGGCCAGGGGCAGCCCAGGGAGGAGCCAAGAGCCCAGGTTCCTTTTAGACCCTGCTGCACCAACACTGCTTATGGCTCCCAGCCTCACCGCTCCAAGAAAGGCTGTTCTCCAGTCCAGACATCACAGACACTTACGTACTTCCTAGGCTTAAAGACAGGGAAAAGGCAAAGGAAAAAGGCTAGTGCCGGCTGAGTCTATTTTTTTTTTTATATAAATTTGTTTTATTTGTTTATTATCTTTGGCTGTGTTGGGTCTTCGTTGCTGCGCACGGGCTTTCTCTAGTTGCGGCCAGCAAGGGCCACTCTTCGCTGTGGTGCACGGGCGTCTCATTGCAGTGGCCTCCCCCATCGCGGAGCATGGACTCTCGGCACGCGGGCCCCAGCAGTTGTGGCTCGCGGGCTCTAGAGCACAGGCTCAGCAGCCGTGGCGCACAGGCCCAGTTGCTCCGCGGCATGTGGGATCTTCCCAGACCAGGGCTCGAACCCGTGTTCCCTGCATTGGCAGGCGGACTCTCAACCACTGCGCCACCGGGGAAGCCCCCTATTTTTTTTTTATCAGGAAAGATAACTTTCCCTGAAATTTCTTCTTACAGTCCATCTGCCAAAACTAGATTATATGAGCACTCCTGGCTTTAGGATAGTGTGGGAAGGTAAGTATTTTCACTCACAAGCAAAACGGGGATTCTGATAATAGAGAAGAAGAGAAGAATGGTTATTAGGTATGTCAACTAACAATGTCCACCATAGTTATCTGCTACGCAGTCAAAAACAAACAAAAAAAGTGCGCATTAAAGCATCTGTCATCCATTGTGGTCAGTTCTCCTTTCCCAACCAAGAATCTACTTCTTATTTCCTGTAAGTAGGAGAATCAGCTCCTGGTTTGTGGCTTGGGGCTAAGCATCCATGGGGTTATCCCCAGAAGTGCCACGAGCCACCTCACTAGGCACCTATGAAGGTGCCACAGCCAATCTTGGCAGATGGTTTGATCTTTAAGTCCAGAGAAACTCAGAACTGATGATGGTTGCTCGTTAAATATTTTTAAAAGATATTTTACAAAGGAGGACATTTAAAAAAATTGTTCCAGAATTTCAGTTTTGGAGATTGGCATTGGAAAATGCACGTGTACATCCATATGTATATAGAGATATATTGAGTATCAGTACAAATCCTTTGCATCTTAACGGAATGTGTTCTCATACTCTTGGTCCTGGGAACCCTGAGGAAGTGCATTACGTTAGCAAACCTGAGCTGGGATTATCCGGGGAGAAGGAGCTGGGGTGGGCTGTCTGAGACCATTGGGGGGAATATCGTTGCTTTGGGTTTCCAGAACAAAGGAAGCCCTCCACACAGCAGTAGGTAGAAACCTCACCTCTTCTGCCATTTGTGGTCCTAGGGAATATCAGTAGCACAAGCAAAGCAGGAGGGTTGTTTCAAGTTGTTTTAAAGGCCTCAAACTATTATAGCTTTTTTTCCTACTTCATGGAATCAGAAGGTTACAGAACGTGGGGCTAGAAAAGAGCTTGATGATCATCTGGCTCAACCCCTTCATTTTTCATTGGTTCCTTGCTCAAATTTCTTCATGTAAGCCCATCATGTGAGAAACCACTTCACAGAAATCACCCACAACTCCCTGTGTACTTGGAGATTTAAATCCCAAACCTGGCCATGATTTGGATGGAGAGGATGGTTTGGGAAAAGCAGAAGAGAAAGGGACTGATATATTCTGTTCCACTGGCCATAGTTGGCAATCTCTTTACAAATTGGATTTTTTAAAGCTTTTTACTTTGTCATGATTTCACACTTACAGAACAGATGCAGAATTAGTACAAAGAATTCCCATCCACTCTTCATCTGGATCCCACACATAGTGATATTCTACCATACTTGCTTTTGATAGATAGATTTCTTTCTGAACCATCTGAGTGTAAGTTGCAGATACAATGCCACTTTATACCTTCAGTGTGTGTTCCCTAAAAATAAGGACATTTTCTTACATTAACAAAGTATTATACAATAATAATAAAAATTAGGAAATTAGCATTGGAACAATATTATTAGCTAATTTGCAGACTTTATGCAAATTCTCCCATTATTCTAATAGTGCTCTATGTGGGTGAAGAAAATCCTGGATCACAGGTTACATTCAGTTGTCACATGATGGCTCTTTATAGCCTTGAAGTCTTCCCTTATCTTTCTTGACCTTGGCAGTTTTGATCAATACAGTCCAGTTATATTATAGAATTTTCTATTAAAATTTAAGACTACTAAAATTCTATCCTTAGCATGAAAGAGAGGAATGCTGTGACTTCTTCTTTGTGATTAATGCTAATGAGCCCCATCTCTATAGGATTCCCATCCCATTGCAAGGAACAAGCAGAACGCTTACAAGATGTTAACCTTGGCCCCAGTTTGGAGAATATGGGTCTAAATCCACCAATGCTTGAGCAGAGCCCCAACCCTTTCAAGAGGTGTGATCCAGAGGAGAGAAGTCATATTGGCTTCTCTCAAGATCCAGGGTATCGCTCATCTGCAACAATCAACGAGGGGTCTCTTTTCCACCATGGTTGGTTGTCGCAAATGAAGGATTGTTTTGTTTGTTATTCACTCAAACCTAATTAAAACCAAGGTTAGCAGGGCATCTGCCAGCATCCGAAGTCTTCCCTCTCGCCTTCCCCATCCCATCACCAGTCGACATGATTCACTGGCTTTTAGCGCATTAAGCAAATTTGCTATAATTGCGGAGAGGGGAAGGAGCAAGGGGCCCATGGCACCACCCAGGCACTACACCATTGCCTTCCTGTAAGTCACACAGACTCCGAGAAAGGGGCTTAAATTGCCTTTATTGATTTGTCAGCCTCTAATAGATCATTTCTCACTGGGCAAAGGACAGGACCCTCAAAGAGAGTTCTTTCTCCTCCTCCGACCCTCATCATGGCTCTTGTTGCAGTGGGAAGGGTGTCTGGGGGGTTAATGACGTATTGGAGAGAACTAAAATGCAGACATCAATTCTCCCAAAGATGCAGCTAAGAGGGGCCCAGAGAGGCCAGTTTCCACCTCCGACGTCTCCAAACTAGACTTCCTGACCCCAAAGTTACGCATAGAGAAGTGAGCCTCAGGATTCTAATTTCCTTCCACATGAGCTGAGCATGCTGTAATTTCACATCCAGCCCTCTGCAGTATCTCCTTTCCTTATGTACCTTTCCTTGTGTAGCGTAGCCCTGTTACAGAATCCCACATGGAGGGGCAGCCAGCCAACAGTTCCCTCGCACCAGTCCTTAGCTCACATCATACATCCAACAAACATTTAAAAAATTTCTTAAAAACTGACTGTGTGCCCTGTATCTCACTAGATACTTTGCAAGATGGAGCCTTTGAACTCAAAACGCTTATAGAGACAGTGATGAAAATAACCAACACACAACACAATGTGATAAGTTCTACAGTGGAATTTGTATACTATATGCAAAGAGGTATGAGGCATTGGGAGGATGGGGATGAGGGGAGGGCTGGCTTAAGTCTTCACCTGTGTCTAGAAGGATGGGTTCACGTGGCAGACAGACTGAGGATGGCATACAGGGTAGCGCTTACCTAGGTATGGCCCTGTTCTATTCAATTTGCCTCTGTGTGTACTGGGTGCATCTCCCTCATCTAGACCGCAAACACCACGAGGGCAGGAATCTTGTCTTACATTTTGCAAAGTCTTCAAAGCACCCAGCCAGCTGCTAATCACAGAGGAAGTCCTCAGGGAATCCTTAGTGGATAATTAATTCCAGCAGGTCATACAGCTGTGAGGAACACCTGGCCAGCTGCTGAATGGCAGCATCTCAGAGGACTTGGAAGGAGTCTGGTAGGGGTGACATGTGAAGCTCTGAGGGTCAGAGAAAATGTCAACACTATACCTGGGATATCCCTTTACTATTATGTCAAATTCCCTTACAGTAAAAACACTCTGTGGCCTCAAAGATATTCAGTCATATTTTTTTCCTAGCAACACTTGCTAGAAAAACTTCCAACGTAACAAAATTATTTAGACAGTTTCTTGGAACTCACTGTTCATTCTAATAGAATTTTGCCTAGGGTTAAAATATGACACAAACCTCATTTATTCTAGATGAGAATATATTTAAGGGTCTGTGGTATAGGTGCTCTGCTCAGTAAGGAAGGTAGGTTTTACAGGGAAAAAGAGAAGGAGAAAAAAAAAGATGAGGGGAGGAAGGAATAGAGAGGAAGGGGAGAGAGGTAGGGGAAGGGAGTGGGAAAGAATGGCTGTGTGCAAGGATTTTCTCTCTATCGGTTCTTGCTTCCTTCAGAGGGCCTTCTGCTGTCAGGAGGCTTGGCTCAGCCTTATGGGTTTTCTTTCCTGCTATCATTTTTATTTTTTATCTCAAAGGCTCACAATCTTGGCTACCACTCAAGCAGGACCTAGAGAAGACAGAGTGCCCAAGGGTGGAAGTTTAGAGGACAGTCTCCTTTAGAAGCCGTGACTATGGAGCAAAGGCTCCCTTCCTGCCCCCTGGTTATAGAAGGTGGTGTCCAGTTTTCCACAGACCGGGAGGCCCCTAGGGTGGCAAGGGCCTAGGGCATGGTTAGCTTGTCACTGCTACTTACATCCAGAGACGACAGGGGGCTAAGCAAGCCTCTCAGAGAGGAAAAGAGTGTTGACCTCAGGGTCCCCAGAGGAACGGCAGGCATGCTGGTGGGTGTGGACACATAGAGACAGCTGGGTGCAAATTCACAACCGGAGAACATTCTTTAGGATTTTCAACTGTCTTTTTTTTTTCTCCAGCAATGAATAGGGAGAACCCCAGACTGTGGTAAAAATAGCTCACACTCTCCCTCAAACCTGTCTGGCTTGAGTTTGTGGAAGGCTTGGGGGAAAGAGTCACATTTGAAAATGGAACTTATTTTGAGCCAGTGATGCTGACAGAAGCTCAGTTCTGGGGAGAGAAAGCAGCTTTTCAGCATAAAAACCCTCTTCATCTTTCTTTTTTTTTCTTTTAATTTACTTCCTACCATTCCTCCCAAAGTATTCCTTAGTACTTTTATTACAGTGAAAAGCTAGATGTAAGTCAAAACAATCATTTTGTTTGTTTGTTTGTTTTTACAGGGAACAGGTTTGCCGAGAAGCTTTGAAGAGGCGACGGTGAAGTGGGTGAGGCAGCAGGTGCAGCCAGGAGAGCCTGGCCGGGCCCAACTCTGAACCTGCTGGTGGCGTGGACCAGGCGGAGAGTGAACCCATCTCACCAGGTTCCCCATCGCTGACTCAGGCCTGGACCCACCTGCCGGGCCAACCTCAAAGGACCCCCCCAGGTCCCTGAAGTTGCTCTGTAAACTGTGAAGTGCCATACACGTGTAAGGCATTGGTATAAGGAGCTGAAGAAAGCGTCCCAAGGCACAGAAAGCTGTCAGGGAGAACTAGAAATATTCCCCCTCACAGGGATGCCACAGGGGTGAGCAGGAAGGAACGGCTGCTGAGCTCTTGTCGGGAGAAAACACGGTGTCATCAGCACAAAGCACAGAAATAGAACTCTCTGGGAGTCGTGCACCACCTGTGCCCACAGATCCCAGCAGCCAGCCTGCTCCCCACACCTACTCGGCCTCATGGAGTCTGGCAGGGCAGGGGGGATGAACCGATTTTACAGAGAGGTAAACTGAGGCCCGAGATGGGGAAACCCTTCCTTGTGGTCACATGATGACTTGATCAGACCAGCACCAAGCTCTGCCCCCCTAACGATGCTCTGACACCACCGGCCTGACCCCAGTCAGCCTCCAGCCTGGAAAGTCATTGCCTGAGTTCTGAAAGCAGGTCACTGTCCCACTGCAGTGAGCCAGCACTCTGGAAGGACTGATGCTCCACAGCACGCAGCCTCCTGGCCCCAAGGACCCAGCTCCTGTCTCACAAGGAGGTGGGCTGAGGCCTGCTTACCCCTCAGCAAGGCTGAGCGTTTTTTGGGCATAACAGTTTGGTGCATCCTTACTCGCTGGTTGTTTGGAACCTGTGAACACAGAATTAAAAACAACTCCAAATCCCCTTCACTGTTAGAGGGTCCAGGAAAACCCCACTGCCCGGAACCTGATTAAATTAGAGTGCTGTGAGTGGGTTAGGTACCCCGTTTCCTTCCCTCATTCCCAGCAAACCTCTTTGAGGAAGGCCTGGGTTAAGAGCATTAATAAATCACAGCTCAGCACACCTCCCTAGAGACGTGCAGGGCCCTGCAGAGCCTGTGGCAGGCTGAAGTCCTCGTCCTGCCCTGGGCTGGGTCACCACACCGCCACCCTTCGCTGGAGTCCCTTCTCCGTGCAACCATGATGCAAATCATTCATTCGGATACAGCTCCTGCCCAGAAAGTGTGCACATCCCGGACTACCCAACAAGGGCCACCTGGAGGCCACTTTGAAGTTTTGTTGGAACATGGCCACACTCTTTACTTACTGTTGGCTCTGGTTGCTTTTGAACTAGAAGGAGAGAGAATTGAGTAGCTGCAACAAAGATCGTGTGGCCTTTAAAACCTGAGATATTTACTGTCTGGCCCTTTTTTGAAAAAGTCTGCCACTCCTGCATTATATAGTTACCTTATTGAAGTCTAACAATTACACTGTGCACTGGGTATTATTACCCCTGCTTGGAGAGGTAGAATCTGAAGATCAGCAAGTTTTAGTAACTTGCCCAAAGACACACAGCTGTTAACTGGCAGAGTCAGTACTCAAACCTAGATGTGTTTGCTCCAAAGCTCAGGATTTTTCAAATATACAATTCTGCCAGTCTTTGGACATATCCAGTCAATGGGCAGGGTGATAGTCAGTGATGTAGTGAAAGGTCTCATCTTCCTGGAATGAGTGAGCCAGATTTAGAATCACATTGTTGACTAAGGACTAGTTTAGGCCTAGATCACTCACAGCCTTCCCCTTGGGCCCGTGATCACAAGGAGCTGCTCTTAAGACCTACCAGGCTGGAGCTCACTGCTTGTAAATAAATGTGAAACCCAGAAGAGACTGGCAGGCCTAGAGCAGCCCCTGGCCAGGCCAGCAAGGGTTACCATGACAACGGAGTCATTTCCATTACAAACCCTGCAACAGGCTTCCAGAAGGTGATTAATGTTTGACCTCTGGGGGTGGGAACTCTGGGGGAAGAGGGTGGGGACAGTATTCCTTTTAGTCTGGTGCAAAGCATAGTTGGGGTACAGAGGCCAAAACACTCCATCCCCTGTCACCCTAAATCCTAAAAGTCAGCCCAAGAAGCAAGCACCTTATGGGAATCTCCCTTCACCCTTTGAGTTGAGGCAGCTGAATCTCAGAAACTCAAAGGCAGATAAAGGAAAACAAGAAAAGCCAAGAAAGGGAGTATAAGACTGTAAACTAGTTAATTCTTGCTGGATAAATGGCACCTGCTCATCAGAGAAAAGGTACAAAAAGAATTCGGTGAGACAAGAAGCAGGTAGTACAAGGCTGGGAATCCTACCTCTTTGGAGCCCCAAGAAAAGCCTTTTCTACAGATTCAGGAGGAGGGGGGGGAAGGGTGGGTTGCCTGCCAAAGTAGGGACCCATGTCATGAATTTCCAGGGCAGGCCACCCGAGGAAGCTCAAATGTCCCCATTCCTCTCACTGCCTGTCGAGTGGGGAGCGGGGCCACCGGTGTGGATTTGAGCCCTCCACCTTGGGGTGTTTGCTGTAGGCCACTCTGGGATCATTCATTGACCGTTTTTCTCTCTGCTGACACTTGGGCAGCTCTGACTGCCTAGGCATTGCTTTGGTTTGGCCATTTTCCTGCCGATGAGTCACTCCCCCTGCAGCCGGCTGGGGGCGGCCAGAATCTCGCTGTGTCCGTAAGAGAAGCCCAGCATCTGGCCTGTATCAGTTTCAGCCTTTTTGCTGATATAGTGTGACTCTGGGGTTGAAATGGCAAGTTTCTGTGAGGGAGGAAAGGGAAGGCCTCTGGCTCCTCCGGGTCTGAACACACTGCTTTGAAGTGAACCTCGGGAAGACGCTCCCTGCCCTCACCCTGATCTCCTCCCCTTGGGAAGGATGGAGCCGGGGAGATCAGATCCCCTATGGTACCCCCTCTACTGCCACCAAATCATCCCTGAGCTTTTACCAGCATCCCACAGCTGGGCCGAGACCCAAAACTCCCTGAGCCAAACGTTGTTGTGGATAAGAACGAACCTCAGTTCACAGAATCACTTATAAAAGAAACGTAACTACTTTTGCTATAACTGAAATGATTTCTGATTCTGAGTTTCCATTGTGTGGCAGGAAATTAACCTCAGTTAATTTCAGGGCTCTAATTTTTCACTTTACTGGAGACTGCCTCTAATTTGGGGAGGGGCTACCTAGTGCCCTCGCCTGGGTTGGGGGAAGGGTGGCGATTCCATTCTCAGTGGCCTCTCGCCACACTGGCATCCACCTACACTCCTTGTCCTGTCTGGGCTGCAGCCCTCGGGCCCCATGGGTCACTGCTGGTCCTCCTCTCCCCAGCCACACAGCCATTCCAGGTTCCTGGGCTTTTCTGAGCCACGTGCCGACAGCTGTCAGCTGCACATCACACATTCTGCTTTGCGAGGACCCTCCCCATACACCTGGACATTCCACAGAAGGGTCTTCTGCTCCCACGCCAGGCGAGGCACCCTAGAACGCTGGAAATTGCTACTTTTCTCTCGCTGGGAAAGGAGACGCAAGGGCTCTACCCTCGGATCCCCTCATTGGTCATTGGTCTGGAAGTTCTGTCATTCCCCAAGCCTGCCTCTGGACTCAGCCTGGAGGGTGTGCAGGGGTGGGGGGGGGAGGAGTGTTCTCTTGGGGCACTCACCAGAAACCACTCTCCTGCTTCCCAGGCGCTCCATCTTCCAGCCCAGCCTGATGCATCTTGGCTCCGAGGGGCAGGGATTGACAGATTGCATATGGCTCCATATCTTCTGATTTCGTCCTGGGTCCTCTCTGTCTTGCTTTGAGGGCTGGGCTTTTGAAACGCATAATACAAGAATTGCCTTCTAGATTATCGCTACTCCCTCAATGCCTTGCTTGTCGCCTCCCACAAGGGGGAAGAGGGAGATACAAGAAATGCCTGGAAAAAACATATCGCCCAAGACCCCCAAATATTATCCTGCTACACTCTGTTTGCAGGGGTCTCCTTGGACCTGAAGGCATAGTTTTAGAGTCAGTTTGGGCCCCTCACCGACTCAGTCTGTGGAAGTCAAAAGTCACCCAAGATTTCTTCAAGTTCGCAGGTGGCTTATGTTCTCTTGGTCACCCCTGATTCACAGCTGTGTCCTCTCTGAATCCGTTCAGTCCATGGTCATCCTGCTGACCACAACTCCTGTCCCCTTCTTATGACACATCAACCGGGATGTGGGATTCAGCCCCGCACAGGATTTACAAACACCCTCCGCGCGCACTATCTTCTGTGTGTGTGTCAGACTTTACTGAAAGTTTCCTGGAGATAAAGAAGGGTGTTACTGAGCTGCCCCCCACCCCAGATATTCACCAAAACACTAGCAGCTCTGGTCAAGCCCCCTGCCAGCTGCTGGCCTCCCTTCTTACCAAGCATTCCGGCCGGGCCTCTTGCTGGACTCAAGTCTCGGCCTCTACCCCATCCCCACTTCTTCTTTCCTCTGAATTGTCCCCAGATCTCCAAACTCTTCTCACTCTCACAGAGGGCTGCCCCTCTCTGCCCTGCTGCCACCTTTCCACCCTACACTCAGCAGCAGGCCTGTGGGTACAGGGCTTACTTTCCTTGGAAGGACATTATGGTTCTAAAGCTCAACCATTTCTTTTCTTTGCAAAGTAAACAAACACAAAATATCTGTTAGATATCTGTGGGCTACGTTCTTTGAGAATTACCCAGAGCAGGGCTTTAATCTCAGTCTGACTCTCCCTGCCCTGTAATTTGTGTCTCCTCTTCCTCTCTTGTCTGTCGATGTGTCTCCAGGAATTATAGATTAATATTAACATTAGCTTAACAAGCAAAGGGTAAGGAAAGAAAATAATGTTTGACAAAATGAAATGTAATAATTTCCGAATCATCCACAGGGCTCTTTCTTTTCCATTTATAATCTAGAAGGGGCTATCTTTATCTAAGGATGCCCCTTCCTGAAAATGAGGTGACACCGGTGGCACCAGGGCTTGGGGAAGCAGCCCCGCTGGCGGCACCGTGACTGGCCACACTTGCGCTTGCCATCTCCCTGACTGTTCCCCATCCATCCAGGCGCCCGTCCTGTCCAGGGCTCCTCTCTCACTCTTTCCCATGCCCTTCCCCAGTCAAACCTTACCTGATCTGCATTCTCCTCTCTCCCCAGGCCCCGTTCTCAGCTGGGAAGCTGATAAACTGCACTAAAGGGATAATGGATGGTAATAAGTTACCGTGTTACCCTCTCCGGTAACAGTAACATTTGCATTTTGACAGGGTCTTTCTGAAGAAAAATCGTTCTTAACAGCAACATAACTGGAATTGGGGGCATTTCAGCACCTGCTTCTGGTGGGCCTAAGGGAATATATTTGTGACAAGAGGGGTTTTGATTCCTCAAAACACACCACTGTTCCACGCAGAGAGCGAGAACAAGGGGCTTCTTAGAGGCTTCTGGGCAAAAGGCCCTGAGATGTGGGCCTGGGACTCAGAGTGACTCCCACCTCAGAGAGAAGGAAGAGGCGTTCCCTACACCCAGACACAAATTGCCCAAAATAGAAAGGGGGTGGGGCAGAGGGAACCCCAGTAGAAGAGAACTGACATTTCTAGGCCGTGAGGGTGCCCGCCCCTGCACAGAGAGGCTGGCTAAGTCTCCGTAGCAGAGATTGCTTCCAAGGGTAACGTCGCATTAAACAGACTATTTCCGTGGGGCTGCCTTCCAGCCACTGGGGGTGGGGCTCGGTGAAGCAGTAGGCGAGGTACAGAGGCCAGGGATCAGAGATACAGAGGCTGGGAACAGAGGCCTGGGATCAGAGATACAGAGGCTGGGAACAGAGGCCTGAACCCACCTCTGAGCTGCAACAGCCTCCTGATGGTCATGGGGGTTCCTCCTCAGAGCTGGCCACACTGCAGGGTCACCAGTACCAGCTGTCCTAACCTCCCTCAAGCCGGCCACACTACCTTCTGCTCTGGGGAGGCGCTGGCTGGAAACAGGGCATTGGTGCGTGGATATTGCATCTTAGCCCAGAATCCGCCAATCTCCTCTTGCCTTCTTGCAGGACCTGCCATCTCACCCCTGGATGACATTCCCAGTTACAGTGAGCTCTCTTCCCACTGTCCCTGCATGCCTACACCTCTCTCCCAGAGAAAACCCAGGCTCCTGGGGCTCAGACACCACCCTGCCGGACCCCAGGCTTCCTGCTTGAGCACGCTCCTTTCTAGGGGATTCAAACAAGCAGCTGCCCACAGTGGAGTGGCCCTGGATACCAAGCACTTGGCTGGCATGCACAGAGCACAGGCCTGCTTGAATCGCAAAATAAATTCCACTTCCAGAAAATAATTCTGAGAGCTGCTGGCTGACCACGTTGGCAGGGACGGCACGGAGCCCGACCACCAGAGAGGAAGCAGGATCTGCCGGGCTGCTACTGCAGGACCATCCTGTGCCCATGGCTCCTGGGGCCCTCGGCCTCCCAGGCAGGAAGTTCAGCACCACGAGAGGTCATTTGGGTTCGCTGTATCTCCCACACCACCCTCAAGAGCTCACTACAAGTGGACCAGCCCATCTTTCCTCCAGATTCTGAGGGAGCCTTGTGACGGGGAAACCTTTCTGGGAGCTCAACCCCACTGAGAGGGTACTGACTGCATACCCTGCAGACACAAAAAATGCACACAGCGAGGCAACAAGTTCCCAGCCTTGCCCCTCTCTCATCTTGACCTGTGACTTCTCATGGGCAAGGTCTGTGCTCTCAATAGTGACACCCACCGTGCCAAGCAGGGGAGGGATCAGAATCAAATCGGTCCAGGTGGTTCCAGAGGGGGCACTGACACCAACAGGTGAAAATTACAGCAGCTCCATAGAAAGAACTTTCAAGCAGGCAGCTCTCTCTAAAAATAATGGGCTATCTTGGGAGCTAATGAGATCACTGTCCCTGGAGGTGTTCAAGCAGAGGCTCAAAAGCCACCTACGAGAAATAGAACACTCAGCAATCAAGCACAAGCAGACGGTTGGTGAGGTGACGCTTAATGGTTATTTAAAGACACAGTGCAGGTAAAAGGCTTCTGATTGGAGGGAAGACTATTGATTCAGTATCGTTACCCCACTTAGAATCACCACATGGGGTTGGGAGGGACGGAAAGGTAAATTAACATTTATTGAAAATCCATTATGTACTGGACACATTATCTTTAATCTTCACGAGTATATGAGATAGGGTTTATTTTTCCTGTTTTACAGTGAGGAAAAACAGATTTCAGAGATGCTAAGAACCTTGTTCAAAGTCACATTACTTAAGCAGACAGCCCAGCGGGATGGAGGTCAGGTCCACGGCAGTGTTAGGGCTTCGGCTGCGCTACACCCTCCTACTTCTGAAGCAGCTAACAACGATGCCTCCTCGGTACACCACCCTCTTGGAGCCCATTCCGTGCAGAGTGGGCTTGTGCCCCAGCCTGTCTGGCCAGCCAGAATGGTCACTAAACCATACTCCTCAGGCAGGGTTTGTGTGTGGTTGGGCCAGGCTCCCACCGGCAAGGGAAACTCCTGCCACACCCCTTAAGGAAGCGTCCTGGTCCAGGCGTGGCAAGCGGGGCCGGTGCGTGGTTGTCGAGGAGGCCGCGTTCTTGTCACTGTTGCTGCTGCAGTGAGAGGCGTGATGGCGGATGTCAGGGAAGCTGCCACTTTGGCAGTTTACAGGCAAACTGCAGTATTGTTTACCGCAGCCCAAGCATCCCAGCCATGCATCTGAGGGGCATCTGAGATCCAGCCATGCAGCAGCTTCCTTAGTAGCAAATCACCAGCGTGAACAGTGATGTGGGGCTGTGTTTGGCGCTGGGATGGGAGGACCAGCACAGACTCGGGGAGCCACGGTGGGGAGCGAGGGGTCAGCAGATCGCGCTCCAGACGGGTTACCTTACTGGCTGAGGTCACGGCGGGTGGAAACATGGCTTTGTGCAGGCACCAGTGCTCCTGCCTTGAGTAAGCTAAATGCTGCCTTTCATTGACCCTGCTCTCTCTCCACTCACTTGAACCTCATGGGGAAACTGAGGCCAGCCAGAGCTGAAAAAGATTCAAGAGTCTCATGGAAGCTAGTATCTGTGGATCTGTTTGCTCACTGCTTCACGAAAGGAAACCCGAGGTGGCAAAGAGAGAGGCTTAGCATTCCCAGAAGGCCCAGGGATGCAGCCAGACTTGGCGGGCAAGGAGAGAGGCAGGGCGGAGCTCAGGAAAGCCTGCAGGCCACCAGCCAGGACACCTGGTTTCTTTGGCCCTGCCTCTGTCTCCTTTTTGACCTGGGCCTGTGAGCTGGAGAAACTCAGGACACCTGGTTTCTTTGGCCCTGCCTCTGTCTCCTTTTTTACCTGGGCCTGTGAGCCCTTCCCTTTGACTGGGGAAACTCCACAGAGACTGTGGCTCCTCCCGCATCTCCCAGCTCCCCCTTAGCCCCTGCCCTGCAGGTCTCTTCCTGCCCCCTGGGCCACCTCTCAGTGGGCCTATGTGCCTCTCCTGTCCACCCCCCAACCCCCAGGCCCTGCCTCTCTGTGATCACTCTTCATGGAAGGTGAAACAAGAAATCCTTGCTTCACCTTCCATGAAGGTGTAAGGAGTACGCAATGGGCCTGAACGAGGAATTCATTCATTCTAGCAGATGCTCAGAGATCAAATGCCTTTGGTATGTGCTACTGATGAAATGGTTGAAATCCGGCGACTGGAAGTCAGCAGGATCATGCCTGACAGCGGCCCAGAGCAATGAGCTGGCAGGGAAAGGGTTAGGCTGCTGAGGAAAGGTGCTGACAGCAAGTAGCATGTCATCTGCTCAACAGCTGTTCTTCTGCTCCCTTGAAGCATCCTGACACGGGACACGGCCCTGATGCCCTGGCTGAGGCCAGGGACTACTTCCAAGTGAAATTCCACCCTGTGGACAGGAAATGTGTTCATTCATTTGCTGAACTTGTTAGCCTGTAACTGAGCTCCCTACATGCATTTCCACCCAGCAGGGACAAGGCAGGGGGGTGAGCAAGCCAGTTAGAAGTAGGGACACGAATTCATAATCAGGATTTACCAGATCCTCTTAGAGGGAGTCAGCATTTACGTGGCAATGAGATTATTTACAGAGCTGTGCGCAATAGTAGTAGCTGGTGAAAATAGAGACCTGAGAAGCCAGAGAAGGGAGCAGGGGCGGGGGGTGACCCCCAGAGACCTTGTCATTCCTGGAGCCTGTGGACGAATGGTTTTCAGAGCACAGCAGATGTCAGAAATGAATTCATATATCCTTCAGGAACCACTAGCATCGTATGTTAGCTCTGAAACTTAAAGCTGGGATTGAAGAGATAATGGTTCCTAGATTAAGAGGAACAAGGTTTGGTTTTTGTTTGTAGCTGAGGATTTTTTTTTTCTTCCTTCCCCCATGTAAAGATCAGGTGATGCTCCAGAAGTTTCAAGCCCCTCAAAAAACAAGAAAGAGGGGCTTCCCTGGTGGCGCAGTGATTGAGAATCTGCCTGCCAATGCAGGGGACACGGGTTCGAGCCCTGGTCTGGGAGGATCCCACGTGCGTCGGAGCAACTAGGCCCGTGAGCCACAATTACTGAGCCTGCGCGTCTGGAGCCTGTGCTCCGCAACAAGAGAGGCTGCGATAGTGAGAGGCCCGCGCACCGCGATGAAGAGCGGCCCCCACTTGCCGCAATTAGAGAAAGCCCTCGCACAGAAACGAAGACCCAACACAGCCATAAATAAATAAATAAAAATTAAACTTTAAAAAAAAAAAAAACAAGAAAGAAAGTGGACTCTGCAGGGGGCACTGGCCTATCAGAGCAGCTAAAGTGGATATGAGGGGTTCTCTCTGGGGCTGAAGAGACGTGGGCCCCAAATCTCAGAGCGGTTCCCTCAGGCCAGAGTTGGGGCCTCCCAGAGCTGGCTGACTCGACACCCCCTAACTCCTCCATCTCCTTGTCTAGATGCCTCCCTGGCCAGGCCCTGGGATCACACCTGTTGTCAGGGCAAACCTTCCCTGGGTTCCAAACAGGGCCAGGGAAGCAGGGTGGGAAGAGAGAGCACTTCGTTGTGTGTCAGCTCAGCGCCAGCTGACACAGTCTGAAAGCCTCAAAATGAAAGAATCAGTAATTCAGACATTCAGATGCTGTAGAGTATTTCCTCTTTTGTCACATTTCTGGCCAATTGATTTCCCCTGGCCACGAACTTGCTGCTTTTAGAACATCATTAATAACAAATCGACTCTGGTAAAATCTGCCCTGGGAGGGGCCACTGGCTGGGAGAGGCTCCTGGCCTTGTTTCCCCTGAGAAACGGGGCTCAGACCCATCCCAGGAGCAGAGCGAGTGCATGGGGGCTGGGAGCCTCCCCTCCCCTCGCCTTGGGGGCAGAGAGACTGGGGAGCAGAGGGACAAGTGCCCGTTCCCCCCCGCATGTCTCCTCAGTGTAGTGCCAGAACCTCTGATGGGGGTACTGGGAGAGGGAGAGGGGCCTCAGAGCAAGAACACAGGGTTGGGGACTTCCCTGGCAGTCCAGTGGTTAAAACTCCATGCTTCCACTGCAGGGGGCACAGGTTCGATCCCTGGCCGGGGAACTAAGATCCCACATGCCGCAAGTCACGGCCAAAAAATAATAAAAATAAGGTTCCTATAGTACATATCAGGCCTCAAATAATCTCATACAAATTAATTTTAAAAAACGAATACAGGGTCGGAACCCCTCTCTAGGATCCCCTCCATCCCCCACAAGGTCCTATCTCTGTAGGTTTCCAAGCCTGAGCCCCAAGTCCCATGGGACGACCACCAATCACGGGTCTGGAATGAGCCAAAGAGCTGAAAGCTCACGGGGTGCCACTGGGAGCTGCTGCCTCCGACCCCCCAGGGGAACTCCCTGTCGGGCCCACTCAAGGTGATGGAAGGGTGCTGGCCTCCCTCCCCTGAGCCCTCAGCAAGCAGCACCTCCCGGCCCCGCGGGCACCCAGGGCCCAGGGCGTCTCTGTCCTCCCTCTTCTCCAGAGATTCCCGGCCAAGCACTGGCTCTTAGGGCCTGGCCCCTGGTGGGCGCTCACAGAAGTCTGTTGAATGAATACATGGAAGAGAAAATGATCTGACCACTCACAGTGAGTGGAGTGCTGCCACTGCCTCGGACTCTGCATTTATTGCTAGAGGCGGGGCTTCAGGCAACTTGGGAGAATGGTTAAACGGTGGGGTTTTGCCTGGTGGTGGTCCCGGGGATCAGACACGATGGCTGCAGCCCAGTCACCACCGTAAGGCTGGTCCTGTTTACCAACCCCCCATCACTGTGCTGGGTGGAAGTCCCTCTGGAAGGGTGTCCGTAGAGGCCAATAAAGAACCCTCCCTGTCTGAGAAGAGGGAGCAGGCCCGTTGCCCCATTCCTGGGCAGGGTCATCCCCAAGGTACGTGCGCCAGGAAGCCCAGCCCCCTCCTCCACCACTCACACCCACCGCCCCTCCCCCACCCTGGTGATCCAGAACTCTCGCGAGAAGCCCTGTTACACGAGCCGGTGATCAAATAGGGGTCGTCTAAGGTTTCTGCTTTTATCCCCGGTGTGGTGAGCGCTAACTTCAGCGCAGATCAGGGCCTCCCAGAGAGCTCTGCTCTGCTGATCACAAGGCAGAAGCCTCCCTGCTCCCGCCCAGCCCCACAGTTTATATCCCTAGGAATCTCCTGGTTGGCCTGATATTGATTTCGCTTTTTGAAAAGGAGTCAGTAAGAAATACACACACCACAGGTCTGAAATAGAACCTGCCCTTTGCAGTTGTAGCAAATACTCCTCCACAGCTGAGCCCATTCTGAACCGGGCTACGCCGGGCGGGGCCCCGGGGCGCGAGCTGCCCCCTGTAGCCGGTCTTCACCTTACAAGACCGCGGGGCCCAGCTACACTGGGCAGCTTGTCACTGTATTTTATGGGCAAGATAAATATTTGTGTTATATTCACAGGCACAGCTTGGAGCCCAAGCCCACTTTACGGCCAGGCCTGGGGAGATTGGAGGACTGCGCCGTGCCAGCTATAGGGAAATGAACTTACGATGGCTTTACAAGAAAACAGTTCGGGCTTGAGGATTAACAGAGTTAGTGGGCTTGGATGGGCAGCGCCCGAAGCCATAGATTTCTCCAGCCCAGGTTCCCCTCGCAAATGTGTTGACCTCATGCACCTAAGGGTACACAGCATGTGATGGGCCACCCTACCTCCCCTCTCTCCCCATGAGTGGTTTCATTCTAGAATGAATATTAGAACTCAGAGGGCCTGCTAGGTCATCTAGGCCAAGTGAAACAACTGAGTCTGGAGAGGTTGACTATTTTGTCTAAGATCTCCTAGCCAGGAGTGATTCTGTTTTCATGGGTCTCTAAGAAAGTCTTCTTTTTCTAAACTTCAGAGGTTTTTCTAAACTTCAATTTTTTAAATTAAAAAAAAATTAATATTAATTTTAATTTTTAGCATTTCTAGAAGAGATTAGACCCTTAGACCTGGAGAGCTGTCCTGCCTTGGGCAGAAGAGTAAAGCTGGTGAAGTTTTTCATCCACATCCCATATCCCCTGTTCTACATTTCCGTTTTCATATTCTCCCACTCTTCCCCTAGAAAGAAACTGACTTTTATTAAGCACCTGACATCCGCCAAGTTGTTTGCAATTTACATGAGGCAAATTACATGCGAGACAAGGGTTATTATTCCCATTGCAAGAGTAACCACTGCATTGCATAAACAGGGCCCATGAGATATGCTCAAAAGGCAATGTGTTTGTGTTTTTTTGCCACTGTCCCTTTAAACTTGTCCAATGGCTAGCTCTTTCCCTTGACACAGGGTAAAATCTCTGACTTTTCTGTTTATTCTTAGAGACTGTAGGTCAAGTCATCAACATAGTATCTAGATTCAATAATTTAAAGAGTCCATTTCAATATTATAATCAACACATCAATCTTTATACAAAGATATAGTGATCAGGATATTATAAGTTTCTGCCATGGTAACAAATAACCCTAAAAGCTCAGTGATCAATGCATACCTTTTACTTCTGACTCATTCAGAGTGCAGTGGAAGTCAGGAAACCCTACTAGACAGCTGTCCTCCAAGTGGTGACTCTGTGATCCAGACCACTTTGATCTTGTGGTTTCTTGTCCCTTAGGGGCCTAGAGAATCACACAGGGGCCTCTCTGTGCCTCCATCTGGATATGACACACATCACTTCTGTTCATATGTCCTTCCCCTCAACTAATCATACAGTCCCACCTAATTTCAGGGGGCTGAGAAGTGGGCCTCAGAAGGAAAAAAAAGTGAAGAGAAAGTGGTAACATATGACATTGTCTCTGTCAACAAAGATAACCCTTCTCCCTCCTGCCTCAACTTCAGTTGGCTCCTGCCAAAGAGTTACGGAGGGGGGTGAAGTCAGCATCCTTTTTCTTTCTCAGTCACCCCCCTCTGCTCAACTCAACCCCCTCTGACCTCTCTGGATGTGGGACGATGGGGAGGGAGGACAGGTGAGAAGAGCAGGAAAGTCTTCTCTTGACAGGAACTGTAGTGAAATGGCTTCAAGGGCTCTGGATCTGGAGGGTGTCTAAAGCTGTCTTCCCTCTCATGGGTGCCCTCATGGCTCGTCAGAGGCCCCACTGGCAGCAGCTGCTGGCATCCCCATGACTCAGGCTCTGCATCAACTTCCCGCTGGCCACCCCTCCCCAGGCCCACTCTACACAGATTCTCCGTATGGGATTTCCACTACAACCCCCTCGGGCAAACTTACAGTGGATTCAGGCCAGTTCTCTCTCCCATCAATGCCTACAGGGTCCATAGAAAACACCCTTGTCTCTTCTGCCATCACAAACCCCAGGAGTACAGTCCAGTCCCAATGCAGCAGCAACTTCCTTAGCTTCACAAAGATAGGGGCTTTCGGGCCTTCTTGCCTTTGAAGTTTTATGGGCAGGAGTCAGACACCAGTATCCTGGATGCCCTAACAGTGGGGAAAATAACAAGCTCCAAGTGGTGCTTTTCCTGTGACTTGAGATGCAGGAAAAATACTTCCACTCTGCGGGGAAGGGAAGCTCCGAGCATGACTTCCCTCAGGCAACCTCTTCTAAAATCCTCTCTTGATTTCCAACAATTGGACAATATATGATTTCCTTGTTGTAGGTGAGAGATTTTGAGAGTTGTGATAATGGATTTCCAGATAGTTCTTTTGTAAATTCTTCATGCAGCCTAGTGTACTTCGATCGATTTAACACTGTAAAAAAAGTGACAGATGCTCAACCCAACTCAAGTTGGTTGAAGCAAAATGGAGGATTTAATGTAAGAACATTGGGATGTCTTCTGAAACCCAACAGCAAGAATTCAGCTGGGATTTAGGAATTACTATAACCAGGAGCTCAGATTCCCTCAGGACTTTCTCTACATCTCGAATCATTCTTCTTTCCTGGTCTCTACTTTATTCTTTCCTCTCTCTCTCTGCAAGCTTACTTCCCTTACTTCTCTGGTCTGGTCATAGGAAACATGGCTGCTGGCAGCTCCCAAAATACACATCTTATAGTCCAGCCACAAAAAGAGAGAATCTCCACTCTTTCAAGCCCAAGACCAAAAATCCTGGGGAAAGAGTCACACAAAATCAGCCAAAGCTCTCACCTCAACCATCAGCTCCGCTTCAGGGTGGGGACTCACTGTAACATGGCAGGTCCCCCTGCAGCCCTAGATGCTGTGTGAGGTGGAAAATCTCAGAAACAGGTGACAGGTGCTAGGAGCCCCCCAGGGCACTTTTCCAGCTGTTCAGTCATTTGGACTAGTGCTATTGTGCCTGGTGGTTCAGACTCCAACTCTAGTAGGATTGGAAGGTGGTGATGGGGTTCTGGTTTATGCAAAAGTCCACAGGAAAAAGCCAGCTAGCGAAGTTTTCCTTCTTACCTTTTCCACCAATAAAGACTTCTTTTCCACCAGTCATGAAGCATTTACCACGTACTGCCTTGAATTGTGAGATACCTGCCTGGGAGTCTTACTTTTCATACAGGATTGCAAATACGTATGGTCTGGGGCTATGTTTTTGTCATCACTGTATACCCCAAATCATCCCAAGCACTGCCTTCCATATAACATTAATTAATTATATTTTGTGCATGTGTGAACAAATGAATGAATGATTCCAGAGGATGTTTCCCCTCCCTGTGAACCTACTAAAAACTAACCAGAGAATGACTAGGGAAAAGCACTTATGGATAGAATTTCTTGCTTCTCTCACAGAAAATCTGGGTTTATATACAAATAAGGTAAAAGTTTAAAATAGCATCTAGCACAATGTATTGCACATAGAAGATCCTCAGCAAATGTTTGCTGATTGTCTCAGAGACACTGAGACTTATTATTATGTCCCGACTCCATATTGTCCGTGCATCATCTCCATGTCCTCGGCCACCTAACCTTCCACTACCATCATCTGCTCAGCTGACCTACAGCTTACCTATGCGCACTGTAGCCACTCAAGTACTGGGATTTCCTCAGAGGGGTATCCCCTGGGCTATTTGCTCAGAGGACCTCACTCCTCCATTTTGCTTTCAAAGGAGTTAGATCTCAGAGGGGACTCCCCCAAAGCAAGGGAATGGGGGAACCAGAGAAGGATGGTGACTGTGAAATCACCGTGAGTTTAGGCTTGCTCATCCTGACCATCTGCAGAGAAGAGGCAAACTGGGGTTGAGTACTAGATACTTCCCTAGAAACAGGGAGCTGAGAAAAGTCTAGGCAGAAGGTCAGAGGCAGAAACTTATTCTGAATCAGGCATTAGAAGGAAGCCAAAACTGGGAAAGCATATCATTATTTAAAAATCCCATTAAGACTCTATGAGGGTGGGGCTGGGGGGGCTTGCTAATTTCAGGAAGTGACAGGAAAGTACCCAAGTAAGTACCCAAAATTAATTGATGGTTTTAAGGAAGAAATAGGTGTAGGTAACACTGTGTCATAAACGCATCGCTGGAGAAGAGGAAGACTATTAATTCTCATGATTCCTCATACCACAGGACAGAAAAGTAATAGTTCAAGTTGTATATGATGGAATCTAATGCTATGGCATAATTTTTTCTCATCGATCGGTTCCCAGCCTCTCTCTGGTGATTTATAGGAATAACGGGGAGGGAGTGCTCACTGCAGGATGGCCAGGGCTGGGGAGGTTTATGTGCAATATTGGTTTCCAGAGTTAATAAATTGTCAATTATGGCCCATGGAATCCTGTTACATCCTAGATGCAGCAAGCCTAAAATGCAGCCAGATGCCACCCACCACTCCATCCTAGGCACCTGAGAAGATGGGAGAAGCTCTTGCTGAGGTCAGTATCCAGGGACACATCTGCCTGAAGGGGGTCTGAATCCCATCTTTCATCAGTGGAAAACTAATGTCCCAAAACTACTCATTCCCACATCCCTGATGCTGAAAAACTGGAAAAGATATGGCTCATAATACCAGAATTATACCTCTTCTACCCAATGTAACATGTAGCCTAGAAGAGATTCTTTTAAAAAGCTGAGTCTAGAATAAGAGGCAGGAGATCTTAACAGAAGTCACAACCAAGAGTCTAACCAGGAAGGAGATAGTCAAAGAGGGCTCAGGGTTTGGGCACCAAGAGAACAAAAAGGCATCAGCATTTGACAAAAGCTCCCTAGGCAGGAATCTCAACCACTTCTTCATCTTTGGATCCTTAACGTCTAGCACACTGTTTGACACAAATGGGCACTCCAATATTTATTGAATAAATGAATGAAACAAGTCTGTGGAGTCTGCTACAGAGATAGCAGAGAGAACTTCAGTGCTCACTGAATATTTACATGCTCCACCACCTCCCCAGCCCTCTCGCAGGTGACTGGGGCCATTGACTAGGATAGGCCACTGGATCGTGAGTAGAAGCGATGTAGGACATTTAAGCATCAGTGCACAGTTCTCCGGCCATCTCTTCTCTCTCAGTGGTGAGTGTGGAGGTCGCATGTTTCAGACGATACATTTCAAGATGCAGGGAATTCTATCAACCTGGGTTCTTCAATGCCCACATGGAGCAGAGCTCCCTCCTCCCCTTGTTGTTGAATGATCAGTGTTGGATAAGCAATGTGAGGAAGAAGTAAGCCTGTGTTCTGTTAAGCCATGTTTTTTCCTTAGCTAATCCCAAATAACAGATGAGATTTACCAATTGTCTTAGTCAGCTCAGGCTGCTATAACAAAATAGCACAGACTTGGTGGCTTAAGCTGCAGACAGTTATTTTTCATAGTTCTGGAGGCTCAGAAGTCCAAGATCAAGGTACTGGCAGATTTGGTGTCTGGTGAGAACCCTCTTCCTGAGTTGCGGACAGCCACCTTCTCGTTGTGTGCTCACATGGCCTTTCCTTGGTGTGTGCACTTGGAGAGACAGAGCTCTGGTCCCTCTTCCTCTTCTTATGAGGGCAGTAATCCCATTTTAGGGGCTCCACCCTTAATACCTTATGTAAACCTAATTACCCCTCAAAGGACCACCTCCTAATACCATTACATTGGTGGATAGGGCTTCAACATATGAATTTGGGGTGTGGGAGGTTAAAAATATTCAGCCCAGAACACCAATTCAATCCAGTGGCTTCCTTCTAACACTTTTTGCACCCTCTTGCAAAAAGGCCTCTTTCTTTGAAAGTTATGTCGTCTGGTTCACTATCCTTTAACTCTTTTATTTGTCTTTGTCACAGTTATCTTCCGTCTTCCTTTCACTCCCCTCATTCATTACAGATTTTATTAGCTGGCTCAAAAGTATCTTTTGCTCTCAGTTCCTGTCTCCATCTGTTTCACATCTATACCAACTATCCATCCAAAGTGTTATCTGTAAAATTCCTTGTCATCATCACCTCCAACAGCATTCATCCACATTAGCTTCAACCAACCCTCCTATGGCCAGACTCTAGATCCTCTCATCATATAACTCTTCCACCTTTGGAAATGCAAATTCCAATAGACTAATTTTCTTTCCCTTTCTTCTCCCTTACCACCCTGTTGGTAGACCTCACTGAGATCTCCAATCCTTCAAGTTCAACTTATGTATCTGCCTTCCCTACTAGACCCTAAGCTCCGTGAAGTCAAGGCTGTGTCATATTCTTCTTCATATTCTCAGCACTTATACCAGTGCATGGCCCAGGTAATCATGCAGAAGATATTCATGAAAAATGGCTGAGTGGCTGCCCTGCACACCTGGTGCGTCACTCCCCACAGCCTCTTAAAGGTATGTTTGGTAAATAGCATCATATATTCCCCTCAAGAGCATTTGGACAGAAACCACAAAGTTAGAATTCTAATTCTGGTTCCATCACCACCTACCTTCATGGTCTTAGACAAGTCCCTTGCCTTCTTCTTGAATCTCAACTTCCATTTGTCTTTTTCTGCTGAATTGTTGATAGGAATCAAATGAAATCATGAACGTGAGAGTGATTTGAAAATGTAAAGAACTCTACAGAAATATAAGAATCATTATGATAGTGCCAATGAGTTTTCTATTGCTCAGCATGTACTGACTTGTCAGATTCACATTCTTCCTTACAGAGGAAAAGCTGTGAAAATGTTGGGGGAACCAAGTGTCCAAAAAGCCAAAGATGAGCCATCATGTTCTTAGGTCAGCACAACCTGTTTCTTTCAGCCTCGCTCATTCCTTCATTTACCAAACATTCAACAATTTCCTATTATTTTCAGTTACTCAGTACAACACAGGCTTTGCCCTTGTGGAGCTCAGCCTTTTGCTGGGAACAGATGAGTAAGCAAGTAATTGCAATCAGTGTGATAAAAGTGAAATAGAAGGAAATGCTGGATGCTGGGGGTGGAGGAACCCCTAATTCTCTCTGGGAAGAGAGGTACAGAGAGAGTTTCACAGAGGAGGGGTCTACGTTCTCCTCAGCTACACAGGATCAGATCTCCAGGGGACACAGTGATTAGGTCAGGATCTGGAGGAAACAGGTGCATGGGAAAGAATGGAAAACAGCTGGACCTTGAGCGCGTTTCCTTAACCCTTCCCCCAGGCGATGTTCCTTGCCCTGGCACTACCTGGACTAGCCACAAACGTCCCAGATGTGTGCAATTATTCCTCCCCGCAATCCTGTGAGGTACAGCCACCACTTGCCTCTCTGTGAATTATACCTGGGCCCTGTGAAACCAAATTCCGCATTCTTCTCAGCCTGCCACACTGCCTATCGTACTTGAAAAAGATGTAGTGTCAGAGCCTGAGGAGGAGAACGAGGGCCTCCCACAGCACTGTGATTGTTTTCAGAGCTTTAGGGCAGGGTTACTCTCCAAGCGACCAGGCTACCTCCAACCAGAATCCCTCCTGTACCCGTGGTTCCCTGCAGTACAGGCCAAACAGATCTATACCTCATTATGCCAGACTCCCCAGCCCTGTGCTACGGAAATTAAATGCTGTCTGCACAAGAGCAGTGCACAGGTGTTGCATTCCCAGCCGGCCAGGCAGGACCAGAGATGACAGGGAAAGGGGAAATTACTCCCAGTGATGACAACCTGACCAAGCAAGTATACCCTGAGAATCTGCTGCATGATGGCTGGACAGGCTGTCCTCCCAAGTTCAAGGGGCTTGGGTCTTCCTCCCTGGATCTTTGAGCAAGCATGGCTCAGCCTCATACAACATATATATAGGGGACACCTTCACCCCACTTCCTCCTGAACAGCAGGTCCTCAGGAGGACGCAGACCCAGCCATTTTACTGGCACAGGGTTGCAGAGCATAGTTTGGACAAACAATTGGGGCATTTTTAGTAACCTGTAGACAGAAGGGATTGTGGCCTCAAAGTTAACCTCTTTTTTTCTTTACTCTTATCTTAGCCCTTTAGGCTCTCTCCCCAAATGTGTGTGGGAATTGGGCGAGGGTAGCAGGGGGCAGGGGGTGGGGTGGAGATCATCAGATATAACTTTTGGTATTAAAGTCAGCATTTTAATTACACTCCACTCCTTTCTCTCCCTACCTTTTCTACTTGTAACTATGGAAACTCATAATAAATGTCCATTTAGATAACACAAGGGGGATGATTTTAGAAACAAAAGATAATACATTTTCATGAATTCCATGCTCTGCTTCCTCTTCCACCTGCCCCTCACTACTGGTTACTGGTGTACATGCAGCCTTCGTGGCTTATCAGAGAAGTGGCCACATCACTAAAATCCACCGTGAACTTGCCTTGGAGTCCATCTCGGAGCCCTCTCAGTGCATGTGACCCTGTCTGTATGGGTTGCGTAATGGAAAAACTCAGCCTTTTCCTTCCTATGCAGGGAAAAACACAATTTTTCCCTACTATGTGTTTCTTCCCTGGGAGTCCCCTTTACTACTCACACAGAACACTTCACTTTTGACACTTCTGGTCAGCAGCTATGTGGAGGGTTTTCCCCATAGGAAGCAATTTGCTATCTTCTCTCCTCTGTGACACCAGCTGGGTGTTCTACCATTCAACTCAATTCTGACACTACCTACCAGGAGACAACATCAGATTCCACAGGTTAAGGACTCAGTCCTATAAGACTCCCCCCCCCCACTTCAGATGCCAATCACAGTTCCAGGTTTTCACCTGTGCTTCTGATTGACTGGCTATAGATCAAGGTTCTGCCCCCCTGCTCAGGCTTGATTAATCTGTTAGAGCTGCACACAGAACTCAGGAAAACAGTTTACTTATGTTTACCAGTTTCCTATAAAAGGATATGATAGAGGTCCTGATGAACATCCAGATGGAAGAGATACACAGGGCAAGGTGTGCAGGGAGGAGGGCGGAGCTTCTCAAGGTGTACCATTCTCCCAATACCTCCAAGTGTTCACCAACCCAGAAGCTCCCCCCCGAATCCCTGTACTTTGGGGATTTTATGGAGGCTTCATCACTTAGGCATGATTGATCATTAACTCCATTTTTAGCCCTTCTCCCTTCTCGAGAGAACAGGGGGCAGGCCTGAAAATGCCAAGTTTCTAATCATGGCTTGGTCTTTCTGGTGAGGAGCCCTCATCCAGGAGCCATCCCCCCCCCCCCCACAGTCACCACATTAGAACAGAAGACATGCCCATCATCTAGGAAACTGTGAGGGTTTCAGGAGCGCTGTGTCAGGGACGGGGTGAAAGACAAATATCAAAACAAGAGATACTCCTAGTGTTCTTATCACTTAGGAAATTACAAGAGTTTTAAAAAGGAGCTCTGTGCCAGGAACCTGGAGCAGATATCAATATATATCCTTTCTATTATTTCACAGGTTGAAAGAGGGATATCCCTACCTGGAGGTGGGGTACCAAATGCCTCTGGTGTCCCCAAGGGGACAACTTTCCAGAATTCAGAGAGGTCTGAGATGTGGGAGTACACACACTCCTTTCTCATCCCCAGTGAGAGGGTGACCCAGGCATGAAGCAAGTACACTACAGTAGTGACCTCCACAAAACTTAGAATCATGGGGCCCATGTACCTGAATATATTGTGCAAGGGCTGTGGTTCTCAAAATAACATACGCCAGGGGATAGGGCACCAAGCCTTCAAGCCATAGCATAAATATGCTGTATTTTCCTCTCCTATCAGCTTTACTGGATGATCACTGATTCAGAACATTATTTTTATATTAAAACAGATATATGATATCAGGAAGAATGCAAAATTCTCAAGAATTTTTACAATGTTCCACGAGGTTAAAAATAATTTTGTGCCTGAAGCAGGCAGCTTCAGACTACATCCCAGGACTCTAAGCATACTCTTTCATTCTCCACTAGGAATAGTTCACTAAAAAGTTGAGAGATCCTGCCCAGGAGTCCCCACTTCCTTGACAAAATGGTTCACTTTTTCAAGGATCCATGGGAACCATTCTTTAGCATCTTGGCAAACCTAATTTTGAGCCAGTTCTCAGATGACTCGGGTTCTAAGCCTGCCCTTCCAGAATGCAGGAGACTAGTCCAACACCATCTGAGACCTGAAGTCCCTCTCTGCTCACCTGTAAAGACCCCAGGAGACTCTCACTCTCACCTCACCAGGCTTGCAATTCAAAGGCTGAGTTCTGCGAAGATGGAATTGCCCTTAAACACCTGAACGTTACCCACTAAATTGGGGAAACGCAATCATACTTATTTGAAGGGGCACAGCATAGAGGCAAGAACAGAATCAATATTCGTTTTCTTTCCACTGAAAAGAAATGACAAAGGGAGTTGTCCAACAGGGCAGCCTTTCCGTTTGAGCACCACTGATTTATCGGTCATTTGACAGGTGGACCTGAATTCCAGGCCTGCCTGTCTCCCCCATGCCTTCCCTGTCCTGCTCATTCCCTGCAAAAGAGGATGTGAGCTGTTCCCACAGATCCTTCCAATAGCACCTGAGCCTTAGTCCAGGCTGAGCTGAGGGTTCTGACTCTCAATATCTCTGCATCTAGCCACTTCTCCAAAATTTATCATTCATTGTTAAAAAGATATGTAAGCTCTCAGTCCTAACCACTTCTTCAGGTCTTCGTTTTTCCTCTGAAGGCTCCCATATGCTATAAAAATATGAAGTAAGATTTGTATGCTTTTCTCCTGTTAGCCTGTCTTATGTCAGCTTTATTACCAGGCGAGCAACAGAACCTAAGAGAGTATTGGAAGTTTTTTTCTCCTATGTACACACCTGGATCTTTCTAGAACCAGGCTTGACCCCTCTGGTGTTCCCTGTTTCTTTCTGCATCTGGGAGGCAGAGGCAGGCCTCCACCCCACGCCCTGTGGCTGGTCAGATGAGTACACATGGAGGTCCGTCTAGTGTCTTTCTCTCTCTCTCTGTAGGTCAGGGCAAGTGTGATCTGTGCCCCAGGACTCAGTTTCAAGATTTGGCCTGGGCCACAGTCTCCAGTCAGTCTTGGCCAACGTTTGGCACAAACATGCTGTTTCATCGAGTGGTTCTTCCTTTCCCATTTGGTGGTTGTTCTTTGTACACATACCCCATCTGTCGGCTCCCTAGTGAGGAGGAGGCCAGTGACACCTTGGACCCTAACAGTGATGGCCACTAACGAGAATCTGGACAGACTGCAAGGATTACATAAAACTTCCCGATTCACACACTGGTATGTGCTTCACAGCGACAGTGGCAAGGTCCATTGGCTCTTGTTCCCATTTATCAAATGAGGAATCTCAATGCTCAGAGATTCGAAGTCAACTGATGATGATCAAAACAGCTAGTCAGTGGCAGAGCAAGGCTGGGGGGGCAGTGGTCCAGGCTTTGGAAGCAGGAAATGTAGTGGAAAGGATGAAGGCTTTGGAATCAGGCAGAACTTTATTTGAGTACCATTTCCCCAGCTACCTTGCCTTCTGATTCATTCTGCGTGTGTATATGGGAGGGGGAAGGGTCACCCTGACCTTATGCCTCAGCTTCCACATGGCTTTTCATCCCCCTCTGCTGTTCCCTCCCCTCCCCGCAATGCCAGCCTCATTTCCCCCAAGGACCTTGCTCTCTGGATCAGAGAATGAATTCAGGATCAACCCAAGGGAAAGGAGCTTTAAAACAAGAATACCCATCTGGTCCCCATACAGAGATAGGGGCAGGGTGGGGGAGGGGATCTGGGGTCCTCCCATCAGCCTCTGCAGCAGGGACCCTTCTCCATCCCCAGTCTTCACTGTTAGGCAAACAAAGTCCTTGGTAGTGGGCTGGATTGGATGCAAATTGAATAGAGTCACCATCTGTTAGTTTATTCATTGCAGAGTTTTGTTTTGTTTTGCTTTCTCCTTTTTGGACTCCCCACGTTTCATACTTGCTAATGAGCCGATCAAATAGCATTAGAGGCTGTGGGCAGGAGCCAGCCCTGCTCAGCCTGGAGACCCAGCATGCTCTGTGACACCTCTAAGAGACACCCCTCCCCCTCCCATTCTCCCTTTGGATTCCTGCTGCCTCAGCCCGCCTAGAAAGAAATGGACTTAGCATGTTGCTCATTTAAAGTTCAATTCCACCCCCACCCCAGTCCCACAATCCCAGAATCCCAGCTACCCAGTCCAGCATGTGGTAAGGGGGATGGCTGGAAGGATATGAGGCATACTTCTGGTGGTCTCTTAGGCTTGTGGTCTCTAGAGAGAAACTTCAAGGCAGCAGCTTCTGAATTCTGCTCCCTGCCACACGGAGGTCAGCCCTGTGATAGCAGAAGGACACAGGAGCCTCCAGCCTCCTCCACCCCGGTGCTGTCCCAGCACTAGAAATGCCTGTCCATAGAATCTCTCCAGACAGTTTGGTTGAGGGGAGAAGGAGGAGGTGAGGACCCTGGAGCACCTGTGAAAATACCAGCAACAATAAGAACAATGAAAATAATCAAGGTCACTATGGTCATGATATCCAGACATTGTTCATTTTTAAATTCTAATCCTTATCAAAACGTTTCAGAATAAATGGTATCATAACTCTTTCAGGTGCAAGTATCTGAAAATATAACTCTAACAGCCTAACAAAAAAAAAAAGGGTGGGGGAGGTATATTGATTTAAGTAACTAAAAAATCCAAATCCAGGGCTTTTAGGTGTCAGGCCCTTCTGGATTGAACAGCTAAAATTATGTCCTCAGGACTTGGTTTCTCTTCCTCTCTCAGCTCTGATTTCCCCTGTTTGGAATCACTCTGAAACAGCGTTCGTCTATTTAGTAGCTCCCAGCAGCTCCAGACTTAAGCCTAGAGGAAATTAAAATCTCCCTTTCTCAATAATGTAAATTCATGTCCTGGGCCTGATTTTTATTGGCATACATTCGGTCACGTGATCATCCATGAACCAATCACAGTATTGGGAGACACAATGCCCATACTTTTATTTATTTATTTATTTTTTATTGAAGTATAGTTGATTTACAATGTTGTGCCAGTTTGAGGTGTACAACAAAGTGATTCAGCCATATATATATATATATATATATATATATATATATATACACATATATATGTATATACATATGTATGTATATCTATGTGTATATATATGTATATATGTATGTATACATACATGTATATATATGTATATATGTGTATATATATATCTTCTTTTTCAGATTATTTTTCATTATAGGTTATTACAAGATATTGAATATAGTTCCCTGTGCTATACAGTAGGTCTTTGTTGTTTATATATTTTATATATAGTAGTGTGTATATGTTAATCCCAAACTCCTACTTTATTCCACCCCCCCTTTCCCCTTTGGTAACCATAAGTTTGCTTTCTATGTCAGTAAGTCTATTTCTGCTTTGTAAATAAGTTCATTTGTATCATTTTTTTTTTAGATTCCACAACAATGCCCATTACTAATAGGACCAGCCTGGATCACGTGTGCATCTCTGGAGAGAAAGAGTATGACATCTGTGCCCCCTACCCTTGCAAAACACCGGGCCTGTATGTCAGTGGAGGGGATTCTCAAGAGAATATTGGGTTCCTGTTGCAGAAGAAAGAGGAATAGACATTAGGTGGCAAAGACAATAAGTATCCACTGCAGATATCATGTGCCTTTACAAATGAAAAAAAAAATACTCAGAAGGATACATCATTTTCCTAGGGTCATACAGCTAGTAAACTGCAAATTGGTATTCAGATCTCGATTTGAGCATTTCCAAAGCCACATACTGCACGCAGTCCTTCCTGCGACATTGAGTATCAAGGGGAAAGGGAGATAGAAAAGAAAGAAGGGGTGTTAAAAGCAGAGAAATGTGTACAAAAGAAAAAACTTTCCTGAATTAATGCAGATTGAGTTTACAAAATGCCCTGATATAGTACAAATATGTCATGGGAGAACGGGAAACTCATTGATCCAGTGGAACTGACTATCTCATGATGGAAATAAATAATCTCATAGTCTAGAGCAAGAAGGTGTCTTAGGAGATTTCAGATCATCTGGACTGACATGAACCACCTGGCACAGTTCCTTTACATCCCCTCCCTTACCTGTCCTCTCAATTGGTACAGAGGCCTTGTGTCACCTGGAAGTTGGCAGGATCCCTCCTCTTCTGCCTTGAAGAGGTATGTGTTAATCTATGAGAAAAAATTAGAGAATTGACTTTTATAATCTTCTGTGCCTCTATTATTGTCTTGGCCACTGGTGTTTCATAAATATCTTTAATACTGCTAATACCCAGTGCTGCCTCAGCTAAGTAATTCACAGTGGGAGCTGGGGTGCCCTCAACCCTGTCTCTGCCGTTTTCCGCCCATGCAGCTTTTTGTGTTCTTTGACTGCAAGCAACAGAAACCTCTGGCTAACTTAAGCTGAAGGGTGTAGGGTAGTTACAGAATACACAGAAAATCCGAACAACTTGGCTTCAGGAAGGACAGAAAACAGGACCACTCCAGGCATACATGTGGATGAAAGTAATCAGGGCACCCAACTGAGTGGGCAAATTAGAGTGGATTTAACCTGCTCTCTGATCATCAAGACTTGTCTCTCTGTACAGGGTTTTGTCTGCCTGGAAAAAGGGTGACTTTTTCTTTGCTCAAAGATGCCTCTACTCTCTTTGCTGTGTGCCTTTTGTAAGTATCACAAAGGGTTGGCAGTGGCCACAGAAGTAATAATCTTCTCAGGTTGTTGCCATAAAAAATACATCAGCTCCAACAATTTCTGATCTTGTGTGTTTCTACTAACGGTTCAGATTCTAAGGAGAGATTTGGCTAGCTTGAGCCCCTGATGGACAGTCTCATGAAACTTCATGGAATCAGGAGTCAGAAGCGTGGAGTGGAAGGAGGGAGAGACCTCCCCGCCCCAAATCAGTACTCTTTATCAAAAGAAGGAAGAACATTGCTGCAGACAATACCAACAGGTGTCCACCACACGCACAAGCTGAACAGGAAGTAAGTGCTCTCCCTTACTCAAGGCTGCCGTGTGTCACCAAACTCTGGAAGGAATCATTCACAGTGAATTCCGTGTGTATGGTACCCCCTGGAGTTGTGCAATACAGAAAGAAGCCTTGTCATTTCCCTACATACTTCCTGCCTTACCAGTCTTTCCAGATATAACAGATACTGGGGCACAGTTGCTATATTCTCAATTTTTTGGCTGAAAGCTCAGGTAGATCTCTCAGCCTAGCATGATGTAGGAAGGATACTAGTTTATGACTCTTCCTATCTTGCTTATTCTTCTCTATCACCCAAGGAAAGGAGGCCTAGTTCTTCAGAAGTCTGTCCCACTTGGATGATCCCTTGCATCCCCTCATTCAGACTCTCTAATCTGTATCCCATACCCCTCCCTCTGAAAACCACCCCTGTAGGGGTGTGGGAGGATGTCTGCTCCTCCTTTTCCTCTTGTGTCTTGCTAACTCAGAGCCTTTAGTTTAATAGAATGCTAATAAAGGTTTTTCTCTAGTTTCAAGAGGAATGGAAGGAGTGAATGCTCTAATTTCAGTCTGCTGTTCCTTACTAGTTATCTTCGAAGCAAAAACACTAACGTGAGCGCCATTTTTCCCCTCAGTCTGACCTCACCTAAGAAAAGCAGAGTCTTCCCTTTAATGTGTCTTTGACCTTGCTCTTTACAGAAAAATTACCCTTGAATTACTGAGCTAAGCAGCTTTTGACTCCTTTCTGAGCCTGGCTTACATTATAAAAGCCATCACATTAGCTGTGAGTGGCTGGGCCTGAGCCATCTGGGATGGCAGATACCAGCTCCTATTAGACTCCTTCCAACCCTCAAATCTCTTTCCTGATAGAAGTGGGTAGGGGTTGGTCTCAGTTCATCACCACACATTTTCTATTTAATTCTGGTCCGCCCTGCTCTTGATTCTCCCAACTATTAACCCTGCTATTCATTTCTCTGTTTGTGGCCTTAGCTGACCTTTAGACTTAATTCATGGCACTGCTTCCTTGTACCTCTCAGCAACCCTTCTGCTGTTCTCTTCCTACTTGGCCTGCTGCTGCTGGGCCCAGATATAATCATGAGGATTTTGTCATATTGGAGAGCTGTCTAGAAAGCAGAGAGAAGTGATATAAGAAAAGGAAAAAAAGGAACAGGTAAGTTTTGATGAAATGTAATTTCATGAAAATCTGTCTTGCTCAGGGACAGCCACAATGGGGAACGCTGGCTACTCTTGACCAGATCGATGGTATTAGGTGGGATGGGAGAAAAGGGCTAGTGCTAGAAGCAGGAAAGAACTATCAAAGTCAATTCCAATGCATAGGACAGGCTGTGCCTAACCCTCTCTAACCAGCTGGACTCCCTATGGGATAAGCAACCCATGTAGGACTCAACCTCCACTGCAACATGGACCCAACAAGAAGAGAACTGGGCAGAGTGGGAAAGAGCTGAGATGCTTGGGGAAGGTGGAGACGATAGGACAGTAGGCAGCCCACCAGCATCATTACCAGATTCAGCAATTCCTTGTCATTTCCAAGCCAGGAGATACAGGAAGGAATTCTAGAGTTATCCTGCTGCCAGTGGATCTTCCCAGTGTAATCCCAAAGGTCTAGACTTGGGTAGGGAAGAACTGCAAAGATCTGGCTCAGGGAGGATGAGAGTGATGAGCCCAGGCACAGCACACAGGAACTTGATTCCTTTCTGAAGATGTAGTTGGACAAGAATGTTGGGAAGGTGGGGTGGTGTTCAGGTGCTACACATCAGCTCTCCTCTCACCAGTATCCACCTTGGGTGAACCCAGACATCCTCAGGATCTCAGCTGGTAGCAAGCTCAGGATGTTCCACGTGGCTCCCTTAGACTCTCTACCTCACATCCGACTGTCTGTTAGACATCTCCACCTGGATACTCCACAGTCATACCACACTCAACGTGGCCCAACCTGAACCATGCCCCATCCCCAAACTTTCTGTGTTCCCTGTTTCAGAGAATAGCAGCTCTTTACCTAAGGCAGAAACTTGAGTGCTATCTCTGACTCCTCTCTCTCCATCAAGCCCCTTGCATTTAGTCAACCACTGAGACTTGCCAATTCAACCTGCTAGATGTTTAGCAAATTTGTATCCAGTCTCCATCCCTATCACTATAGTTCACATTCAGGCCACAACCATTCTTGCCTAAGTTACTAAAATAGCATCTAGCTACCATCGAACCATCAGCTACCACTCTTGTCCTTGCCAGTCTCATCTTCCATGACATTCCTGTGCTTGAAAGTCCTACAATGGCTCCCATTTGCTGAGGATAAAGTCCAAGCTCAATTGTCTTGCCTACGGGGCCCTCTGTGATCTACCTTCGACCACCCTTCCAGCTTCGTTCCTCACTATGACCTGCTACAAATTTCATGCTCTACAAACACAAGTACACTTATAGTTCTCCCTTCACACAATCTGCTGTACCTCACCTCCATGTCAGTGCTCCAAGTGACACCTTGACCAGCAATGTCCTTCCTCTGCTATTTTCATCTGACTAACAAAGACTTTTTGAAGCTCAGCTCTAGAACCTCTTCCAGGAAGCCTTCTTTATCCACTACAGTTCACTTCTCCAAATGTTAAAGATGTTTTTAAAAAGAGATTCAAAAAGATTAAAAGAAGCAACATAAGCAAAAATAAACAAACAGGACTACTAAAAATCTTCACAGCAAAGGAAAAAATTTTAAAAATGAAGAGGCAACCTATGGGAGAAATTATTTGCAAACCCCATACTCAGTAAGGGGTAATATCCAATATACATAAAGAACTCATACAACTCATTAGCAAAAAACCAAATAACCCAACATAAAAATGGGCAAAGGGCCTGAATAGACATTTTTCCAAAGAAGACATACAAATGGCCAACAGGTACATGAAAAGGTGCTCAACATTGCTAATTATTAGGGAAATGTAAATCAAAACCACAATGAGATATCACCTCACACCTGTTAGAATGGCCATTATCAAAAAGACAAGAGGGGCTTCCCTGGTGGCGCAGTGGTTGAGAATCTGCTTGCCAATGCAGGGGACACGGGTTCGAGCCCTGGTCTGGGAAGATCCCACATGCCGCGGAGCAACTAGGCCCGTGAGCCACAACTACTGAGCCTGCGCACCGCGATGAAGAGTGGCCCCCGCTCGCCGCAACTAGAGAAAGCCCTCGCACAGAAACGAAGACCCAACACAGCCAAAAATAAATAAAATTAATTAATTAATTAAAAAAAAAAAAAGACAAGAGATAAGTGCTAACAAGGATGTGGAGAAAAGAGAACGCTTGTGCACTATTGGTGGGAATGTAAATTGGTGCAGACACTATGAAAAATAGTGTGGAAGTTCCTCAAAAAACTAAGAATAGAACTACCTTTGATCCAGAAATCCCACTTCTGGGTATCTATCGGAAGGAAATGAAAACAGGATCTCAAAGTGATATCTGCACCTCCATGTTCATTGCAGCATTATTCACAAAGGCCAAGAAATAAAAACAACTTAAGTGTCTGTTTCTGACAGCAGATGAATGAATAAAGATGAATGGATAAAGAAGATTTTATATATATATATATAATCTTCAGATATCAGAGAGAGAGAGAGAACACATGGGATATTATTCAGCCATGAGAAAGGAAATACTGCCATTTGAGACAACTTGGATGAAACGAGGGCATTATGCTAAGTGAAAGAAGTCAGACAGAGACAGATAAATACTATATGTAATCACTTATATGTGGAATCTAAAAAAAGCTGAAATCATAGAAATAGTAGATTGGTAGTAACCTGGGGCTGGGGAATGGGAGAAATGGGGAGATATTAGTCAAAGGGTATAAACTTCCAATTGTAAGATCAACAAGTTCTGGGGATCTAATGTACAGCATGGTGGTTATAGCTAATAATACTGTATACTTAAAAGTTGCTAAGAGAGATCATAAATGTCTCATCACACACAAAAAATGGTACTTATGTGATGGGATGGAGGTGTTAGCTAATGCTATGGTGATAATCATTTTACAGTATGTAAGTGTATCAAATCAACGTGTTGTACACCTTAAACTTACACAATATTACTTGTCAATTACATCTCAATAAAATTGGAAAGAACAGATTAAAATATGGCTTCACCTTTCCCATGCCCTCACATATACAATTAAGGGCCCTAATTTGTACCCTTGTAATACACTGTACCTATCTAACCATTGATCATGCTACCTCTTATTATAGTCATGTTTCCATTGTATTACCACTTAATGATAGTCTCCATGGGAACAAGGATGATATATTACATCCCCCACACCAAGACCATAATAGACATTAAATAAACTGTAAATAAATAACTGTATTAATAAATGATAACCAAGTACTTTGGTTGATTTAATTCTCCTCCCCTACTTCTAAAGAGGCAAGACTGTTCAGTACAGTCCTTCCCAGGATCCTTTTCAAGAGAGTTCAGTGTTGTGGTCAAGATCATGAGCTCTGGATTCCGGCATGGCTGAATCATTTTGGTTCTTCCATTTTTTAACTGTGGAAATGTGAGCAAGTTACTCATCCCTTATCCCCTCTGAGCCTCACCGCCTCATTTACAAAATGAGGATCATCATAGAATCTACCTCATGTGGTTATTGTGAGGCTTAAATTAGGTAATGTATGGCTCTTGCTTGGTACATATTAAGTGCTCAAAGGGAAAAAACAAAAACAAAAACCTTGGTGATGATCATTCCTCTTTTCTACTCTTTGACTTTCTAGCCTAGTATTCCAAAGTCAGGAGGAGGGGATATGATTAGGGCTGAGAATGGGAAACACTTCCAATCTTTTAAGTGTATCTTTAACCTGAAGTTTCTGCTTTTGTTCCAAAGCAAGGTTGAAAGAGAAGGGGCTTCTTTGTGATTCTAGCTGTCTTTTATTCAAGAGGAAAGTATCACACAGACTCACAGCAGCAGCGGAACACCTAACCAGAGCCAGGAAGCCTGGCCCAGAGAAGTGATGCTGCCTGCTCAGTGAAGAGGGAATCGGTCACAGAGACAGACCTCATTAATGCTAATGGCCTTTGTGCAGCTAATTAGCAGCATACTACACTCGGTATTTACCCTTGTGTGCCTACAAAGTTCCACTTTCTCCTTGGGAAGCAAGCTGTTTCTCTACCTGACTCATGGCGAGGAAGATCTCTGCTGCCAGACAGCAGCTTCATCTCTGCCTGGATGGGGTGGCTGCAGGAAAGCAGACAGGGCTCCATTCAGGGGCCTGGGAGGAAGGTAAAGAGGGAGCGCGTGATTCGTCCTCCAATCCTGGGCGGAGCGCTGGGCTGCTAAAGGCCTCACCCATCACGGGTGCCGTTTTCATGAGTCAGTCAGGCAGCTGTCAGCCCCAAGTGCCCTTCCAGAACTGCTGAGTGTGCAACCATCCTCTTCTTCCTTTGCAAGGAGTGGTTCTCTGAGCTTAGGGCAGACCCCCTCCTTCCCACAGGGCCTGGGAGAAGGGGTGAATCACCAAGAAAGGGTCTTCTTGGAGGCCTAAGCAGAGAGCTCCTGGTGACCTTCCCACCATCCATTCCACAATCTTTAACAGAACTCGGAATATGAGCCGCACCATGAGCCACTCCATGAACACGACAGTGAATAAGGAGTGAATAGGCGGGGCTCTGCCCTGGGGAGCTCCCATGAAGACTAACTTACAGCCATCATGCTGCACTGGGATAGTGCAGGGCAAGAGCGGAGTGTCAGGGAAGGACCGCTCTGGCCGGACCGGGGGTGTCGAGAAGAGCTTCATGGAGGAGGAATCGCTGCACTGTCCAAGCACCTATGTCCTGAGCATAGACCTGTCTCCAGTGGAGAAGTCTGCTCTGTTAGGCGCCCCTCCCCTTCCTCTGAAGCAACAGGCTTGGAATCTGAAGAAGTCATCACAGCTCTGAGTCCTGGTCCTGCTTGAAATGATGTAGACAGAGAGGCTGCCTTGGGGACCGAATGTTCTGGAGACTACAGGGTGATCACTGCTCCGTCAGCAGGAACCTGGGCTGGTTTCCTGCGAGACCTCCCTCTCAGCTTACCTCCACATTCTCTTGGCCTCGGAAATCCTCCCCAGCTCCCAACCCACGGCCTTGCTCCACGGCTAATGCCAATTGTACAGATGACCACAGGGCCAGTGGTTTCTCCTCATACCCCAAGAGATGTGCAATGACCCCCCAAAATTCACATGTTGAAGATTAACCCCCAGTGTGATGATATTAGGAAGTGAGGCCTTTGGGAGGTGCTTAGGTCATGAGGATGGAGTCCTCAGGAAAGGATTAGTGCCATTATGAAAGGGACCCCAGAGAGCTCTTTTGCCCTCCTTCCACCTTGTGAGGACTCAAGGAGAAGGCAGCAGTGAGGAACCCAGAAGAGAACTCTCACCAGAACTCGGCCATGCTGACACCCTGATCCCAGACATCCAGCCTCAGGAACTGTGAGAAATAAATTTCCATTGTTTTATAACAATGGTACTTTGGTACTTTGTTATAGCAGCCCAAACTAAGACAAAATGCTGGTTCAAAAGGAATCCTTCAACCCTGTGAAGTGGTTGCTTGATCAATGCCCAGCCCCTAACTGCATTGGAGTTCTTGCCGGGCCACCAGCCCTGTCCCAGCTGAACGTGTCCTGGAACCCCGCAGAGCACTGGGAGAGAGAGCCTTAGTGTCCCGATGACCCCCATGGAGCTCGGGAGAGTTGGGTGGCCTGTGCTTTAAGGCAGGAGCTGGGACTAGAGGATGATCTCTTGCTGCAGAGGTGACCGCAGAGCCAGTGGCCTCTCACCGAATGCTGGGAGCTGCCCACCCACTCCTGACACACATGCACACACCATAGCCTCTTGCTACAGCTTCTGTTCACCAGGGCAGCACTGAAAGCTGCGTGGGTGGAGTTGTCAGCAAGGCCCCATGGATGGGCTCCCTGCCAGCCATTCCCTTTTGGGCTAAAGGATTGCAGAACAAGCTGTAGTGTCAAAGAAGGACCCAATGTTAATCACTATTTTATATGCTACAGTATAGCTGAGACTACACAGGACAAGGCAGGATCAATGAGGGGCTGGCTTGTCCCAGGTGGAGCATTCTTGTGGAGTCCTCAGTGGCCTAGGCTTGTTCACAGAACTGAGTTCGACTACAGAAGAATTCCTGGCCCAGTGGAACTGGCTTGTAAGCAGGCAAGGAGACTGCACAGTCAGCCACAGCTGGTGCCCACTTCTGGGCCTCTATTTCCCTGAAGCTGTTTCCATTTCACTCCAAAAGCTTTCCCAACCTCTCTTTCTCTCATTCTCTCTTCGGGTGACCCCAAGTGCATTGTTTCAGGACAAAACAGAATAGTCAAGACAGAAACAGCCCCAGTGCCAGTGCAAATTCTGCCCTGATAAGTCACAACCCATCTGCACTGGCTTGGCCTAGGATACACCCAGACTCATGGCAGTTAAACCTTAATGCCCAGCCAGTCTTGGGCTGGGGACATTATTGCCCCTACATATAACTGCCCTAACACACACACACACACCCACACACACACCCTTTCAGGAAACTGCCCCAGCTGCTCAGAGAAAGGAAATGCACATATTTTTTCAAATGTTAGAGCCAGGAAGAAATTGAGAAGTCATTCAGTTCAGCGTCCTCTTGACATATGGCTGGAACCAAGGGCTCAAGAGGAGAAGAGCCTTGCCTAAACTCGCCTGGCATGTTAACACCCTGGCCTCCTGACTCTTCCCAGACCTTGAAGTCTCTTCCTGGTCTGTACCCTCAGTGACCAAGTCACCAGCTCTTGTTCAAGTTCCTCCCTCTGCTGCAGAGCTGGTCATAAGCTAGCGCCATGACTGATGGGAGGAGTTTCCAGCTTTAGCCTCTGTGCAAAGCAGTGGGGCTGTGTAGTCTGATGGTTAGAGCCCAGCTTTAGCAGCTACCAACCCAGGTTTGAATCCTGGATCAATCACTAAGTAATTATATGTCCTTGGCAGGTTAAATAACCTGTCTGGGCCTCAGTTTCATCATCTGCTAAATAGAATAATAATACAATCTACCTCACAAACTATTGTGCAGATGAAATGAGTTACTATTCTTTAAAGAACCTGGTACAGAGTAAGTGCTATATGAACCTAGGCTATTATTATTATCATTGGGATATTTATTATAAATGCATATTCCAGGCCCCACCCACAGAGAATCTGATTTAGTACATCCATATTAGGAACCAATAATCTGCATTTCAGCAAACACCCTTAGTGATTTTAGTGGGTGCCAGGGGGAGAGAGGAATGCAATGGTCCAAGGACCATATTGACACCAAAGCTCTGTTTTCAAGGCTGGGGAAGTGTATTTTGACCCCACCCTGGTCTGTAAAAGAAGAACTCCAATGACCTAGTTAACCTTCTTGTCTGAATCCCTAGATCCGCATTCCTTACATTTCCCTCCTCCCTGGACGTCTTGTTAAAAGACTGGTCCTCAGGTCTCACCCGAAACCTGCGACTCCCAACTCTTGGGTTTAGGAAACAGCCTTTTCAACACTGCCCCCTCCCAAGGGGGTTCAGAGGTTTATGGAAGGTTGACAGTCACTGACAAAGAGCAGGTTTCCCTGGCCAGGCTGAGCACTGCAGGTCGGGGGGATGGAGACTGCCAGGGAGGGAGCCCGGGTCACCCTTTGCTCCCCTTCACCTCACCCACTCAGGGCTGCCACTCCACAGATCTCGATCCCAGCCTGGGTGGCATTTCCATGCTGGCCCTTTATTTCCTGCCAAGAACAGAGCTGACCTCTCTGGTCCACTGGCTCTCCGCCCAGCCAGGCCGTAGGCGGCATCCTTGAAGACCTCTTTGCCCTCTCTCCCCCTGGACTGAAAAGCTGTACTGGGGGGAGAGAGGAGGGGACCCAGGCACCATTTAGGAGGCTGCTAAGACCTAGCTTGGGGAGCAGCCAGAAAGATAGGTCCCAGTCCAGACAGCCCCTCCTCCCTGCCCAGACCTCTGTGTACTCATGCAAAGATAATTCAGTTACTGGGAATGCAGACTGGAGAGATAACCTGATTTAGAAGCTGAAACCATCTGAGCTGGGCAGGAAAGCTGGGGTGCAGGAATAGTCCTTATTAACCCAGGAAGGCTGGAGCAGTAAAAAGAGAAAAGGGGTGTTGGATGGAGAGGCATTGGATGGCTGCTTGGAAAGAATGATGGCTGGGGTTTGGGTGTTGGTCCCTCCCACCCTTGATCCCCCACCCTTGGTCCACCCAAGGCCTCACTCACCCCTTAAATCTTCTGTGAATTCACTTTTTTTCTAGAGTGCTAACACAGCCATCATCTGGCTTATACAACCATCCGGGGAGGAGATAAGCTGAGAAACCTATAAAGAGTCAGGGAGGAAGAAAACCTTTTCTGAGGTTTAATTTGAGTCATTGATCACCAACTACCCTCCGAACAAGTTATTTCAGTGTGAGCTGTCATCTGTGAAAGCTGGTAGTGTGGCTGCTATGGGACCCGCTGGGGAGGAAGCTGCAGGGAGTGCTCAGGGTTAAGGTCAGAGGTGTGGTGACCATTCCTCCGCTCCTTTCCTTCACACTTGAGAGCCAGTCCTCACTCCCACAAATTCCAGGGGTGCCTTGTCTTCCCTCAGCCATCTCGAGCTTGGTACCTCCTTCTATATTTTTCTCTCATCCTTGTTTGCCTGGAAGTCCCCCCTGCAGTCTCATTTTCATCCACCTGCATCTTAGGAAGAAGATGCTCTGGAGGAAAGCAGACTGGCTCGCCCCTGGAAAGGAAAGCAAGTGATTAAGAATCTTAAAAACAGCTCCAGTCATTTATCTCTATCTGCTTCTTCTCCTGGCATAGGGAAATTTTTCTCTGCAAATAATTTGTCTTTCTTACAACCTGCCTGTTCTATGTCAGATGAATGTGAGACCCTGAAGAAGCCGAGGCAAGTCCAAGAGTTCTTTGGACATTGTAGATTAGATTTGTAGGCTGGAGGACAGAGCAGAGACCCCAGCCACACCCCAGATGCCAACTAGAGAGACCAGACGCAACTCCACCATAAACACCAGACCCACCGCAGGATGGCTGTGCCCCGCCCTGGCTGCTTCAGAATGGGCCTGAAAGCGCCTATATTAAGTAGGCAGGGGACAGGCCAGCAGTGAAGGAGTTAATGAAGAGCCAGACGTTCCCCACCCCACTCCACTCTCCCCCTGGACCCAGATGAATAACCAGTCAGTAAGATGACCCCAATGGAAGAAGTCCAGAATCATCTACTCTGCTCTCAGGGGTATTTGTACTCCTCTCCACACAAATCAAATCGCTCAGAGTGAAGGTGGGGCTGGGAGGGAGCCCAACAGGACACTTCTAAACTTTCAGAGGCTGGGCAGGGACCCGCCCAGGGCAGAGCCTTCAAGCCCTGGGGCCCAAAACCAAGGAGTCTGAAACTAAGGAAAGAATGCTTGGACTCGCCAGGGCACTGCTGGTCTAGAATCTCCGTACTTTTTTCCCTGAGAATTTGTTAACTTTCCAGAAAATTGCAGCGTGGCTTTCCCCAGCGTGGTAAAATGTTGAGGGATTTCCTCTCACAGTCACCTTAGCCGTCCAGGGCAAGATGAGTTAACCAGGGGACACGTAAGGGTATCAGATCTGAGAGAGCTTCAGAAAAAGCTGAAACCCCCAGAGTCTGGCAGGAGCCAGAGACCTCCCACTTCTCTGCTCCACGGAAGAACCCACTTGGCTGGCCTTGGCTGTCTCCTCTGCCTGCCCGGTCCCTGTCCCCAGCTCCTGCCCGGCCTCCCCAGGTGCCCCACAGGCTGGCCTGCCTGAAGCTTTGTGTTCTTGAAAGGCCCGCAGATTTATAGGCCTCAGCTGCAGACAGACATCCACCCCTGCCCCGCCTTCCCCTGCAGCCCCCAAACCACCCTCCCCAGTCTTTCTCTCCCGGCCACACCACATCAGGGGTGTCTGATGGGGGCAGGGCAGGGAACACAGCCTGAAGGGTCACTCCATCCTCAGGCGGGAGTGCCACGCTGCCGGGGGCCTGCCTTGCTATGACCTGCTAGTAGCTCGGAGGGGGCTGTCCAGGAGAAAGATGCAAGAGTGTTCATTTCATTACAGCCTGCAGATGAGCAGGGGTCCTGTCTTTCTGGAATATTCTGCCCAGTAATAATTCTCAGGCTAAGACTGCAGTGACAGCAGTCAGGATACCTCACCTCCCCAGATCAGTTCAGCAAGTGTCTCCCAATCCCAGACAATGTGAGCAAAGACTAATAAAGTCATAGAGATGTGAACGGGCCATTTGTGTGGAAAGAGACAATGGCTGGAAGAGGAAATGTGGTGTCATGAGAAAAGTGTCAGACTCAGGAGTCCTGGGTCCTGGCCTCTTAGACCATTAACTAGGAGTGGACCCCCGACCAGAGGCTGTACTTCTCTTGACTTTGGTGAGGGCTGGGTTACACCGCTAGCTTCTGAGGTTTCTCAGAGGATGAGTGATCGAGCATCCTTGGAAGCAAGAGGCATTGTTAAAATAATTGTTCAAGAATAATAGGCTCAAGGGGACTTCCCTGGTGGTCCAGGGGTAAAGAATCCGCCTTACAATGCAGGGGACGCGGGTTCGATTCCTGTTCAGGGAACTAAGATCCCACATGCCACAGGGCAACTAAGCCCGTGTGACACAACTACTAAGCTCGTGCACCTCAACTACAGAGCCCACGCGCTCTGGAGCCCGTGCACCACAACTAGAGAGAAGACAGCGCACCGCAACGAAAGATCATGCATGCCTCAACGAAGATCCCGCATGCTGCAACTAAGACCCGATGCAGCCAAAAATAAATTAAATAAATAAATAAATAATCTTTGGGGAAAAGAAAAGAAAAATAAGCTCAGCAAGCAAGTTGAGAATGGGCTAAGGAATGAGGGAGCCACGAGGCGATCTGGGAGCTAGAACCAAGCCTGCCAAGAGGCTCGGGGGATGGGGGATCAGCCAGCACCCTTACCCCAAGGCCCAGCAGAAGGGTAGGTTCTGGAGGAGAGCTCGGTGGTGATGGGCCAGAGCAAGGGCAGGGACGAGGGAGCTCAGCAGGTGCCTCAGGCTCCCCCCAGGAAGCCTAGTCCTGGTCCCCTTGGCATCCAGTGTGATGGGCATCCACTCGACAGCAGAGTCCAGCTGCAGTCCTGCCCTGCTGTCTGACCCACGTGTGTGATTCAGCTCTAGTCTCCACTGGGGGGCAGAGCATGGGACGTTGTAGACAGAGCACAGTGGTCCCTGGACCCCTGGATGGCTGGGTGCTCTGGAGCAGGCCCTGAAGCTCCGTGAGCCCCAGTTGGCTCATGTGCATCTGTCTCTCATGGTGCTCTGCAGGGCTGTTCTGTGAACCAGAGCTCCTCACATAGTCTTCAGCATTGAATTGTGGTTCTCCTGTGTGAATTATCCCGATAATCTAACTTATTTTATGGAGTAGCATAAGCATTATGAATAATATAATGCAACAATGCCCACTTCTCAGGGTCACCACTTGTCAGACGCAGAGGAGGCCGAGAGCAATACTAGATCCCAACCCCAAATCCTCCCTCCCCCGCCCAGCCCGCCACGCCCACCCCCCCCCCCCCCACAGTCAGGACCCAGGAAACTGGCCCTACCAGTGAGCCCAGTGGTGGATGCAGCTGTGAGAATCTGGGGAAGGCAGAGAGAGGCAGGAGCCCAGAGGTGTCTTAGGACCGTTCATATGAATATCTGCTTAGACTGAGAGCAAAAAGATTAATGTGAAAATCCCAACCCGAGAAACTAGTAGCTATACATCAGCAGTGCCTGAAAGATTGGATACTTATTAGGTTTGCGGTAAAGTAAGTAATGTGCCGATTCAGGAATCACAGCTATGAGAGAAAGAGATGAGGCAAAACTCTCCCTTCTCATCACCCAGCCAAGCCCAATGACGACGCACATTTCTGGCTGGAGCACCATGAGAGGTGCTCCACGGTGTGCGGCCCAACGGGCACAGACGGTGGGCCTGACCTGGGGACCGGTGACGGAAGGGGAGACTGTCCCCCTGTACCTCCAGAAAGGGATGCTGCGGGGCGGCGGGTGGGAGCTGGCACAGGGAGGCCTTCGCTGGGCAGCCACAGTAGCTAAAATAATTCAGTTCAAAGAAAAATGTCCTCATCCACGTAACTATTCTTCAGGACCAGGCAGAGAAATTGACAATGTTGATTCATTTAGCTCAGTAGCGTTCAGGTCAAAATGAATCTTGTCAAAAATCCGTCACCCACATTCATTAAGTAAGAAAAGGGATACAGGCTCCCGGGGAATCAATCACACCGCAACAGGGAGCAGCTGAAAACAGATCTATCACGGTCTCTGCCGGGGGCTTCCATTACTCAATGGACTGTTTCCTGAATGCACCCTGAGGACCCCTCCCGAGGTCACAGGCACCGGCCACACCCCTAGCAGCAGCCAGGACTGAGATGGCCCAAGGGCAGGTGGTCAATCTCCTAGTCATCTCTCTACAGCTAGCAGGCGAAATTTCTAGAGCCTCAGTGCAGATTTATATATGCTTGCTTTTCACAGGATCAACACTTAGCTGACTAACATGGCCCTGAAGAAGTCATTTCATCCATTCCTCCACTTGAGGAATCACTGTCACTTAACTCCCCTGCTGTCCTCATATCTGTGTGGCTGCCTCACATCTGTAGGAAAAGGAAATAATAGCAGCTTAGCAGTTCTCCACTGTACAAAGCTCAGGAAAAGCAGAGTGGTTCTGCAGAGCTTCCCTGACCTGAGGGCCTCCCACAAGACATTTAGAAGGCAAGACTCACCATCCTCTTTGTTCCTGGGGCAGAAGCTAGCATCCCCCAAGGCTGGCATTATGGCATTCCCTGACTCCCCCCAACAAAGGAGGCACATGAGTGGGGCCGGAGAAAGTTCCTTGAGAGTCAGATGATGGAGAAGGCTGTGTACTATCTATACTGTTCACTAGCTGTGTGAGCTCGAGCCAGTTCTTAAACTTCTATCCAGCTCACTTTTCTCATACATAACAGAGAAACCATAATAGTGTATACGTCTTAGGATTGTTGAAGATTCAGTGAGACTCTACATGTGAAGAACTGGCACACAGACAATGCACAAGAGGTGAAAACTCTTGTTAGATGAAGGTCCCTCTGGCACTGAGCCTTTTCTTCTAGTCTCATCTTCCTACCATAAACAACTTCTAAAAAGTGTCCACAGGATCCATTCCTTCATTCATGTATACATTCACCAAATGTGTGTTGACTATTCATTGTTCTACCTGTTCTAGATGCTGGAGAGAGAGTGTACTTATTGAGCGCAAGTGATGGATCTTTGATGATTAATTGGGGGAGGGCCACAGATAACCTATAATTAAATAAAATAATCACAGATAATAATAAATGACTCAGAGATAAGAGGGGAATGAATTAAAGAGTGGCTGACTTGGCATGGGGGGGCTACTTAAATTTAATTCAAGGAAAGCCTCTGTGAGTGGGGGGCATTTGAGTTGAACCCCAAATGGTATAAAGGAGTCAGCCGCACGGCGATCTGGAAGGAGGACATTCTAGGCAGTGTGCATGTGGAGAGCTGAAGGGAGACTGACGGAGGAACAGCACAGAGAGGCAGGGGGGATGGAGGAGGAATTCCCTAGTGACCCAGTGGTTAGGACTCCAGAATTTCACTGCTGAGGGCACAGGTTCAATCCCTGGTTGGGGAACTAAGATCCCGCAAGCCACACAGCACTGCCAAAGGAGAAAAAAAAAAGCTCTAGAATGCTATTAGGAGAATGGCTTGAAGCAGGGCAAGCGTGGAAGGAATGAGATGTGCTAGTAGGTCCTTACAGAGCTCAGGGGAGAACAGTGAGGGTTTTGTCAAGGTGGGTAGCAGTAGATGTGAAGAGGAGATACTAGGGTCCAGGAGATATTTTAGAGGTGGAAACAACAGCACTTGCTGATGAATTAGATGTGAGGGATGAGAGAAAGGGAGGAATCTAAGATTTCTACACAGTTTCTGTTTGAGCCATTGGATAAATGGGGTAGTAATTATTGCGGTGGTGAAGAACAAGAGGAACAGTTTGGGGTGGAGAAGTGCAATTAAGAGCTCTGTGAAGCTGAATAAAATGCCTATTAGACATCCAAGTGAAGACATCAATGTAAGTGGTTGGATTTGGGAGTCATGGAACTGGATGAGATCAACTAGGGAGAAAGCGTAGCTAGAGAAGGGGCAGGGAGGAGGACTGAGCCCCGGGAGTGTCATCTAGAGGAATCCTGTTCCAAAAGCCCCAGCCCTTCGAGGACATATATTTTGTTTTCCAGAACAGAGTCACATGAGTCACAGGAGGGTCAGGGTGGGCATTAGAGGCAAAGGGGACTTGGGGGAACACACCTGGAGGAGATGCGAGACAGTTGCCTTCTGAACACGTGTGTGTGTGGGCGTGCAAGTTATGCTAGTGCCGCCCCACCCTAGAGAAGGGCAGGATTCTACTCTGTGCAGATTTCTGCTTTCTGGGTGAGTATTTCTGGGAGGTAGGTGGAATCAAGCCCCCTATGCCACCAACGTATGGCCACTCTGGGATGGAGGAAGAGGGGAAAACAGAAGCTGGGAGGTGAGTCTGCTCTGAATGCAATGAGGTGCTATTCCAGGGCAACCCACATGTCCCCAGTGTGATGGGCTGAAGGTTTGTGTCCCCTCAAGACTCATGTTGAAGCCCTAACCCCCAATGTGAAGATATTTGGAGATGGGGCCTTTGGGATGTACTTAAATGAGTTTGTGAGGCTGGGGTACCCATGGTGGGATTTAGTGTCTTTATAAGAAGAGGAAGCGAGATCAGAGAATGCTCTCCCTCTATCTCTGTCTCTCTCTCTTTCTCTGCCATATGAGAACCCAATGAGAAGGTGGCCATCCACAAGCCAGGAAGAGAGCTCTCACCAAGAACTGAATTTGCTGGCACCTTGATCTTGGATTTCTCAGCCTCCCAAACTGTGAGAAATAAACATCTGTTGTTTAAGCCACCCCATCTATGGTACTTTGTTATGGCAGCCCGAGCAGACTGAGACACCCAGGCTTCTGCAGCCTGTGGGACACAGGAGGACACATCAGCGTGGATGCCCGAAGGCATGCTGATTTCCAGGACTGCAAGATGTCAGCCCCCTTCACACACAGCAACATCTTCTCTGGTTATTTTGGGGAGTTCCCAGGGGGCCTCAGCTCTGCTCACAGTCTCTTCACATTCTGCCTCTCACAGCCCCCTGAACCACACAAGGGGGCAGCTCCCTCCTTCCAGCTCCTCCCATGCCTCCTGCTAGGACCCCAAGCATCCAAAGCTGCAGCACCATCCTATACTCCCACATCATGTTGGGGTCCATTGAAACTGAGAGGGTCTCCCCTTTCCCTTCTCCATGTCCTGCTGCCACCAGGGCAGGTGGCCACCCATTGACCCAACAGTTCCTCAGACCCAGCCACACCCTGAACCCTCCAGGGTCTGGCAGACCACTGAATAAACTGAGGAGCCACATCGGGTTTACCTTGTGTCCCAGCACCTAGCATGGTGCCTGCCTTGTACCAGGCGCGTGACTCCTAATAGTAGACAGAGTAGATCTGTGTGTGCATGGGAGGGGGCAGTTGCAGGTGGGTGGAGGAGGGTGCAGAAGTCCTTGCCTAAAGAAGGAAAACCACAGGGGAGCGAGAGGGTGCTGCAGCAGAGAGCTCACTGTGGGAGACAGAGGGTGATTCCGAGGGGCCCCAGGCAGAACACAGGACTGAGGGCAGTTCCCCTGCCTGCCCCGTGGCCCCCCACACATGCACCTGCTTCAAGAAGGATGAGAGATAAGAGAAAGAAGGCATCGTTCTTAGGTGCCTTTCCTTCATAGCACCTCAATTATAATAGCACAGAGAACAAATGTATGGATACCAAGGGGTTACGGGAGGAAGGGAGGGGGATGGGAGGAATTGGGAGATTGGGATTGACACATATACACTATTGATACTATGTACAAAGTAGATAACTAATGAGAACCTACTGTATAGCACAGGGAACTCTACTTAATGCACTTTGGTGACTTAAATGGGAAGGAAATCCAAAAGGGAGGGGATATATGTATATGTATGGCTGATTCACTTTGCTGTACAGTAGAAACTAACACAACATTGTAAAGCAACTATACTCCAATAAAAATTAATTAAAAAAAAAAAAGAAAAAAAGAAGGATGAGAGAGCCAGTCAAGGGCACTGAGAGGAAGCAGGTAATGATTTCAGTTTCACAGCTGGGTGGGTTGGGGCCACATCGAGGGAGTTCGTTTCTGGGACAGCAAAGAAGCTTCAACTTCTCTCTGTGTCTCTCTCTGGTTCATCCAGTCAGGTGGTTGGGATGAGGCTCCCCTGGGAATCCAGGCTCTGGTGCCCACATCCCAGACCGCCCGCTGCACTGTGCCCCCACCTCCTCAGGCCCACGCCTCAGCTCCTGGGCCCTCAGGCTCACCAAGATGCCACTTTCAGAGACACATGGAATATGAATAAGTTCAGCCTCCCTTTGGGTGCTTCCTGAGGGCTAAGCACAGACTCTCTCGTTTAGTCTTCATACCAACCTTGGGAGGTAGGTACTGTGACTCCCACTTCAGAGATGGAGAAGCCGGGAGTCAGAAAGGTTCATTTGCCCAACGCTTCGCAGCTGATGAGCAATAGAGCTCTTATTCCCACCGTCTATGTCTGACTGCACATTTCATACTCTAAGAAACTACCTTGACTTATGGAGTCCCAGGATAAACACATCCCATGTGCCACATAAAGCAGTCGGGGATGGGGCAGGGGACTCTGACGCACAATCCATTAGGCGGACGGCAGGTGAACGGTATCACCTCTGTGAGTCAGAGGGCCTGGGCCGCACACCGAGGCTCCCCCCACTGTGTCATGAAAGCACAGCTAGATGCTGCCTCCCACTCCTTAGGAGTTGGACCCATTCTCCATCTCCCAAGGTGGATTCTGCTGCCCAGCTGTGCAGGAGAAAGTAGATGGAAATTCTTCATCCAAGACCCACAAAATCAGGCAGTACTACTGGGGTGCAGAACAGAACTGAAAATCCAGGTGTACCCAAGGGTTGGAAAGGTTACCAGTTTCCAAAACTAGACCTGCAGCCACCTGCAAAAAGGAAACCAGGCCATCTTCATTGGGCCAGGCCAGCCAGCCCATCCTGTGGGGCAGTGGCCCCCCAGAAGTCCCCCCTCCCAACACTGGCTCCTCCCTCAGTCCCTGTGAGGTGCGTACATTCCAACAGGTTCCCTGCAGACCTTCTGGACCAATCCCCTTGCCCTTCCCTCAGCCCATTCTGTTCAGGAAAAGGGATATCACTGGCTCCTCACCCTGCATCATGCCTGTGAACCTGCCCAGAAATTTCCCTTTAGGCCTGGGGGTTCCTCTCAGCTGTGGTCACTCTCCCTTCCCTGAGGCACCCCTGACTGATCTCCAGGGCAGCACCAAGGGTTGTAATGGTCTCTCTCACCTGCCTGTCCTAGAGCTCAGACCCACATGGAGACACGGGGGTGGGCACCTGCCTCTAGAATCTGGGAATCAGATGAACGTCCCTAGGATCCTAAGAAAACCTGAGCCTGGGGGTTGCTATGTCAGCGTTTTGGACTCCAGTTTCAGAAACATCAGACTGACTTAAACTGGCTTAAACCAGTGCTTTTCAAACTTTAATATGCATGAGTCAATTAAGGGATCTTTCCGAAATGCACTTTCTGATTCTGTAGGTCTGAAGTGACACCTGAGAGTTTGCATTTCTAGCAAGCTCCCAGATGCTGCTGATATGCTTGGTCCAGGACTCACACCCTAAGTAACAAGGATTTAAAGATTTAAACCTCAAGGACATGTGTTCCTTATTTATAAGAAGCCTAGAGATAGGTGGCCCCAGGGTTGGCTCAGAGCTAACTGATTATCTTCACCGGGCTCAGTCCCTCCTTTGCTCTGCTGCCCTCATCATCACAAGATGGCTACCAGAGCTCCAGAATCACATCCCCACATTTCAGTGTCCCAACCCAAAAGGAAGAATGCAGGGGTAAAGGAAGGATTTTTCCCCCCTTTAGCTTTCCTATTATCAGACAATAAAATCTTTCTCATAATCCTCCAGTCATTTACTAACATCTCATTGGCCAGAACTAGGTCCCATGCCCATCCCTGGGTCAATTACTATCAACAGGGATCAGATTTCCATGATTGGCTTAAATCAATTATGATTCATCCCCTGGGGCTGGGGACATTTCCACCTGAACAAAAACCAGAAGTCTATCAGCAAGAGAGAAGGAGAATGGTTAAAAAGCCGGCAGCCAACAGCAGCTACATAGACGGGCACAAACCATCCTATAACCAACCTATTGCCAGTCCTCTGACCCCTTTTGCCCTTCTCTCGAGAGGGAAAGGGAGAGAGTGGGGGAGAGGCCAGCAAAAATTAAAGAAGTACAGTAAGGGGGCTTTAGGGGACAGAGTGGAATGAAGGAAAGTTGACACCCTAAGCAACTGTCGATACGCTGATCAGAATATGGGGGTGATCAGTCCTGTATATCTTACTCATAGAGGTGTTGGGTGGACCACATGGGCTAATGCACCTAAGGACATCTTATAAACAGTGAAATGCCACAGGAATGCAAGCAGGTGTGGTGATAGCAGCAATTAGTATCACTCTTCGCCCCCAGGAATGTGGGGAGAAATGGAAGCAGAAAGAATGTCCTCCCCGCAGCCTGTCCCCCAAGCCAGATGACCTCAGTGACGCTGGTGGGAATTGTCCCTGTTCCCAATTCTCTCCCTCTTTGTTGACTGTAACTGCCCAGCAATCAGCTGACTCTGCTGGCAGGGCTGGGCAGGCTGGCGTGAGCCTTCTGCTGGAGGAGAAAGAGGCATTTGTGTGGAGGAGGGATTCCTGCTCTGCAGTGGTGACAAGTCAAAGAGCCGGAGGCTGGAGGGTACACGGCGTCCTCTGCAGAAGGACCAGGCTCCCCTCTGGGCACTGACTCTGCGGCCCAGCATCTTCGCACATGCTGCTCCTTTTCCCAGAGATGCTCTTCCCCATGCTGCTCAGACCTGGTGTCTGGCTCCTTCTCGGGTGAGGTAGCACCTCTGCAGAGAGGTCTTCCTTGGCCGCCAAATCTAAAGCTGCCCCTCCATCTGCCTCCTCCCTTCCCCCACCTGTTGCCCTCCATGACCACAGCTAATTTTTCTTCCTCACCCCATTTGTTACAATTTGTTACAATTTATAAATATCTGCCAGCTTATTGTCAATTAACCTGAAACTCCGTGAGGGCAGAGACTGTGTCCATGGCGTTGCCCACCAAGTGCTCAACACAGGGCCTGGCACGGAGTATTCACACAGTAAATATGTGCTGAATGAATGAAAGCATGATTGAATGAAGGCAGTTGACACAACTGTTCCCTGTTTCCGGAATGGAAGAACCAGAGTCAACATTTAAATGAAGCAAAAGAAATTTAGTTTAGCTACAAGAAGTAAACATTCTAGAAAACCTCTGGAAAGGATGAGCAAAGAGTTTGACACATACACATCTGTCATTCAGGGTGAGGGAGGAAGAGTCCTGCCTCGAATCAGAAAGGTGGTAGATGGCCTCTGGAAGGTCCCACCTGCCCAAGGATGACAGGACCCTGGCGTCATCCCTGCCCATCACCCCCATCTTGCACAGCAGTTAATAAATTGCCTCTGTTTAGCTCCTCTGATCCTTAATGTTCCAGCTTTTATTTTCAGAAACCCCTTCAGTTCTGGGGAGGTGCGGGATGGGAAGGGGTGGGACTAGAGGCTGGGATCCTGGGCTCTCGGCCCCTGTCCACTGGGCCATGTGATGAGTGGGAAATTGACTGGAATGCTGAAATCATGACCCTGAACAGCAAACTCGTTCCCTGGAGAGACCGGAGCTTGATGGCAGGGCTGAGTTGCCATCACACCAATCACTCAGGAGTGGCCTGAAGTTCACTTAAGCTGTCCTAGTGGCAACTTGAAAAGGTTCTTGGTGCATCCTGCCTGGGCCAGAGCAACAGGAATAACCACCAGGCCAGTGAGTGCAGAGGGGATCAGTCAAGCAGCCCCTCTGAGAGAAACCCAATCAGCTTGCCCTGCCCCCATTCCTGCCCCTCCCTTCTGGCATGCAGGGAGAGCCCCTTGCAATTTCCTGTGATCCCACCTATAAGCAGTGTGTGTGTGTGTCTGTGTGTGTGTGTGTTGGGGGAGAGGTGTGTGACCCCACAGAGAGGGAAGTTAAAGAAATAGGAATGAGGGCTTGTATCAGGCAGGCAATTGGATTTGTGACTGTAGGCTGCTTTTGGAGAGCCTTGGATACACTCACCCATTCATTCATCCATCCATTCATTCACTCATTCAATTATTCACTCACTCTTTGCTAGGCACTGTGCTAGCAATCAGATTTGAATGATGAATAAAAGCCACACAGTCCTGCCCTCATGGAGCTTGTAATCTACAGGGAGAATCAGAAATGAATTGAATATTCACCGATTGAAACTGTGGTAAGTGCTACAATAAGAGAATAATGAGGTGATGATGTTTATCAGATGCCAAGAGGAGCAAGCTTTCCTGAAGATGTGGGAATTGATATCTGAAGGAAGAGGTGGAGTTAGGCTCAAAAGAGAAGCAAAAGTATTTTATGCAGCAGGAATGATACATGCAAAGACCCTGAGGTGGGAAGAGACAAGAAATAGGTAAGGAACGGAAGGCAGGCGTGACTGAAACAGGAAGAGGAAGAGGATGATGAGGCCGGACCTCTTTCTCGACTCTGCACAGTCTAGGGAAGACAGAAACAAATGGAGCCCTCCTGGTGCCCATGTGCCCACTGCACCCCAAGTTGAGGCCAATGAAGCTTGGCCAGCAACTCACCAGGAACAGGGAAGGCCCTGCTAGCTCCCTGGGTTCCCTCAGATGCACGGAGAGTCCTAGACAAACATCTTCAGAGAGATTTGGAGGGAACCATAGAAATGTGCTGTGTCGGTCTTGTTTCCCCATACTGCTCTGGGGGTTACAGAAAGATTAGTGAAACCACACTGTGGGCTGGCTTAGAATATAGAGACCATGTTAGCCTGTTGGTTTAGCCCTCCACCTCCACCAATCCCGTCCGTGCCTAAGAGTGTCCTGAGGAAGGCACCATCCGTCTTCCTGGCCCAAAAACCAAGAAACCAAAATAGCCTTGTTGAGCCCGTACTCCAAGATCGCCAGGGAGATTTTTTAACTTCAGACTTCACAGGGCTTTAGAGGCCATGCTCTAACTTTTTTTTTTTTTTTAATTATTTATTTATTATTTATTTTTGGCTGTGTTGGGTCTTCGTTTCTGTGCGAGGGCTTTCTCTAGCTGCGGCAAGTGGGGGCCACTGTTCATCGCGATGCGTGGGCCTCTCACTATCGCGGCCTCTCTTGTTGCGGAGCACAGGCTCCAGACGCGCAGGCTCAGTAGTTGTGGCTCACGGGCCCAGTTGCTCCGCGGCATGTGGGATCTTCCCAGACCAGGGCTCAAACCCGTGTCCCCTGCATTGGCAGGCAGCTTCTCAACCACTGCGCCACCAGGGAAGCCCAAACTCTGACTTTTCTTTTTCTCTTTTTCTCTCCTTCTCCCCCTACTCCTCACTATTTTTAAAACAAACTTTTTAATTGAAGAATAGCTTACAGGAAAGGACACCAAACCTAAGTACTCAGTATTTTTCACAAAGTTAGCACTGTTCTAACATATGAATATCAATAGGCTGCAAGAATGTTCCTGGCAACATTGTTTCCAATGGTTACAAGCTGAGAGAAAAACTCTCCAACAATAGAATAAAGAAAATGTAGTATATTCATTTGATGGAATACTATACAGCAATGAAGAATGAATGAACCACAGCTCCATGTATCAACATGCATTCAACATGCCTTGAATACACTGTGCTAAGTGAAATAAGCCAGACACAAAAGGACAAATGCTGTATGATCCCACTTACATGAAATACCTAGAAAAGGCAAATTCATGGATACAGACAGAAGTTCCTATCCTTGGCAAAAAGCAGATTTGAGAGGCTAGCAAGAGATGGAAGGGGAGTTATTGCTTAATGGATACAGAGATTCTGTTTGGGGTGATTAAAACATTATGGAAGTAGTTAGATGCTAGTAACAAACTTGTAGTCTTTTTTTTTACATATATGCTATTTTATTTTATTTTATTTTTTATTTTGGTGATACATCTAAATTTAGAATTTCTGGGTTATAGTTGTGCATCTATTTAGCTACAGTAGATTCTGCCCAAAAGTTTTCCAAAGTGGTTGTACCAATTTATACTCTCATCAGTAGTATATGAGATTACTGCCTATCTATGCCAAGCCAACACTTGATATTGTCTCTTTTTTAATAAATTGTAACTAATCTTGCATATATAGTGATGTTTTATTGTGGTCTTAATTTGTGTATTTCTGTGCATTCCGAATGGTTGAGCACTTTTTCATATTGGGCATTTAAATGTTCTCTTTTTATATTTAAAAAAGAATATAAGTGCATGTTCAAGCTTTTACCCATTGGGAAGAAGGCTGTCTTTCCTGTCCTTCCCTCCTTCTTTTCTTTCTTCAGTCCTTTCCCTTCCCTTCCTCCCTCCTTCTCACCCTTTCTCTTTCGTTCTTCCACTCATTCTCTCACTCTTCCTTTCTTTTTTGACATCATTTAAACATTCTATAAAAGGACTTTTTGTCATATGTGTATATATGTGTAAAGAAGTAAATTATGTTAATAATATTTACTAATCTCTTCCTTTATGGTTAGTTCTTTTTGTGTGTCTTAAGAAATTCTTTCCTACATCAGGTCATGAAGATGGTTTTCTATGTTATCTTTATCATTTTACATTTCACATTTAGGTCTATTGTCCTTCTTGGATTGGTTTTTGTGTTTAGTGGAGATGAAAGTCAAGATTCACTTTTCTATATACATATCTAATTAATTGACCTAACACCATTCATTGAAAAGACCATCTTTTATACTTTATATAACAATGCACTTTTGTCATAAATCAGGAAACAATATTTGTGTAGGTCTGTTTCTAGACTCTCCAATCTATTCCATTGATCTATTTGGTTATCCTTACACCAATAACATATTCTTTCAATTACTTTACTACTATAATAAGTCTTGATATCCAACCCTCTTCTCCTTCAACTGTGATCTTCTTCAAGATCGTCATAGTTAGTCTTGCCTTTGCATTTCAATGTAAATTTAAGAATCGGCCTGTCAATTTTCACATAAAAATATTACTGGCATTTTGATTGGAATTGCATTAAACTTATCAGTAAATTTAAGGAAAATTGACAAGGTTATAATATTGACTCTTACAATATGAAAACATTCCTCTATTTACTAGGTTTCTTTTTTTCTCTCAACAATGTTTTGTAGTTTTCTTTAGATTTGATGCAATTTATTTCTAGTTATTGATAGTTTTAATACTACTGTAACAACATCTTTCCTTTTTGCTTTTTATTTTTGTGTTTTTTAAATTGAAATATAGTTGATATACAATATTATGTTAGTTTCAGCTGTATTACATAGTGATTTGATTTTGTGGCATCTTTCCTTAATTTCATTCCCTAATCACTTTCTCCTAGTATATGGAAATGCTAAGATTTTGCTAAAATTACTTATCAATTCTAATAATTTATTTGTATATACTCATGGAAATTCTACATAGCAATCATGTCATTTGCAAATAATGACTGTTTTCTTTCTTTTCAATTCGTATACTTTTATTTCTTTCATGGTCTTATTACCCTGGCTAATATATCCAGTACATGCTCAATAGAAACAATGATAGCAGACATTCTTGTCTCATTACTTATCTCAGGGAGGAAGCTTTCAATATTTTGCCAGTGAGTAAGAGTTTAGAAGACATCTTTTATCAGGAAGGGAAGTTCCCTCTATTCTAATTTCCTAAGAGTATTTTTTTGTGATGAACAGTTTTGAAATTAGTCAAATATTTTTTTAGCAACTGTTGAGATGATTATATGATTTTTCTCTTTTATTATATAAATACGATGAATTACATTGATTGATTTTCTAATGTTAAACAATTCTTCAATTCCTGGAACAAACTCCACAAGGCCATGACATACTGTTCTTTTCGTATATCACTAAATTAATTTTTTCATATTTTATTTATTAGAGTTGCTTCTGTTTTCATGAGGGAGATTAGTCTGTAATTTTTCTTTTTCGTAATATCCTTGTCAAGTTTTGACATCAAAGTTATGCTGGCCTAATAAAATGAGTTGAGAAGTGTCTCTTTCTGCTCTATTTTTTGAAAGAGCTAGTTAAATTGGCAGGTTTTTTTTTTTCTAAAAAATTTTTAAAAGTTACTAGTGAAGTCATTTGGAACTAGAGTTTCCTTTATGGAAGATTTAACATAAGGATTAATTTCTTTAATAGTATGGAATTGTTCCTATTTTCTATTTTTTTATGGTGGTTTTGGTAAATTTATTTTTTTCTAAAAATTTTTCAATTTCATCTAAATTTTCAAATTTATTGGCTTAAAGTCAGTCAAAACATCATCTTATCATCATTGTAATATCTGTAGAACTTGTAGTAATGCCTCCTTTGTTATTTCTGATATAGTTTTTTTCTCATCTCCTGTTTTCCTGATCAGTCTTGCTAGAACTTTATCAATTTTATTAAAATTTTCAAAGAACCAAACTTTGACTTTGTTGATTTTCTTTATTGTACATTTATTTTCTACTTACTGATTTATGTGCTTAATTTTTCTTCCTTTAACTTTCTTTGGGATTAATTATTGTTCTTTTTTGTACTTTTTGGAAGGGATACTTAGATAATTGAATTTAAGCCTTAGTTTTTGAATATATTCATTTAAAACTATAAATTTATGAATTTAGGAGTTTAACACTTTATGTTCTGGATGCCTTAAATGCTCTCTTATACCTCCAAGTAACCATTTTGTAATTTTATCCAGATTTTATGCTTCTCACTGGGAATGTCAGTCTAATACATAGTGCTCTATCATAACCAGAAGCATCAATATGTTATGGATTTTAAAAAATCATAACCATCATGAGAACACATAGAAAAGTTTTAGAGGGTGGGTACCATCACACAATTTTAAACTTATTGGACTTTATTCAACAAAGTTCAACCACTGGAGACTTTTTATCAAGAGGGTCAAAGCTGCACTTTAGATGTTGATTATTTATATAACTAATACTTACTGAGTTACTATTATGATAGGAGGCATAATAGTAGTTAGGTATAGATTGTGGAATCAAACTGTCTACGTTTAAACATGAGCTCTGATACTTACTAACCATGTGGACTTCTTAGACAAATTATTTAACTTTTTGGAGCTTCTTCATCTGTAAAATAAGAAGAAGAATAATACCTCCTAAGTTTATTGTGGGGTATTTAATTAGACAATGTCTACTATATCTAGGACAATGCTTAGTACACAATAAAATAGGCAACACTTCATGATTTCTTAAGTAATATTAGTTATATTTTGGAGATAAGAAAACTGGGGTTTGGAGGTAAAGTAACTTTTCCAAGGTCACATAGCTTATAAACGATAGCGTTAGGACTTGAATACAGGTCTAGACGTCTCCAAATCCAGGGTCTTAATATAAATGAGTGTCAGATGAGTTGGTAGAAGATGAAGCATAGCAAAGCGGCTTCCGCAATACTCCAAGAATAAAGCCACAGGGGCCTAAATTTAAGTGGTGACAGTGCAAAAGGGAAAACAGGGAGAAGACCTGAGAGGCATGATGAAGGAAGCACAGGACTTGGTGACTAATTAGATATGGGATGGGAGTGTAGGGCGAGAGAGTGAGGAATCAGATCTGAGTCATGGCGTTAAGCCTGAGTGACTAGAAAGTTGATGATTCAAGAGACAGAAATAGGAGAGCCTAGAGGGGGAGTGAGTTTGGTAAGAGAGGTGTTATTCTCAGTTTTAGATGCATAGGGAGGGAGTCATCAGTTGCAGATGCAGAATCGGAGCCTGGAAAGAGGTCAAGTTGTAGAGCTCATCCCTGGAGAAGAGGCAGTTAAAGAGAGAATAAAGAGACAGGGACAGAACCCCAAGGGTAGAACCTTGGGACAGAGCCCATGTTTATTTATGGATGCTCTAGAAGTGAATAAATAGGCATATAGATAAGGGAACTGGTGGATATAATCTACTCAGACTTTTAGCAAGCCTTTGGCAAGATTCCATTTCAAAGACTATAAGAAATCAGGGCATGATGGGTACATGAGGAAAATGGCTTTGTTAAGAGCAAAGAATGGGTGCAGAAACAGAAAATAAAGGATAAGGATAAATGGATAGTCACTTCTTCAGGGAGATAAATATAAAGGATCATGCTAGGTCTTTGCTAATGATCTTGATAAGAGCCTTTCCAATAACATCTCCATGTTTGCAGTTGACGTTAAATTATTCCCATAAGTAAAGTACCAAGCTGAAGAGATTAGACTGGGGGAGACCTTAGGAATTGTGTGGATGGGCAAAAACACAACAACTCTGCTGCCAGCTCAGTCCCTTCAGCCTCCCTCTCCCCATAGCTGAGGCCTGAGCTGCAATCTCCATCCTAGTTTTGGGGCAAATCCCTCTGTAATCAAAGGACCTTTAAGGAGTCTAGCCCAACCTCCTAGGCCTTAGCATCAGGTCTTCCCTCTTTCTGAGACCCAATGCCTACCCTAGGCCCCAGCTTTTGTACCTAGGTCAACACAATCCAGCAATTGTTTGTTAAGTACTGCTGTGTGTTAGGTGCCATATTGACTGCTGGTATAGTCTCAATCCCCAAGGAGCTGAATGAAAGTCCTTACCTTCATTACCTTACAGAACCATTACTTATGGGGCTGGGGAGCTACCTTGCTTTTTCTACATGTTGTAGAGATAGTGTTAACCAAATATACATATGATCCTCTACATTTCCCAGCCACTCTTAAAGATAAGTTGGAGCCAAATGATTAGATTTACCTAATAGATTATGAACTAATAGACAATGAGATTATGCCAACTAACACACCATTCCTCCTCAGGAGCTGGAGTCCTGTCTCTAAAGTCCAGCTGGTTGATAGGGCGAGACCAGAGATTTGAAGACAATGCTACCTACAGACATTGTCCTCAAATATCACCTGATCCAAGAGCCACTATCTTACCTCTTCTACTCAGGACTCACTCTAAATCTGTGGGACTTGTCTCCTACTGCAGGCTTCCTTGAACTGGATCCTGGGTTCCTCTGGGCATCATTGCCAATAGAACTTTCTGCAATGATGGAGAAAACCTATATCTGCACTATCCAATATAGTAGCCACTAGCCACAGTGGTTATTAAGGACTTGAAAAGTGGCTAGAAAAAAATGAAGAACAGAATGTTTAATTTTATTTATTTTTAATTCATTTATATTTAAATAGTTACATGCAGCTACCATTTGGATAACACAGAAAAAGCACCCCAGAGCACTGTCCACTGCAGGGCTGAATGTACTTCCCTTCATGTGTTCTGACATACTGTTGCTAAAACTTGCAAATACAACCAACTCATGAGAGAGGGTTAAGAAAAAAGTGACAGGTCTGTTTTAACATGGGCAATGTTTAGGGATAAAAAATCTATAACATTTAAATAAATTGAAGGATTTGGAGCCCAATCCAAAGAAGGAAACTTGGATTCCTCAAAGATTATTTCTGAGCTCCATGTCTGCTTGTTATAGCCCAAAAGATCTATAAAATATTGGGTAGCTGAAATCATACCAAGCATTAGTCTTGCTTTAAACTTAACTTCCCTTAAACTTAAAATTCTGTAAGAATTGAGACTTTTTTTCTCCTTTGGGGAAAAAAAAAACATATAGGAGAGCTATGAAAAGGAGATCCAGAAGGAGGAGGAAGAAGCTTCCATTTGAGGAAAAACTTGAAGAATTCAAGATTCCTCTCTGTAGGTATAAAGAAGACATGACCAAAATCCATACAGTAAAGAACAATCTAAACCAAAGTTGCCAAATGTTCTTTTACTGAATTCTAAGATAAGAGATTAAAAGGAGAATAAAACTGTAGTGTGTGGTTTCTGAGTTGGAAGCAAACTTAGTGATTAAGGATCACTTAATTGCTGGAGACAGAGACCCATTCAGGCCAGTTTAAGGAAAGGGACTTCATATGAAGACACAGCAGTCAATTTCACTCATGTACAAAAATAGGAAACAAGGCTTTGCCAGAACACAAGGGACCTAAAACTGGAATCTCAGGTGTTGAAATTTTTTGTGTGTTCCTCAGGGCAGAATGATGTCTTTCCCATCTTTGTTCCTCCCAGATCTGTCCTCTGCTTTCACACTTATTCTCTCTATATATACTCCATGGCTTTCCTGCAACCCAGACTTATAGTCACAGCTTTAGCTTTCTGACCTCCATCTCCACCACACACCTTTCTCCTCATATTCCCCCTGTCATCCAAGTCAATGTCTCAGTATCCAAGTCTCAGATTCCTGGAAGAGAGTCTGATTCTGCTTAGCTGGATTCCAGTGTTTACCTCTGTTTCCATCAGCTATGGTTAGGATAAGCAGAGGCACAGCACAAAGGGCTGCTCTAAGAACTGGGGATGGGTTGGTTCTCTAAGAAGGATGAGGGGTGAGGAGGCGATGACTACTTTACAAAAGTCAAGGGAGGTTCAGTGATTTGCCTAAGGTCTTAATTCCTGTGATTTTTCCTATACCACACCCTGCGATACTTGAGTAATAATAGCAATAGTTACCACCTATTGAGTATTTACCACCTGGCAGACACCAAGCTGAGTGTTTTTGTTTTTGTTTCCACAAATGTTATCACATAAAATAGTCACGTATTTTAGGAGTTAGGTTTGTTTTTTGTTTTGTTTTGGTTTGGTTTGGTTTTGGGTTGTTTTGGCCACGCTGCACAGCATGCGGCATCTTAGTTCCCCAACCAGGGATCGAACCCAAGCCCCCTGCAGTGGAAGCGTGGAATCTTAACCACTGGACTGCCAGGGAAGTCCCCTGGAGTTAGGTATTCTTATTCTCTCCTTTCTACTTATAGAAAACTGATGCTCAGTGAAGTTAATTAGACTAAAGTCAAATATCTAGCATGTGGGAGAGCCAGGTTTGAACTCTGATATTTCCAAATCTAAAACCTTAACTTCTATGCTAGTCTGTTCTTTACTTCATATAATACATAATAGTTTATGGAATTTGTCATTTCAAAAGATGATAGAGACAGAAAATATAAATGTATTAGGATAACTTTTTGAGTTGCAGAATAGCCAGTAAACTAAGGCTACCAAGGGGATCCCCATATCTGTAAACACAAGATCAAAGACCTGCTCCACCATTCTGTCATTTATTTCCAGTTTCCAGAAAAGCACATAATAAGCATATAATACATTTTTTTTTTGAGAGGGAAAGAAAAAAAAAAAGGAAGACAGGCATCAGGGATGATAACTATTCATTCTAACAATGGATCCCTTAAGGTATCTGTTACCAGTAGATAGATTTCTGGGCTAGACAAAACCAATCCGGGAAGCTTAAATTTCCATTTAAGGGACAACTCAAGGTAGTTGGGAAACACAAAAAGAAGATACAACTGTCAAAGCCATCAAACACTGTGGAAGTGCAGTAATCAAGGTGTATACTAGATATTAAGGAAGCCCTAAGGGTTATCTAGTAGGACTCATCCAGACAATGGTGGAGGGCTTCACATTTCAGGAAGGAGGGACGGCATGAGCAAAGGCATAGACTTAACATATATATGCTATTGATACTATGTATAAAATAGATAACTAATGAGAACCTACTGTATAACATAGGGAACTCTACTCAATGCTCTGTGGTGACCTAAATGGGAAGGAAATCCAAAAAAGAGGAGATATATGTTATACATATAGCTGATTCACTTTGCTGTACAGTAGAAACTAACACAACATTGTAAAGCAGCTATACTCCAATTAAAAAAAAAGAAAAAACACAGCAGAGGCTAAGTGTAAACCGGGGGAAGCGTGGCCACAAGCAGCTCACTGTTACTGAGGGTGAAGATTAGAGGGGGCGGCGGTGGGAGGTGAGTGTGGAGGAATTGGCAGGAGCAGATCATGAGGGCCTTTTCCACCATGTTAAGCAGCTTGGACTTTATCCAAGTGATTAAAGCAGGAGAAGAACGGGGTCAGATTCATGTTTTAAAAATAGATCTTCCTGCTCTGAGGAGGACTGATTTGAGAAGGAAGGCCTAGGGGCCCGGAGACCTATTGGGAATCCAGGCAAGAAATGGTGAGGGCCTGAACTGGGGCAGAAGTTCTGGGGAGAATGGAGGGAAGGATTTTGAGAAATACTCAGTAGGTTAAATTGGTAGGACTGGTAACTGATGGTGATTAGAGACAAAGGAAAGGGGGTGACAAGGATTCCAAACATTCTGACTTGGAGCTGCATAGATGAAGGAGTCAGTCACTAGAGAAGGAAGTGAGGAGGGGCAGGCTGAGGGGAGAAAATGCTGGGTCCATACTTGATACATCAAGGAGCTGATGATACCAGTTGGAGAAGATGTCTGGAAGGAAGTTCACGGCAGAGGCTGGGCTTGAAGATGCAGATTTGGGAGACACCTGTTAGACCCTGAGCAGGTGAGGTCATCATTGGAGAGCATATCAAGTCAGAAGGGAAAAGGGCCAAGAACTGAACTCCAGAGAAGACCAGCCTTTCAAGGGGAGGTTGAAGAAAAAGAGCAAAAGGAGACAAAGACAGAATAAGCAGAGAATACAAGGCTGACAGTCAAAGGGGGTGGAGTAGAGAGTCTTGCAAATGCAGAAGAGACCAAAGGTCAAATACAGTAGAAAGATCCAGTGAGGTCAGGAGCAAAGTTTATTCTTTGGATTTGGCAATTAGCAAGTCATTGGTAATCATATGGAGACAGTATCCATAAATCAGTGGGGGTGGGGGAAGTGGGCACAGGTTTCAATGGATGAAGGAGATAGTGGAGGTCAGTAGAGGGAAGGGGAGACAGTGATCACCCATGTTAACATTCATGGCCATGAGGTCCAAGTATCCAAGAGAAAGCCAAGTGCAAAGTGGTTAGTTAGAAATGGTGAATATACAAGCACTAGTGGCTTTGCAAAGAACACTTTCTCTGTGGTAGTGGAAATGCAAATCTGATTGCAAAGGGGAAAAGGTTGCTGGTGGTGGGATTGTAGAGGCTTAATGAGCTGATTGGTAATTTGAAATAGAAAAGCATGAGGAAAATAGAATGGAAGACAAAAGGGGAAGTAGGGTCAAGCTGGTCTTGTGTTTGCTTGCTTGAGTTTTTGCTTTGCTTTCCTGTAGAGGTAACCTGAACACGTTGACAGACATATAGGAAGGAGAAATTATATGGGGAGGGTGATAACTAATGAAACAAGAACTCAAAGGAGACTGGAGGAGATGGAATCATGAGCATTGCTCAGAAGATTTGGCCTTGAAGTTTGGAAGAACAGTTCTTTTTGGACAAGGTGAGAACATAAGAATAGAGGCAGGCATGTATAGACATGGAAAAGAACTAGCTGTGGTGGCCTCAGCCTTCTTAGTAAAGGAGGTAAAGTAACCTCTACTTAGGGTCGGTGTGTGAGCTTGAAGAGACTTGAGCCTGACATAACACCAGGGCAGGGAGGAGCAGGGGGGCACGGGGGACATTAGGGAGCCATCAAGAGATGAGTAAAAGCATTTACTAAGTCAGAGAAGGGACTCACTTAAAATTAGACCAGTGTTAGTAATAGAATCAAAGGCCATAAGAAAAGTCCACTGAAACAAGAAAGTAAGAAGTTGTGATTAAGAGATTCACCAAAATTACACAAAATTGGAGTCACAGACTAACAGAAAAAGTTTGCAAAAGGCCCATTTACAAATAATATAAAGAACTTATAACTTTCCAGAGACAGTTGACCCTCCTTTCTCACCTCCCCCTCCAAAGAAAAAGCTCTACTGGTGCTGATATTGGGCCACTTGGGAGGAAGGGTATGAAAAGCAGGGGAATCAACACTTCTGCCCATCAAACAATACAGGTCTTAGCAGCTTTAGCCTCACCGGCCCCTCACCGGCCAGGTCAACTCATCAAACATTATTGAGCACCTTCAAAGTGTCAGCACTGGGCTAAGTGCTTTTAGAGATGGTGGGGAGAACAACACGAAGAGATGCTCTCCTTAGCTTTACTGTGTGGCACAAGGACTTGTAATCTAGTGCTCAGCCTCTTCCCAGGGGGGTCCCCAGGGCCCATTTCTAGTTATGCCCACAACCAGCCAACAAACACTAAACCTTCCCTTGGACAGAACCGGGAAACTGGAAGGGAATTTTCTTCCGCTGAGATCTGCCTTATAGGACCAGCCCCTATAATAATGGTCCATCATTATTACTGGCTGCTTAAAATATCAGAAGACACATTCTAAGTGGATGAATCAGTTAATAATAAGGAAATACCCATGGCAGGCAGAGGGGCTGCCAAACATACATGAGTGAGTACAACCCACAACGTGGTTATGCTGAGGACTCTGGACCCCACGGCCAGCCCTCTCTAGAAGCTCCCTGGGTCTGGCTTCCAAGTGTTCTGACCACACAAACCAGCTCTGTCACTAGTTTTTCTTGTTCCCCAGAAGTCTCCATAATTACCTCACACAAGAGCCTATCACATATAAAAGCCAATGCAAAAATACTTGTAGATTTTGTCAGAACTGATATTTAATTACCATGACAGCTTATATTCAAGATACCTGCTGGGAAGTGAGTACTTCCATGCAAATTCCAGAGAGCTGACTGCATCTTAGACCCAGCTCTGCCTTCTCTGGCATCTCAAAATAACAACTACCACTTCTTCTACCTTCTCTGTCTAAATCCTGCCTTTTCTTTAGAGCCCATCTTCTCCATGAGGCCTCCAATGTCACTCTAGTCCAGCTCACACCAACTCTATTTGCTGACCTGCTATAACATAAGTGTGACATGTTTCATTTTCTAATGTAATCATTTTCTGATGATTTAATTTCCCTAATTTTTAAATCTCTCAATCAATTTAAACTTCTGAATGGAGAAACAATTTTCTTATTTTTCCCCCCAGGGATTATGACTTAATGTTTCTCACTCATTCATTTAACATTTTTTGAGCACCAGCTATTCTGGGTGCTGGGAATGCAACAGTGAACCAGAAAGTCCTGCCCTCAGGGGGCTTAATGTGAGGGACAGAAAAGGAAATTGACTATTTTAGATAAGATTTATTAGGTGCCAAGATAGGGAAGCACCAGGTGAACCCTGAATCCTAATAGAGATTGTGTCTCTATTACACAATCTTCATCTCTTTGCTGAATTCTTTCTTCAAAGAAGACAAGGACAAGGTCCTTCTTCCAGGTGTTCCACTGCCAGCATCAAAGGGATGGGCAAACTACCATTCCCAGGCCAAATCTGGCTGACCACTTGTTTTTATAAATAACATTTTCTGAAAACACAGCCACATTCATTCACTTATGTATTGTCTGTGGATTCTTTCAGTCTACAATGGCAGTGTTTAGCTGTGACAGAAAATGTTAGGGCCTGCAAAATATAACATATTTACTATCTGGCCCTTTACAGAAAATGTTTGCGGATCCTCAGTCTAGAATTTTAATTTTGCCCATTTTCAATGTAAAACAAGGTGTTTTGTTTTAAAACAGTTAATGGTTAATTAAATTTATTACTATTTTATTCATTTCTATTCTCACCATCATATCTAGTATTCCAGATCTTCTCTCTGGATTCTTCTACTTTTTCTTTAATAATTCCTGTGTGTGGTTGGTACGTTCTCTTTGCTTTTGCTTAGAGAATGATAGTTTAGCTGGCTATAAAATTTTAAGTTAATGGTCAATTTTCCTTAGCACTTGGAAGATTTTACTCCCTTGTTTTCCTTCTTCTGTTATTGCAAATAAGATAACAGCTATGAGTTTAATTGTTATTCCTGGTAAAACAGGATGTTGTCTCTCTGATAGCTTTAATATTTCTCTTCATGTTCTGTAGTTTAACTATAAATCCAAGTGTGTATTTATCTTTATTCTGCTCAGTAATCCAGATGCATTTTAAACTGGAGGATTCATGTCTTTCTGAAAAAAAACTCAGCTATTTTTTTCTTCAAATATTGCTTCTCTGTCATTACCTCCATTCATTTACAAGATTTCTAACTAGTTTTGTTTCATGGCCTTCTATTCTTCTTTTTTGTCATTTCTTCCTAGTTCGTTTCATATTTTTTGTTTATTCTTAATGGATGTTACTTACTTTTATCTCTGTGAGGATTTTAAACATACATCATTTTAATAAAACTTTGTTAGATCCATATACTTAACTTCTTTTGGAGTTAATTCGTGTTCTGGTTATTTATTTTATTGGCTCTTTTTCTTGCCATCAGATTTCTTCATGTGTTTTAGAATTTGGTTTGCAAGGATCATTTTGATTGGGATGTTTTGTTATTGTTGTTGTTGCTATTGAATTTTTCTTCTCTGCTTCCCTATCTGGTAATTTAGTGCTTGCCTCCACTTGATTCCTTGGGCCCAAGTCCAGAACCAAGGTTGTATAATATTATTGCTGGATCTGGAGTGATGCTAAGGATATCACAGATGCAGACATGAATTCAGAGGTGGCTTGACATAGTACCTGCTCACAAAGCTATGTTCATTTTCTTCCAACTCCCTGGGGCCACAGCTTCTTATCAAACAGTGGTTCTTAAAGTGTGTTCCTGGAGCAATACCATCTGAATCCCTGGAAACTAGTGAGAAGTGCAAATCCTTCCCCCAGACCTACTGAATTAACACTCTGGGGGTGGGGTTCAGCAATTTAAGTTCTCCTGGTGGTTCTGACGCACACTCACTGCAATCAGCCTCCAGGCAACTTAGCCAATGATTGCTTTTTCAGCCTCCTCATGTGAAGGGGGACATTCACCCAAGTCAGCTCCATACTTCAAACAGTGAGCATGATACTGTGCCCCATCTCATCACCGTTTCTTGCCCTTTGTTTTTCTTCTGCCCTGCTTGTGTTCTCTTCTGGATCTAGTTCACAGATATGTTTATCTTATTTTTGAGCCAACTGATTTCTTGTTGGCTTCCTCTCTCATATTTTATTTGTTATTTCTGTTTTGGGGGCAAAGGGAGAGTACTAAAACTTGAACTTACAAAGACATCCTTAAAGAAGTCCAAAAACCTAATCCACACTCACCTTTTGGATTCTATAACTACAACATTACCTTATTCATTATACACCATCTGACTGGCTAACCTAAATATTGGCTGCATTCATATACCACATACATTTCACCAGTGATCTTTTGTGATCTTGGTCAAAAAGCTATTCATCTATAACACAGTAATGATAACTCCCTGGAAGTCTTAATGTGAGCACTAAATCCAATGCCATTTGTAAAATAAACTAGTATAGTGCCTGGCTTATAACTGGTTCTCAATTGTTATTAATCTCTTCCCTTTCTGAATCTTTTTGAATTAAGTTTAATTTAAACATTAATATTTAGACTACCTGGTTTCCAGTTCACTTACCAATTTGATTTTGATCCAAACTCCTTTTGTCACAATCCCAATTTCACCAGAACATAATAATATCCTAAAAGAGAAATATTGAGGTTCCTTCCCAGCTGTAAAGCACAGACCCTCACCCCCCTCACTCCAGGGGCTGGAGAAATGTGGTCATTGACAACAGCATGTTATACACAATCTTAGAAGTGATGAATGCTTACAGCCCTGCTCCACATGGAACTCCCAGACCAGAAAAATGACAGGGATAACAATAACAATAACAGTAGTGATGACATTGATGATAGTAAGTATGCCAAGCACTGTTCTAAGCACTTGACATGTGATATCTCAATCTTCACAAGAGTATCTAAGGCAGTTACTATTATTATCCCTGTTTAACAGATGAGGAAATTAGTTACAGAAAAGTTAAATAACTTGTCCAAGTTCGCCCAGCTAATAAGTTGCAGAACTAGGATTTAAACCAGGCAATGTGACCAGGCACTCAACCTACAGTGAATCCTAAGAATGAGGAATAATCTCCTCAGTCAGTGATCTGGGTCTAACCCTCTTCATTTTGCAGCTCTGATTATTCACAGCCATCAGATCACATTTTCATTCAGTTTCAGCAGCTGGATTCTACCCAGGCTCTGTTTCCATCAAAAATTTGCAGCAGTTCTCCAGGAAACAGAGAAGAACAGCCCCCTCACGCAAAATCAGTGGATACTCAGGACATTTCCCTGGTGGAAACGTGCTGCTGTCTTGATGAATGTCTCTTGAAGCCACTGGCCACCTGTCCTTGAGTATTTTCAGCCTCTTTGTTCCTTTCTCTCTGCGGTGGGTCCGTCTCGGCCTAGCCTTCTCTTTGACCAACTCTGCCTGTTTTTGTCACTCTCTTTTTGTTTCTTTAGCAAATTATTTTCACAATGTGGTAACAACTTCCCACCTGCAGTGGCACCACCTATATTGAAAAGAATGTGAGTCTACAGGGACTTCCCTGGTGGCACAGTGGTTAAGAATCCGCCTGCCAATGCAGGGGACACAGGTTCGATCCCTGGTCCGAGAAGATCCCACATGCCATGGAGCAGCTAAGCCTGTGCACCACAACTACTGAACCTGTGCTCAAGAGCCCGTGAGCCACAACTACTGAGCCCGTGTGCTACAACTACTGAAGCCCGTGTGCCTAGAGCCGTGCTCCGCAACAAGAGAAGCCACTGCAATGAGAAGCCCGCACATCGCAATGAAGAGTAGCCCCCACTCGCCACAACTAGAGAAAGCCCTCACGCAGCAATGAAGACCCAGTGCAGCCAAAAATAAATAAGTAAAATAAATAAATTTATTTTAAAAAAAGAACGTGAGTTTACAGATTTAAAAAATCCTTTACTTTCACCAATTCTTGATTTCTTCCCCATCAGATAATTCTGTCCCAAAGAAATTTTTGTCCACATTGCTGGTAAGGGTGGCGATCCAGCCACTCCCACCCAAGGAGCAGCTGTCCAGCTTACAGGGGCAGGATTTGGGACGGCAGGAGGACAGACAGGGATGCTCAGGATGACTAGCATCTCCGGGTCCAACACCAGACATCAGAATTTCCAGCAGGGATGATTCCATCTTTCATTGACTCAAAAATTGCTGTGATTTTGGTCTATGAACAGCTTGGAGAATGGGTTAGGATAGAAAAAGCAGAGGTTTTTGATTCCAGCAATTAGAGAAGTTTCAGGCTTCCACACCTGGGAGGAGAAAGGAAAATGAAGGAAGAAGATGGCTCTTCACTGGGGCATAAATGAAGGCCGCTGATCCACACTCACTAGCTGTAACATCATCCCTGCCTTTTCCAAAGTGTTAATTCATTAAAACTGATGAGGCCCCAATGCTGCCTAAGCTGAATGCTGATCAGATTCCCGGCATGCACCTGCCATGCTGGCGCTCAGTCTCTGCTGCACCCAAGAGTGAGGAGGGGCCCTTGTCAGCTGGAAAGAAAGGTGCTGGGGCCTCTATGGACCTGATTGTGGACTGACATGAATCCGTGCTTGATTTGCACACAATGACATGCCATCAAGTTTATGCTGAAATGCACAGACTTCCTCCACCCTCATTCTGTAATGCACCTACTTCCTGCCAGGCCACACTGTCCTGTCTGCTCAGGAGCCCCCTGCAAACACCTTTTTTCTAGGGCATATCTGGGTGTCCCGAAGTCACCTGCCCTTCCTGTCTGTTCACCTCACAGAGGGGAGGAGCGTTGCTAAGGAGGAGTGGGGTAAGGGATGGTAATTCACATATCCTCATCCTCAGAAGAGTATAAATTCTGCCTGTGGCCCTGTTTGGAAAGAGAGCATGAAGACAGGTGCAAGGTGAGGAACAGGTGGGAGGGAGAAATACTGGATGCTCCCCGATACAGCAACCCATCCATCTCCTTCATTCCAGACATATTTGTTGAACACCTACAGTGGGCCAGGAAATGTTCTGGGCACTGCAGACATGTTGCAAATTAGACAGCAATGTCCCTACTCTGTTTGAGCTTAATCTCCTGGGTGAGATAGAAAGTTAAGGAGTAAATTCATATCAAATTAAATAAATTAGGGGACTATAATCAAAGTAAATGGAGGTGCAGGTTGCATGGACAGCAGTGTTAGTTTGGTGGGGGGTGGTCAGGGAAGGCCTCTGTGGGAGATGATATTGGAACCAAGACTTGCAGAACAAGAAGGTTGGGTTTGGGGGAAGAGAATCACAGAGCAGGGGCAAGTTCTTGGGAAGGATACTCTCTGAGAGTAAGAATAGAAAAGAGGCCACAGTGCCTGGGGAATAATGGGCGACGGGATGTGCAGAGAGCAGGTAGGGGCTTAGACTTCATTTGTTATACCTGGGAGGACAGAGATTGTACAGCATTTCTGGGCATATGCACTCTAAATCCTCCAAGGACACTCTTCAGGGTCTAATCTAATACATCCTGCTGTGGATAAAGCCCACATCTTCCTGTTCAGTCCAGTTTTATTGCCATCAGGGTCAGCACGGTTTCAATCCAGTGCCTTTGCGGGGGAGTAAAGTCCCCTCACATCCTGGGGACCATTGAGAGCAGCATCCTCAGCCACTGGCCCCATCTGCTATGGAAGAGAGGAAGCCTCATCTTGGCACCAGTTCTCCTGACCCACCACTCTATGCAGAAGTCCGGAGCTCTGGCTCATTTTGCTGGAATTGTGTTACAGGTCTTGCAGACAGAGGACCAGGACATCACTACTCAAAAGTTAAAAGAGGGACCTAGGATTCTCTAAAAAGTGTGTCTCCCTGAATTTGCTTGCTGTCAGGTCAGCAGACATCAAACAAGAAAACCATGGATCCCATCTGGTTGCCTTCGGCCAGAGCCTGCCTCCTTATTTCCTGTCTTCTTCTTGTAGTAGTCTGGCTTCTCTTCATAGTCTGGCTTCATCTGTGCGCACTCCATCTCATTCAGTCAGCTCCCAGAGCCTTGTGATTCTGCATCTGCTACATCTTTGGTACCCATCCTCCTCTTTCCATTCCAGGTGTAAGTATCCAGGTTCAGCCCCAGCTGATTCTTCCTGCCTCCAGTCATTACCCTTTCACATCTGGGCTCCCTGTTGCTGCCAGGGATCTTCCTCAAACACGGTCCTAACCACTTAGAAAACTTTGAAGGTTCCCCAGTGTCAATGTTGAGATTCCTTGGCTTGATTTTCAAATCTGGACCCACCTCTCATCTCTAGTCTTACCTACCACTGTGCACATTTGCTGGGGCATCTGATTACTCACTATTCCCAAACCATTACCAGATTTTATGGTTCAAACTGTTTCCTCTGATTAGGATGGGGTTCCCTTCCCTATCCCCACTCTCATCTCTAGTCTCCTCATACAACCAACTGTAAAATCCCTACTCATTCTTTAAGGTCTAGCCAGAGTGCTATGTCCTTGCATTTGGGGCACTTCAGGAGCAACATTGCTCTTCCCTGGTGCATCGTGTAGTGATTTGGACCCCAGCTGTGGAGTTAGACCCAGCTTACCCAAGTACTTGCTCTGTGACTTTGACCAAGGAACCGAACCTTTATGACTCAGTGTTTTTTCTCTGTAAAATGGAACCAATAACATTATACTTCTCATAAGATGATGGTAAGGATTAAATAAAATAATCTATATAAAGAATAGCATCTTGCATATAATATGTGTTTAATAAAAATTTGTTAAATGTGTACCCAGTGTCATGCTCTGTTCTAGCACAGGGGTGAATAAGACAGGCAGTATCCCTCAAGGAACTGACAGTAAATATGTAAATGAATCAATTACATAATTTTAGGTACTCATGAGAGAAAATAAAATAGGGAGATATGGTAGATGCTGACTTTAATTTAAGGTATTTGGGAAATGTTACTCTGCAGAATAACTTTTTAGTTAGTTTTTATTACCTCTATCATAGTCAGCCTGATGTTACTCGATTCAGTTGAAAAATCAACTTTCCAGAAGGCAATGCATGTTGTGGCAGAGAGTGCTAGTCACCTGCCTCATATCTGGTCTTCTTCCCTCAACCATATTAACAAAACGTGGATTTTATTTGGGATGTCACATGGGCACATTTCTTAGCTTGCCTTGTAGGTAGGTGTCTTAGCCAGCTGTGTAAAAAATACCATAGACTGAGTGACTGAAACAACAGACATGTATTTCTCACAGTTCTGGAGGCTAGGGAAGTCCAAGATCAAGGTGCAGGAAGATTGGGTTCTGGTAGGAATTGTCTTCCTATCTTGTAGACAGCCGCCTTCTCACTGTATGTTCACGTGGCCTTTCCTCAATGCATGAGTGTGGACACAGATAAATCTGTCTTCTTTTTATAAGGGGACTAATCTATCATAAGGTTTCCTCCTTTACAACCTAGTCTAAACCTAATTACCTCCCAAAGGCCACATCTCCAAATACCATCACATTGGGGTTTAGGGCTTCAACATATGAATTTGGGGGAGACACAGACATTCAGCCCATAACAATAGAAAAGTCCACATAACACAATTCTTATGAATGATATGTAAGAGGCAGTTCTAGTGTGAGACTTCCAGGAAAGCTCCCTAAAAGAGGTGGGGTAGACACAGTGGCAGTGACTCTTGCACGTTGCCTCTCTCCTTCTCCCTGCCGGGGACACAGATGGAATGCTAGAGGTCCATCAACCGTCTTGTGTCCACTAGGGCTTCTCCTATCCTGAAGTAAAACACAGAAAGATTCTTGGTTTCTGAAGACATCCTAAAGGCATTATAACAGCCCCATGCTCATCCTTTATTTCAGGAGAAAAAGGAAACTCCTAATTTGTCACTGAATGCAATTCCACATACAAAGCTATGGATGCATTAACTGGATTCTCTCACTTAACTAGGACCACCTTATCTTTACTTATTTTTGTAGACTTCACCTTGCCTAACATGATGCTTTGCCCATAGTATATGTTTAAGAAGTGTTTGTTGAATTTTTAACAAGTATTTATGCTCTTTTTTTTTCCATAAAAATCTCAAAAAGTCTGGACTTTTCTGTTTCAACATCTTTCATTCACTGTTGCCTGATCTCCTAATTCCTGGTCTTTAGAGGGTTACCGTACCCTTACTGACTGAAAACCCCAGTTACATGTAGACCCTCTTCTCTTTAAGATCACTGGAAGGTCAAGTTCATTGTTTGTTCTCTTGTAGCATGAGAATGTCCTGACCCCTCTCATCCCTAGAGCCCTCGGATGGAGCTGACGTCTGGACCAGCTTCTCTCCTCAATCTCTGGTCTCTTTACCATCTCCATTCCTTGTCTTACTCAGACAGAATGCACTTGAGCTCCAAAGTGGTACAGAGGGACACCTGCCCACCTTGGCCTGAGATGACCTGGATTACATTCCTAGCTCTGTCCGTTACTTATTTTGTGACCTGGAGCAAGTTTATTTCTGTGCCTGAATGTTCCAAGCTCTCAAACAGAGACAGTGATTCATATCCACACCAGTTTAACATGTAGATTAAATTAGTTTACCTCATTTTTTAAAGTCTCAGGTGTATAATAAATACTCAATAGTGATACTTAATATTTAATACTATTTCTATTGCTCTTAGTTCTAAAACCCAATTTTCTCTCCCCAAATACATCAGCTTTTTTCCTATACCATCCTTGCTGCTGTACATGCCTGGCATATTTTGTTTTGTCTCTTATTGTCCTCATTCTCATCTTACCTATTGAAGAGTTGGTCCTTGTATCAGTAAGATTGCATTTGGTTGCAAGTAACAAAAGCTCTAACTACTGTAGACTTTTTTTAAAATAAGGGTTTAGTTGATTCACCTAAAAAGAAGTTTAGAGGTGGGCAGTCCAGGGCTTATGCAGCCACTCAACAATGTCACCGGGGACCTAGGTGTCTCTATCTCTGTGCCCTGCCACCCATAATGTGTAAAGTTTCGTCCTCATGCTGGTTGCTTCATGCTCACAATATGGCTGTTGCACCTCCTGGCCTCATGTCCCAAATCCAGGCAGAATAAGGGGTAGAGCAACTCTTTTTATTCAAGAGGACAAGCTCTTCCCAGAGGTTCCCCTACATCTCATTGACCAGAACTGTAATCATAGCCACCACTTGCTACAAGAGAATGAGGGAAAATGGTATTGTTAACTGGACACATTGCTCCTCTGAACAAAAACTGGTGTTCTGTCTATTAAGAAGAAGGAAACAGGAATTAGGTAGGCAATTAGCAGTGTCCACCACAATCCCTTATCCAAATACAATTTTAAAATTACAAAGCAACTCTACTCAGACTCGAACCAGTCATATGATTTAATTAGAAACACATGATTTGGGTGGGGTAATTTTTTTAAAATAAACTCTATTTTTTTAGAACAGTTTTAGATTCACAGGAAAATCATGACTATAGTATGGCATTTCGTGTATACCTAGCACCTGGTTTCCCCTACTGTTAACATTTTACTTTAGTATGGTACATTGTTAAAATTAATGAACCAACATTGACACATGGTTATTAAGTAAGTCCATAGTTTATTCAGGTTTCCTTAGTTTTTACCTAATGTCCTTTTTCTGTTCCAGGATCCCATCCAGGACACCATATGACATTTATTTGTTATGTCACCTTAGGCTCCACTTGGCTGTGACAGTTTCTCAGACTTTAGTTATTTCTGATGACCTTGACAGTTTTGAGGAGTACTGGCCAGGTATTTCGTAAAATGTCTCTCAAATGTCTGATGTTTTTCTCATGCTTAGACTAGGATTATGAGTTTTTGAAAGGAAGACCACAGAGGTGAAGTGTCATTTTTATAACATCATTATCAAGGGTACACACCATCCACATGACTTATCTCTGCTGATGTTGACCTTGATCACCTGGCTGGGGTCATGTGTATCAGGGTTCTCCACTCTAAAGTTTCTCTCCCACCCCCCTTTCCAAACTGTAGTCTTTGGAAGGAAGTTATTAAGTGCCTCCCACAAATAAAGAGTGGTGAGTTATGTACCACATCTTGAAAGCAGAGGATCTACCTAAATGATTTGTAATTCTCGTGCGAAAGAGATTTGTCTTTTCTCCCTATTTATTTATTTATTTATTCAATCATTTATTTACATTAGTATAGACTCATGCATATTTATTCTATACCTTGGGTTATGATCCAATGCTCCTTTATTTTTTTTCTTGCTCAAATTCTTCCAGCTTTGGCCATTGGGAGCTCTTTCAGTTGGCTCCTGTGCCCCCTTGACATAACCTCCTCAATGTGTGTGTGTGTGTGTGTGTGTGTGTGTGTGTGTGTGTGTGTGTGTGTGTGTGTGTAGTACTTCCTTACTTTCTGCTCCAGGCTTATCCTGTGTATTTCCTGCCCCAGTCCGAGAACGAACCATTTCTTCAAGGAAGTCGGATCCCTTTTTTGGAGAATGGTATTAAAAACCAAGATCTGGGCACTGGATGTGCTCATTGTGGGCAGTTGTCTTTAATTACAGACTTAAGACTTCCTTCCCCATCTCTCAAATGAATAATTATTTCGCTCCTCTGCCTACCTCCAGTTTCTATCTCACTGTCTCTGCCCACACAGAACTGAGATCAACAGGAATGCTAGGCTCTCAAAAGTTAGGGTGGAAAGAATATAAAAAATAAGAGGCATGCCTCCATAAAAATTCCAGAAGTAATTCGGTTGGAAGCATGCTGAATTCACAGAATTCCTGATTGTTAAAGACATTACGTAGTCCAAACTTTCCAGTTTCTGAGGCTCTAAGAAGTAAGGTGATGGATCCAGGGTCATGCAGCCACAGTTAGGCTCTAACTCTCCAGAACTTTCCCTGTTGCCCTCTTCCCCAAAACACTCTGCTGGTGAAGCCCATCCTTCATCCCCCAGGTTAGGGCAGGGCTGGCCACTGCCTCAATGTGACTCTGACCTGGCAGAAACCCCAGTTTATGGAGGATGGAGCTGGTTGCTGACATTCTATAATAAATTTTCAGGGCTGTATGATGGGAAAGATAGAGATGTCAGACACCAAGGAGCCGTGTAGAGAGCAGTTCAGGCCTCAGTTGGGCCGGGAGGCAGCATCCTTCCTGCAGATAATGAGGCACTGACACAGGTGCTTTTCCTCAGGGGTCCCCTGGGTCCCAGCTGCCTCTGCCACCCCTATCGGAGGAAGAACACCGATTTGGGATGCGCGGCTGTTTGGATGATGCTGTTTTCCTGATGTAACCCCTGTTGGTTTCCCCACCTCCCTTTTCTCTGCCTCCTTCCCTCCCTCTTGGGAGCAATTGATATGTCTCTGGCTCCTCTTAGATAGGGAGAGAGTGCTAATTAGCTGTCTGATTCATCCCCGGCCACCTGTCCCAGGGCGCTAGGCAGTAAGGCCAGACTGGGCGTGGCCCCGAACTCTCCAGGGCAGGCGAGTGTCCCAGGGGCTGGGACAATCCCGCATCTTACGTGGAGCCACGGTTCAGGCTGCATGATGGGTGGGAAGGAATATTCTGCTCCAGCAAGTCTGGTCCCTTCCCCCCCACTTCCTTTACACCAGCCACTCAGCTGATTGGAGGAAAAGCGATTCCTACAGCCTTTGGGGGCTTTTACTTCATTTCTTCCCTCCAGCTGAAATCTGTTTTCCGTGAAGAGAGCGCATCAGTGATGAGCTTCCCAGAGGATGCCTCAGCAGCCGATGCATCTCAGGAGTGGTTCACTCTCTTCCTTCTCACCCCATATTCACTAGTAGAACTCACACTCACTCCAAGCCTCGGGGAGATCATTGAAGCAAAACATCTCCAAGGAGTTTTCTTTCTGATGATGGCAACTCCCTCACTTCCCTTTCCCCACTCAAACCACCAAATGAGGCTTCAGCCCCTCTTCCCCATAATGCTACCCCTATCAAGGTACTACGTGCAGTGTCCCTTCCCAGCCTCCACTGCATTCAGCACAGCTGGTCTTTCCTTCCTTGAATCATTTCCTCCTCTTGGCATACAGGACACCGGGCTTTCCTTCTACCTTGATGTTGCCTCCTTCTCAGTCTCCTTTGCGGGCTCCCACTCCTTGCTAGACCCCTTCTCGTCTCCATCTCCACCTTCCCAGGAAATGACTTGTCTGGCCCCATGGCTTAATACCATCTATGTATTTAATGTATGTATGTAATACCATCTACATGCTGAGGACTCCTGGACCACTCTCTCCTCTGTGCTCTAAATTCAAATGCCCAACAACTCGGTATCTCTGCTTGAAGAGCAGGGCTCAGGCCCGGGGTCTCCTGATAAAATTCAGGCCATTGTACTGATCACCATTAAACTAATTTAAACATTGTGACCAGGCGCTAAGTAGCTTTCTGCTTTTTATATTGTTTTTACTTCCCTCTCCTTCCTTAGATTTCCTGCCTGATCATATAATGATGAATGATGATAGTAATAAAAGCAACTAAGAGTTACTGATTTCTCACTGGGTGTCAGGCCCTGTGCCCAGCACCTTATATGCATCATTCCATTAAACACACATAGCAACCCGATTGGGAAGATATTTTTATGCCCATTTTGCAGCTCAGAGCATTCAGGCTTAGAGAAATTAAAGTGCTTGCTTAGGTCACAGAACTGGAAACAGCAGAGGCAGAATGAGAAACCTACTTTGCTTAACTCCAGAGCTCAAATCTCACACCAGCTCCTTACTAACTGCCTCTTCTTATGAACCCATACTGTGGCCACAACCAGTTTTGCACCAAGCCTCCTTGTTGAGGTCACTGGTTGCCCCCTCCAGGCCTGCCACGTCTTCTTGCTTTTGCATCTTGATGTGGGAGTTCCTGTCCATGTCTTAAACATCCTAGACACTGGACAGTTTAAAAAAATAATTTTTGCTCCCTGATGAACCGAGCACAATTGGTGCTGAAGAAAAGGGGCAGAGGGCAGTCAGTTACAAGAAGGATTTAGAGGGAGAAAGCTTAGGTCCCAAGGAGGCTGAACCTTAGCCCACAAGAAGTGAATTACCTGGGGATCAGTATGTCCAGGTGTGTCCGAGCAACCAAGTGTAATCAGATGTCAAAGAAATCTTTTAAGCTGGCTCAAATAAGAGCCCAGAGAAGGTGGAGGACTTGCATTGAGATGGAGATCTCATTTACAGCTCTCTCTGGGAAAAGTCTGACTATCCCTTCCGTTTCTTGGGTATGGTGAGAGAAAATTTTATTTTGGCCCTATTTGAGAACTCCCAACCCAATTATCTTGACACATCTCCAGGCCTGGTTACCATGGTGTTCAATCTGAGTTCCATGAGGCCTTGGGGTTCCAGTAGAGTCTTGGGGTCTAGAACAGTGCAGCCTTCAACAGAAGCATCTGCAGTTACCTCTTATATTGGAGTTTCACATAAGATTTCATTAATTAAAATTTTTAAATTAAGAAGATTTTTAAAAGAAATTTAAAAGAATTAGAGAAAAAATGCAAGAATTAAAGAGAAAGAATTCTATGTTTTTTTCAAGAATAAAATGTATTAAAGACAGTAGATTTTAAAGTGAGACAGCCCTGAGTTGGCATCTTGATCTTGCAATTTACTAATTAAAATCTTCCAGCCTTCACTTCCTCCCCAGTAAACCAGGGATGATGGTATCTACGTCTCCAGTGGTGGTGAGAAGTAGGTGAAATAGGATGTGAATAGTCTTAGCAGAGCACTTGTCAGGGAACAAACATTCGCTAAACTCCACTTTTCTTCCTTCTCCTTCATGACATCCTGTCACCCAACACAGCCAAAATGATCACTGAGGGTTTTAACGTGTGGTGACTGCCTCTAAATAGACGATGTTTCCATGGTATCTCTAACTATCAGTCATAAGGTGGAAACATCCCATTTAATAAGCCAAAAAGCACTTGACTGCCCCAAACGGCCATCACAGAGCCCTGCCTCTGCCAAGCCCAGTACCTGACTCTTCGGGACATTGTTGAGCACCTCCCAGACTCTTCTCTGAAATGCAGCTGGCTGAGGAAGTGGACTGATAGCTCCCCAAAGCCAGCAGCAGCAGGCATAGAAACAGCCCAGCAAAAGAAAGGCGGTGAGGCTATTAGAGACGGATACCCTGACAGCAAGAGGAGTGAAAGCTGATCTCCTGACACTGAAGGAGTCAGAGCAACTAAAAAGCAGTGTAGACATAGATTACAGTTCCATGTGATTATGATCAGTAGCTTCTGGTTAAGGAGGAAGGCGAGTGTGTAATGCGTTTTTGAAAAATGTCTACTAAAAATGATTAATTTTTTAAAGAAATGATTCTGGCTCTTGAAAGGATAAGTTTCAGTTATCTGGCTAGTTTGCGTAAATTCCAACAATGCCCAGTCAAATGAAGCATCATTGCACTTGAACTCAGTCCCTAGACTTGTGGGTCTGCTTTAAGCGATGGAGTGAGTAGGGACAAGATTATTGATGGATCTCAGCCCAAGCGGAAGATGCCAGGCTTCTTGGGGAAGTTCCCCAGCAAAGCCCAGGAGCCGGGCCCACCCTCTGGAACCAAGGAAGGGGAATGAGGGGAGGGAAGACATCCAAGCTTGAAATGGCAGATGGTTAGATCCAGAGCGATGTGCGATTCATTAGGTTTTATATATCTTCGGTGAACAGAGATGGAAGAAAGCAGCAAGTGTCAAATTACACATTTAATTATTTTTTAAAACACTCGCTTCATAGGTCTTGCATGGCTGTAACACGACGTATCATTTATCCGCAGGTGTGAAATCCCCACCGAGCAAGAACTTCAGGACAACGGTCAATCCGTGAGAAACGCTGGGGGTGTTTGGGTCGAGATGTGTTCTCAGACTTCCCAAGGTGGGGACACACCTGGACACAGCACCGCCAAGGAGCCTCACAACTCAAGGTGGGCAACCCAACGGCTGGACTTGGTGGGGGAGTAGTTTTGGTTTCCAGGGGACCCAGGAAAGCTGCCAATCACACTCAACAAACATTTGTCCTTTGCTGGAGATAGTTTGGGACAGTGGTTCTTCTTTGTTTAGGGTCTCAACCCAGTGAGGATCTAATCAGGGCTGCTGGGATGGGGGACCCAAATGTGTGAATGTACAAAATTTGCATTCAATTTCAGGGGAGTCCCACTCTTCTTGAAGTCCTGGTTAAAAAAAATAAACAAAACCCCCCAGCATCATAGCCTTTCCAAGTCTTCCTGCTTTCCACTCTTACCAGCTTTCTTATTCCCCGCCTGCCCTTGTTAACATCCCTCCAGCCCCAGCCTCTGGTCTGGGGCCCCTGCTTGCATCCCCTGTTCACAGACTCTGAACTACTCATTAGGGATCTTCCACAGTGACGTCCTGAGGGACCATCATCCTCCTCCCTTCTCCTCACCCTTCTCCTTGACTGGGCTTCTGCAGACACTTGGTTCCCTTCTGAGAAGGGATGTGTCATCCTCAGGCCCTGGCCTGCATCCCACAGGCCTGCAGGGTTCCCAGGCTTCCTGGAGGACCCTTGACTCACAAGGCAGCTCTCACATTTCCTCCAGCAAACTGGGCTCCTATCTCCAGCCCCAGCTCTCCTCTCTCTCTCAAGTAAAGCCAGGCCCCTGAAGCCAGGTAGGACTATCCAAGCCACAGACAGTTACCTGAGCAAGTGAAAGAGTGACTTGCCCAGGGTTACAAGACAGGAGTGAGAGGGAGACTGAGACATGGGCCTCTGGCATTCAGCACCATTCCCTCCGCCCCTGCCCCCACCCCCGCCAGCAGGCCTCAGCCTCGTTTGTGCGGGATGTCACCAGTAATCTGTTACCAAAAGTAAGTATTGACATTTACAAACTACTTACTTTATCATAAATTTAGTTGGGGAAGCAGAATAGCAAAGTTGTTGCAGGCAGGCACTTTGGAGTCCAGCAGAGCCTGAGTTCTGGCTCTACCGCTCATTGGTTTTGTGACCTCGGACAATTTCCATCACCACTTTAAGCCTCGATCTACTTGTCTGTAAAATGGGATGATAATAGTATCTACTTCCTAAGCGTTGTTGTGAGGAATAAATGAGACAAGATATGCCAAGTGCTTAGCACAGTGTCTGGCCTAGAAGCAGCTAACAGTAAATGTCGGCTATTCGTATTCACATGTGTTTATATATAGAAATCAATTCAAGAAGCTGCCTGTAATAACGGTACCCTTACTCTCTTTTATTCTGACAGGCTTTCCTGCAGCAGGGAGAGAAAAGGGTGGAATTGCAGGCTGTACAGAAGGAATTGTACGTAACAGCAGCTTATTTTTTTGTCACATCCACGAGGGAGTTATCATCGCTGATGTGCTAATAGTATCTGTGGTGGTTACAACTGATGCTAATGCCTTGTTTCCCCACAAAATAAATGTGTGTGTGTGTGTGTGTGTGTGTGTGTGTGTGTGTGTTTCCTGCCTCATTTTGGCTGCCCTGGGAGAGTGTGTCTCAGGCAGGAGCCACATCTGCCAAGGATGTCGGGGCAGAGGGACGCCGACAACAGCAGCACCCACGTGGTCCTGGGGTCCCTCTGTAGGACCTGAGCCATGAGGTAGGTCCTGAAGGCGGGGCAGGGGGCTCGGGTGTGGAGGGGCAGCGCTGCCTTGCAGGCCAGTTCTTCTCACCTCCCCCCGCGCTGAGCCAAGGATGCCTGCATCCTCTCCCCAGTGAATATGGAGGAGGCTTCACTCAGGCTGATTGCACTGGGGCTTTGTATCTCTCCACCTCTCCCCTGCTCTCTGATGGGATGTCACTTTTTTATCATTATTCCCTCTGTGTTGACAAGTGATTTAAACACTTCACAGAAGAAAAGAAAAAAGAGGGTAGAGGTTGCAGGGGGAATCTTTCCTTTGAATCCAGGGTGTTCGTTTTTTCAGACTAGCAAATAAATGGCTACGAGGGTATAATTGAAACTAATAGGTTAATTAGGGAACATTTAGATCTTTCTGGAAAAAATAATAAAAGCCAACAACTGTCTCCTTCTGAGGCAAACTGGGTGCATAATAAATAACCCTGTATGGAGGAGCGAGGCACTTACAGTTTATTCTGTCCCCACTTCAAGGCTCCACAATCATTGTGAGCAGCCAGGTAACCAGGCAGACTTGTCCCTGCAGACCGGGGGGAAGGCTCTGGAGCCGGGCTCCCTCTCGGGAGGCGGACCAGCTGCTGCCGGTGTCAAGGGAGCCTGGGGCAGCGGCGCCCTGCGTCCACCCTTCTCTGAGTGCAGGCTCTTGCTCCGTTCTTTCTTGTGGTCTCTCTCTCTCTCTGCCCTTTTCTGCTCAGCTGTGACTGTCACTCAGCCTGAGCTAGTCTCTCCGTCCTCCAGACAACGGGATTTCAGAGTGTCTAAGCCAGGACAACATTTTCTGGTGGCAGAGTAGGGGGACAGGAGGCAGGGGGCCACAGAAGGAGGGAAAGGCCAGTGGCTAGGTCAAGTCCACTTCAGCAGGCTGCTCCTCTGGGGCAGGAAGGGCTCTGGCTGGCCTGGAGGAGTGGACGGGTCAAAACTCTCCACCGATCCCTGGGTTCTGCTCACTGAGCCAAGGATGCCTGGGATGCAGCGGGATAGGGATACAGGCACTGTGCTTAATCAACCCTGCCCAGGCGGGGCCCAGAGCTCGGCGAGTGGGAGAGAAACCCAGAGCCACAGTCAAGCCCCTGTTCTTTCTGGTGCAGCATATCTGGAGCTGAAACTTGAGTCGTGTCCCAGAGCCCTGCTGGCATCAAGGCCTGTTGGGATGGACGATGGAAGAGCCCTGATAGGGGTTGAATTATGTCCACCCCCCCAAATATACGTCGGAGCCCTTACTCCCATTATCTCAGAATATGACCTTATTTGTAAATAAAGTCATTGCAGAGGTGATTAGTTAAAATGAGGTCATACTGGAGTAAGGTGGGCCCCTCATCCAATAGGACTGGTGCCCTTGGAAGAAAAGAAGACACACAGCGAAGATGACCACGGGACAGTGGGGGGCAGAGACTGGGGTGATGCTGCCACAAGCTGAGGAAGGCCTGGGGCTACCAGAAGCTGGAAGGAGCAAGGAAGTACCCTCCCCTGGAGACTTCTGAGGGAATGTGGTCCTTCCAACACCTTAATTTGGACTTCTAGTCTCCAGACTTCGAGAGAGAATACATTTCTGCTGTTTTAAGTCATCTAGTTTGTGGTGCTTTGTTGCAGTAACTCTAGGAACAAATACATACTCTCAGCAGCCATTTGACACAGTGACTAGTAAAACCTCAGATTCAATCTAGCAATGAAGTCTCAGCCCAGACACCTGGAAACAAAAAAGCAGGTCTCAGAGTGATCACGCAAACTGTCGTACCATGGAAGGTTCAGGAGCCAGACCCCTGCCCTGCCCCAACCCCCAAGAGGTCTCACTTTGACAGTCAGTAGAGATGCCTTCTCTCCTGAGATGGACAACATAAACCCTGAATAAAAGAGTCAATTTCAGGGGTTTCGGAGAAAAGGAGACAAATCAAATCTTTTTCTTTCAGTGTCTCATTTTTATTAATAATGATAATACTTCTCATTTCCTGAGCACTTATTAGGTACCAGGCATTGCATCAAGCACTGTATAAGGATGTTCTTACACACAGATGCCCTTAAGTAAGCCCTGCAGCACCTGAGGGTCCACAAAGATGATGCTTTCCTTTTGCACCAACCCAGCACGTCAAACTTGAGGGAAACGAGGGAGTGGTGGCTACTTTTCAGTTTTCTAGAGTCCCTGAAATGAAAACTTATGCACCACTATTTTCCTTCATATATATCCATTTACTCAACCTCGTTCCCATTTTTTTTTTTTTTTTTTTTTTTGCGAGGACTTTCTCTAGTTGTGGCAAGTGGGGGCCACTCTTCATCACGGTGCGCGGGCCTCTCACTATCGCGGCCTCTCTTGTTGCGGAGCACAGGCTCCAGACGCGCAGGCTCAGTAGTTGTGGCTCACGGGCCTAGTTGCTCCGCGGCATGTGGGATCTTCCCAGACCAGGGCTTGAACCCGTGTCCCCTGCATTGGCAGGCAGATTCTCAACCACTACGCCACCAGGGAAGCCCCCCATTTTCTATAAAGTAATTTTTCGATTTTTTTTAAGTTGGTGCTACTTTCACAAGATTAAAACAAAGAAACAGAAAAGGTACCTTGCATGAGAGAAGGTCCAGAAAGAACTAGAAAACTATCTGGTACCTGAGACACAGTTATGCCAGATCAGCTATTTAAATCCTATTAAAAATAAATGATTTAAGAACTCCTCTCCAGGGACCCCCCCACTCAAGTAGAGTGGAGCAGGGGCAGGGAGCACAGGAAAAGTCTTGTGAAGAAATGGTAAACCAGTGTCGTCACCTTCATCTGCTTCTATGAGATCACAGAGCAGAAGAGAAGCAAGGAGGCAGGCGGGAAGAAGGGAAGACACTTTCCTACTGACCACTGCCATCACTGACCACAGACAGGTTGTCACCCACCCAAGAACTGTCCAGGGCAGGAACAACTCAAGGACCAGAGACAAGCCCACCTTGGGAGTGAGCGGAGCTAACACTTCTTGGAAACTGGGCCAGAAAAGGAGGCTGGATGTTGAATTTCCAGCCCACGGAATTAAACCTGGTAGAATAACCTCCCTCCTCCCACTAACACATCCCTCTCCACAGTGGACACACTTCTTCTTCCCCTAATGGGTCTGTAAATCCCGATGCATCCCAGCTCCGCCCTAGGGCTGTGATCTTGGCTGAGTCACTTAACCTCCCAACCAAGGTTTATCCTTATTTTCAAAAAGTAAAATAAGAATCAAAAAATGTAAATTGCATCAGGGTTTTGAGGACAAATGGCATAATGCCCATTCATGTAAGATAAAAATTGCATGAGGAATTATTATAATGTGTAAACTGTTAGCAGCTACAATACGCAAATAATAATAATTATTATTATCACTATGGTTTCCCAAATATTACTGGAGCTTCTGGAACAGTAAGGAACATTTCTAGGCTGAGAAGGGTGGGAGATCCACTCATTCTAACTACCAGTTCTTCCTGATTTGGCAGCCCAGCCCGTAACCTACATTTTCAACTTGCAGAAAAAAATGGAAAATACAGGTCGAACCCCAGGAGGGAAACCAAAGGAAAAGAAGAACGAGGGAAGTGGCTAGAATCGAATTGCTGCTAGGAGGTTTGATTTTCTGTATTGAGTTAAAGGTGTCAAGTCCAGAGAACAGGTATATCAATAGTTATTGTGTTTACCCAACAAAAAGAGAGTGTGTTAGACCCTTACCGACCCTCAGCTAATCCCCTTCTCAGCAGGTCTAGGAAGGGGCTGTTTGCTCCGGCTGTGAGCAGTTTTTGCACCTAGAGGCTGCAGCAAACACTGACTAGAACAGAGCAAGCTCAGGGACAGCAGCCCCTCTCCCAGCCAGAAAGCTAGCAGGAAACACCTAGAGGGAAGGGATTCATGAACCTCGCTTACTGCTTGGGGAGCCAATCACAGGAGCCCGTTCAGACAGACAGCCAATCACAGTGCTCAGAAGGACAGGGACCAATCATCTTGCTCCCCCCATCTAGGCCATTTCATCCCAAAGCTCTTCCGGCTGGAGGCTTGTTTACCAGTGCTGCCAGTGGCCTTCGAAGCTGGAGAGGAGGGGCAGGTGAGAGCCCCAAGCCAGGTCAATTTAAGGAGCAGGCTCAGGCGGAAGGGCTGGAGAGAGAAACTGATGGCAAACACCTAGGCAGAGCCCAGCTCCAATTCATCAATCCCACAAACATTTATTGACAGGGTACCACCTCTGTGCCCGGCACTGGGAATAAGAGACACAGTTCCCTCAAAGAGCTCAGGGTCTCGTTAGTGAGACAGAGAAGTAAAAAATACAGGCCTTGTATTAGAGTGTGATGGGAGCCAAGCCAGTAGCACCAGGTGCTGTGAGAGCAGACAACCTCATGGGGATAGGGCATCCGGAAACCCTCCAAGAGGGTAGTGGCACTCAGGGGGCTGTAGCCCCAGAAGGCTTGAGCCCCTCATCACATTGTACCCATTGGTTTGCTAGGGTTGCCATAGCAAAGTACCACGGACTGGGGGGCTTAAACCACACTTCTGGAGGCCAGAAGTCTGAGATCAACGTGTCAGCAGGGTTGATTTCTTCTGAGGCCTCTCTCCTTGGCTTGTAGGTAGCTACCTTCTCCCATTGTCTCCACGTGGTCTTCCCTCTTTACCCATAGCCTTGTTCAAATGTCCTCTTCTTAGAAAGACATCAATCATATGGGATGAAGACCCACCCTAATTTTACCTCTTTAAAGGCCCCACCTCCAAATACAGTTGCCTTCTGAGATACTGGGGCTTAGAACTTCCACATATGAATTTGGGGAGGAACAATTCAGCCTATAACATCATCATTTTCCACAACTATTATGAAACCCCTATTTAGCCACTTTCTCCCCCAGAGTACATGGTGACGAGGGGCTTTTTGTCCCCTAAACCTCCTGTATCAAGTGCCTGGTTGACTCACTCCTGTCAGCCGAGCCGGATGGTGAAGCTCTGTATCTGCCTCTTGAAGCAACTGCCTCATCGCTCATCTTTGTCCTCAGAAAAGCTACATGTTGATGAAAGTCTTGGAACAGTCTCTTTCCACTGCTCGCCAGCCCTGTTCGCTGGCCTCACGCCCAAGGAATTTGATGTGTCACTGTATCTGTGATCAGAACTGGTGTTTCCCTTAGGCCTGGCAGGGAGCGAGCCAGCGGAGCGGCCTTCCATCCGTCAGGGCCCATGCGGGTCAGGCTGGACACCCTGGAGAGGGTGCCGATGTACCCGAGTCTCCTGCCATGGGACAGAAGGGATATTCTGTGATCACTGAGACCATAGGGCAGCCCAGCAGGGTCTGCACAGTCTACTTGAAGGTAAGGGGGCACTGGTCTTCATTCCACTGCTCAGCATGGCAAAGGTTTACTGAGCATCCACTGAGTGTCAGGCACTGGCACTGTGCTAGGAGCCAAGGAGAGGGATGAATGGGTCACAGTTTCATCCTCATGGAGCTTACCGTCTCCTGGGGAAGACAACACATAATCCAGTATAGGTCTGTGGTTGAGTTACAGCCATGGGACTCAGGGAACAGAGAGTCGGGACAGCTGGCCCTGTTTCAGGGTTCAGAGAAACTTCTGGTAAGAGCCGAGGCCTGAACAGAGTCTGGAGAGACTGATGGAATTATGCAGCTGATGGGGCCAGTGGAGAGAGCAAGATGGTCCAAGCAGAGGGTTCCAATAGGCAAGGGCAAGGGGATGGAGAGATGAAGCATCACATGTCTGGGAAGAATCTCATGCAGTCCAGTGTAACTGGAGCCTAAAATGTGAAGGAGAGAGTGGCAGGAAGTGGGATGGGAGAGATGGCCAAGGGCCAGGTTATAGAGCGCTATGTAAGCCATGCTAAGTGGCTTGGACATTTCCTGTGAGCTTTTAAACTGTGTTTATGGGAGCACTTGGCGTCTTTCATGGTGCTTTGGGATAAGAAGCAAGACTGAGCAAGCAAGACACTCATCAGAGCATCTTGGCTCTTACCTCTTTTATATGTTGGGGTTATTTGAAAAAGAAATTTTCTGAAGTTTAAAAAAATCAACAACTACTATTGTTTTAGCTATTGAAGAATCCTTGTAGAGTTCTAAGCAGGGGGTGGCGTGGTGGTAGTGGGGTGTCTGAAATGGAGGGGTGCAGGCCTGGAGGCAGGGGCACCAAGTAGCAACTTCCAACTGCTTTCCCCCACCTTATTTTTAGTCTTCCATTTCTCCCAGATAGATTTAAATGCACCAGTTAGGAATGTAATAATTGAAGAAAGAGAAATAGAAAGGAGCTGAGAGATTGGAGAAAGGGTTAGGAGGTGAAATTGGTGGGATGTGATACTTGATTTAACATGGAGAGTCAGGGAGAAACGAGTGTCTGGAATAAATACTGGGTTTATGGCTCAGGTGACTGGGTGCACACTGGTACCTTTAACTGGGAAAAAGGAATAAAGGAAGGAGCTCATCTGAGCAGACACATGAGGAGTAGTGTGCTGGCCATGTGGCGTCTAACGTGCCAGGGGGTCATCCAAATGGAGCTGCCCAAGCAGCAATTTGATTGAGTCAGATACTTCTTGATACAGCCCAGCCCAAATGGAGTGCCTTGCATATTGTAGATAGGTGTAGGTAGTAAATGATTTTTTGTTTTTTTTTTAATTTACAGATAAAGCCTCCAAGGTTTTCTACAATCTCTTCTCGATCTACTTTTTGATCTCACCTCCTTGTACTTTTCAAAAGTGCATGAAATCAGAATAGGCTGATCTGCCCTGTCCATAGATGCTCTGCTCAGATAGATAGGTTTCTTCATTGTCCCCAAACATATGTCTCCTTGCAGGCTCTGGAATAGATAGAGAGATGACGGAGAAATAGAATTGATATCTCCCACATGGGGTCCATATAAAATGTAATAAAAGGTATGCTACGTGGCACACTGTTCCTCTGTTTCTGCTAATGCCTTTCTCCCACTCCTTCCATCTGTCTGATGTGACTCACCCTACCAGACCCTGTTCTCTGTCCACTTTCTCCATGAATCCTTCTCTGAGGAGGGCATGAGGAGGGCAAATAACAGGTCAGTTTGTTTACAGAAAGTGTCCATGAGTTCCGTAGGAGAAAATTCATTTTTTAGAGCACCCCTTTCCCCTGGTTTCATTTTCCTGGTGACTCCCCATCTGGGCATCCCAGTCCCATAGCACAGGGATCAGTTGCCCTTGTCTCTAGTGAAGGGGAGCGCTGACCCAGGAAAGGCCCTCATCACAGTGCTGAGTATTCTTGGAGAGCCTGGACACCTTTTGTTCTGTGTCAGAGGCATCTAGCTCACTGAAAGGTCCTGGACCCAGCCAGCCTGTCTGTCTATCTGTATAGCTATGTCAGGGTCTATTTCTAACCTGTTTGGTGTTTCTTTGCCATATCTCACTATTACTGGGTTTCCATTGTGCCACGTGATAAACTTGCTTTCCCCCTGCCTTATTTTTAGCCTGCCCCTTCTCCCAGATGGATTCTAATTCCCCAGCCCTGAGCAAATGCTTAGCAACAAAGCCCAGGAGCCCAGGGCCTCTTTCCAACTCTCCAAGCAGTACCTCTTTCAATGGAGAAGTACCTCTTCAGTGCTTTGTTCCATGAGGAACAAACATAGAGGGTTACTCTTAATTCTACAACACTAGCTGGTGGCTTTTCCCCACTCCCACTTGCCTGTCTTAGTTCCTCTGCTTTTTAGGGTGTCAAGATGACTCCAGCACAGAAAACTGCCTCTTTGGGGGCCAACCAAGATGTTCAGCTCATTTTTTCCATGCACTGTCTTGCATCAGATCAATAGGCATTCTTTCCACCCCTCCCAAATACAGAAAGATTTATATAGCCCACATGGTATACTTATAAAATACACATGAGACCTGATAAATTATACACTATTTATTATGCTACTAAAATGATACCTTTTGCTTAATTAAAGTAGCCATATGCTGCAGTGCAAATCATTCTCATTCATTAAAATCCCAAAATATGTAAAAAAAAAAAAAAAAAGGACAGCCAGCAGCAGTTTGGAAGAATGCAATCAGATCACACAACCTTGAGGACATAATTACACTAAAAATAGCCTTGATGTCTCACCCAGAAAAACATATCCATCCATCCCTCCATCCATCCATCCATCCTTCTGTCCATCCATCCACCCATCCATCTATCCATCCATCCATCCATTAATTTAACAAATAATAATCAAACACCTTTGCTGTGTCAGACACCTTCCAGGTGCTGGGGACAGTGTCTGGTCCCTGTCCTCAAGAAGCACACAGGCTCGTATGAGAGAAGACAAGTAAACAAACAAATATAAATGTCATGACAGTGGTAAGCCAGATGCCCTGGTAGCACATTGGAGAATGTCTTACCTAGACTTGTTGGGCCAGAAAGGATTCTCAGAAGAGGTGCTATCTGGGTACACCCTAAAGGATAATTAGGTCTGGGAGGTGTTCCAGACTATTCCCTTTTCCATTACCTTGTTTATTTTCTTCTTAGTGATTAACAGATCCCAAATCTGGGGTTATCTTTTTCACTCTTTTGTTTCCGTGAATATCTTCTGTCTCCCTTTTACCTCTGCAATTTTTTTTTAGTTTTATTTTATTTTATTTATTTATTTTTGTCTGTGTTGGGTCTTCGTTTCTGTGCGAGGGCTTTCTCTAGTTGCGGCAAGCGGGGGCCACTCTTCATCGCGGTGCGTGGGCCTTACACTATCGCAGCCTCTCTTGTTGCGGAGCACAGGCTCCAGACGCACAGGCTCAGTAATTGTGGCTCACGGGCCCAGTTGCTCTGTGGCATGTGGGATCTTCCCAGACCAGGGCTCGAACCCGTGTCCCCTGCATTAGCAGGCAGATTCTCAACCACTGCGCCACCAGGGAAGCCCTACCTCTGCAATTTGAAAGTGAACTCCAAGAGGGAACACAACTTGTTCATCCTGTCCAGTGGTCTTACCCCAGCACATATCATTGTGATTAGCATACAAGAGGGGCTCAAAAATGTTTACTGAATGAATAAATGAATAGCATGTGCAAAGGCCCTGAGCTGAGAGAGCACAGGATATATTATGGGAGGGTTAAAGACCACTGTGCCAAAAAGCACATTTGCATCCTGGAACAACAGCAGCTGTGTTTCTCCGTGACCTCAAGGTTAATGGCCAATGACTCCCTGGTACCATCTGCAGTGAACTGTGAAAGAGCAAACTCGGCCTTGACCACCTGACAGCCTCACTGTCACTCAGAGCGACCACGGGGGCCCCAGACACACTCTCGCTGTTAAGAAGCCCTGTCCAAGGTGAGAACCATTCTGAGGCCAGAGTCAGAAAAACCTGGGTTCAAATCCGACCTATTCCATCTTGGGCAACGTACTGAAACTCTCTGGGCCCTTTCTCCATCTTTAAAATAGAGATTAAAATACCCATTTCATGAAACTTTTAGAGATTAAATTAGTCAATGTACGTGAAGTGCTTGGCATACAGCAAACACTCAATAAGTGTAATTATTATTATTGGATGATACCAAAGACGCTTCCAGTTCTAAGAGTCTCCCTCTCCTTCCCACAAACTCTCACAGATGAGTAGTGTTATCTCCATCAGTTCATCTAATCCTCACAACTACTCTTGAGGGAAATGCTCTTACCATTACCTGCACTTAACTGATGGTGCACTGGGTCTTAGAGAACTGAGGAATTTTTCCAAAGCCACAGCATTGGCAGAGTTGGAATTCAAACCCAAGTCCATCTGACTCCAGGACCCTCACTCTTAATCACTGTGTTGTACGAACTCCCCAAGGGTCCTGTGGTGGCTGCCCTCTTCCCTCAGCTTTGGCGTGTTCCCCCTAGAGGCATGGGGCTAAAGGAGAGATGTGGAGGACCGGGGGAACTTACTCCAGGAGCCAAAGTGCAATGGCAAGGGGAAGAGGGTTGGAGGACTGGTGTGCAGGGCAGTGTAGGCAAGATCACTGTGTGTTCCTTCATCTGCTCCTGCTCAGACTGTCTGCATCCCTAGCATTTTCCACAGGTCTGAAGGAAGAGATCAAAGCCCTGTCCACATATGGCCCAATTGGCCCCCTGAATTGAGGCCTTCCTGTCAAGCTGGATATGAATAAGGGGAGGGAGAGAAGAGTGCTTCTTGCCTGTTTATCCTAAACCTCACCTACATGTGCATATAAGATCATGAAGTGTGTATGAAATCCATGAAATGGATTGTGGCAGATTACATTTCCCAAAAATGGCCATGACAATCTTATCCATCTTGTATGTTCTTTCAGAACCTTGCCACATACATCCCCTGTCAAGAAGTGGACTCTGGGGCTTTCCTGGTGGTGCAGTGGTTAAGAATCCGCCTGCCAATGCAGGGGACACGGGTTCGAGCCCTGGTTTGGGAAGATCCCACATGCTGCAGAGCAACTGAGCCCGTGTGCCACAACTACTGAGCCTGCGAGACACAACTACTGAGCCCGTGTGCCACAACTACTGAAACCCACATACCTAGAGCTTCAAGAGAAGCCACCGCAATGAGAAGCCCGCGCACCACAATGAAGAGTAGCCCCCGCTCGCCGCAACTAAAGAAAGCCCACGCACAGCAACGGAGACCCAACGCAGCCATAAATAAATAAATAAATAAATAAATTTATTTTAAAAAAAAAGAAGTGGAGTATGTGCCTCCTCCTCTTGGACTTGGATGAACCATTGGTTTAACCAGGTAGAATAGTTCCAGAGTTTATGTTTTTGTTTTTGGGGTTTTTTTCAAGTGTACAACATAGTGATTCAGTATTTTTGCAGTTTGTACTCCATTATAAATTATTACAAGCTAATGGATACAATTCCTTGTGCTCTACAACATATCCTTGTTGCTTATCTATTTTATACATAGTAGTTTGTATCTGTTAATCCCATGCCCCTTCACCCTTCCCTCTCCCCTCTGGTAACCACAAGTTTGTAATTCTATACCAGAGCTCATGTTTTTATGGGACCTCTATATATGAGACTATTTGTAAGCCTTTTTGACAAAGCAGAGAGCCCTTTTGGGTAAGGAAGAAAAAATAAGGCTGGAAGCACTGGTCAGGGTCAGACTAGAAGGGCCGTGAATGCCATCATTTAGTCATTTACTTCTCACTTGGACACATACATCCAAGCACTACTATTGACATAGTGGGGTTTTTTAAATCAAATTTACAACTACGCCCCCGACCCTTTTTTTAAACTTAGCCTTGTTCTAAGAAATAATAATATAATAATCACAGTTTTATGTCCTATTTGTATTTATCCAATATGCATAAAATACATACATAACTACTTTTAAAAAAAATTTGTTAATGAACCCCCAATGTAATTTCCTGTACCACCTGGGCATCTTTATTTCAGAATCAGTGTCCCAGGCAATGGAGAGCCATCATACATTTTGAACGAAGACAAGATCAAAGGGAACTTTTAGGAAAACTGACCTCTTACCTTGGTAAATATTGGCAAACACATCCCAAAGATTTATAGGTGAAAGACTTTGTGGGAGGTGCAGGTAAATCAGCCCTGGTCTGAATTCCTGGGGTACATGTAGACCCAGGAGCATGGGGTTGTGAGCTGGCATGAGAGGCACGGCAAAACCATGGTGCTCCGTTTTAGAGTGGAAATTTAACTCATTGGTAAGTAATTTAAAATAGTGTGGTTATAGTGTGAACGTGTTACATTTATTTAGCAAAAATCACAGGAATGTTTAATAAAAAACAAGCAAAGTCCAAGAAATCTCACCCTGGCTGTGAGCAGCTATAGGCCAGGCCCAGAGCAGAGGGGTTCGTGGTCCCCTTCCTTTAGCCTGTGGTTCTCAACCCTGGCTGTACATCAGGGTCATCTGAGGAATTTTCAAGAGTCACCAAGTCTCAGGCGCTACCTTTGGCTGTTTAAATTCAAACTTCTGAGGATGGGGCCCGGGAAGCAGTGTCTAATGGGCTGTCAGGATTGAGAACCACCATATGTGGGGTATTCTGGTGGAAAAGTGCAGGGAGCCCTGAAAGAAAGCATGAAAGGATTGAAGATAGGAGGCCTGGATAGGAGGCTAGTCTATCGTCTAAGGAAGAGTCCACACATTTTATTATATTAATATGTGACCGGGTCTCTGCTAAGCTCTGCCCAGCATACCTACAACAGATCATGCACAAACCATGGCAAGTGCACATGGACTGTTAAGTGCATACACACAAGCAACACAAACAATACACATACACCAGGCCTTATCCATCAAGCCCAAGGAGCCTGCGTACAACACTGAGTTGGTTCATGATAATGCCACTGTAGGACAAAGTCCTAAGGCCGAAGACGGGTAGTCTAATTCCATTTGGCCTTGGATAAGCTTAGGTCTATTTCTGACAAACAAGACCTACCAAATTTGGGGTTCTAATTCTATTCACCCATAATCAAGGAGTCACAGAGAGAGCAAATACATACTTTCATAGAGTCATCCACATTCACACCCACAGACACATACTCACGCCGACACATGCACCAGTCAGGTCAGACTGAACAATCCTCACACTCAGACACCCTCAGCTGCCCTGAAGGACGCGTGAGGTTCCTGCTCTTCCTTACTCTGGTCCTACTTCCCAGGAGCCCAAAGGCCAGGGCCCCATCCAACGCCCAGCTGGGAGCAGGCCTTCTGTCCTAGATTAGAGGGGCACGTGGCAGGGAACACAAAGAAACTGCAGCCCAGCTCCCAGAGCAGTTCTTTCCTTGCTTCCCAGCCCGTTCTTCTTGCTCCCTGGGCCCCCAAACAAGAGGCCACTCAGAAATCACAGCCCTGAACAAGACAGCATTGTCCCCTGGGCCTGGGATTTCCTGAGGCTTGGGTGAGAGAGAGAGAGGTGAGACGGCTCTCTAGGCCACAAGGTCTGGAGAGAAGCTGGCACCTGGGGAAGAAGAATCTCCCAAGCAACTGGCCAAGCTAGAGTCTTCCAACTGATGTGAGACTCGCCCTGCTGCCCTCCATCCCCGGAGAGCACTTTTTCTGGTGCCCTCACTTCACAAAACCCTCTTTCCATGTGACACTAACCCTAACCTATCCTACAGCAAGCAGGACGCTAACCTACAGAAGCAGAGAAAGGGCGTTGGGATAGAAGGCATGGGACCCCCAACCTAAGGTACCAGCCTCACCTCCCCAAACGTCACTGTCCAGAAGGAAGACCCTGGCCTGCCTGGCCCCAAGGGCCAACAGTTAGCATGAAATGCAGCCAGTACTCCTCACCCTCAGGTCCAGGGTCCCGCTCTTAGAGTTGACAATGGATGGTAGTCAGGAGTTGCCGTGAGGGTCAGTAACTATGAGGAGGCCTCGCCCGGCTCCCCGGCCCACATCTTCCACTGAACATCAATGAAAATCCAAGGCTCTTCCTTCAGACTTAAGCATGGCCGTAGATGTCCTCCAGGCAGCGTTCTCCTCATCCTCACTTTAGTGGACCTCTTTTGGCTGCTCAGCAGCTCTTAGTTTTTTCTAGAACCACTCTTCAATCACCCCCATACAGTTAGGGAATTTTTGGCTGCAAGTTACCAAAAATAAGAAACAAAAAACCAACTTTGAACTGGTCTAAAGAACAAGGAATGCTATGGACTCAAAGGACCAAGGAAGGGCAAGTGTCTGGGTTGGATCTGTCCAGAGACTCTAGCTCCCTGTCTCTGCCATGTCCTCAGATGTGCCCCCTTCTATGATTGGCTGACTCCCCTCATGGTTGCAGAATGGCGTTGACAGCCTCATTCCTCACAAACATATAACCAATACCCAGAAGAGAAAGAGTTTCTTCAGGTGGCACTTTGTTAAGAGCAAGGATACTTCTCTTCCTGCGAACAGCCTTTGGGAACGGCTGGCGGCTGACATCTTCTTATAAGACTGAACCTCTCTGGCTAATGATGGATTAAGATGTGGATACCTGGCCCAACATGGGATAATCACAGAACTTCACCTCCCTGGACAAAGTGATTGGTCTGTGGGCGGGCATATAATCCAAGCTAGGCTGGTCATGATCCTTCCTGAGGGATTGTCTAACTGAAGATTAGGTGAAGAACTGTCTCCCTGTCTGGTTATGATACTGGATGGATCTTAACTGGGGCCTGTCAGCCACTGGCCACCTCCTCATGGAGATGTCATTTCAGAGAAGGTGCCAATAATTAGGGAAACTAGTCAAGAGGTAGTGATGGAATGTGAGTTCCGGGGTCCAGCGGTGCCTCGGGCCAGTTTCCCCTCTCCTCTCCCAGTATTTTTTTGTGTGTCAGACAGTAACCCTTGCTGAATACTTTTCCTCACATGCCCACCGGATGTGGGGTGAGCTATGCAGTGTCCATTCTAGCAACTGGATGAACCCAGGATCAGCACAGTAACTGTGTGCAGATATTTTTCTCTGAACCACGAAAAGAAGGTTTCTGAGTCGACAGCTCTGCTGCACTCCTGGGGCATCTCATTCACTGGCCTCCAAAGATAGCCAACCTGGTCATGTCTTTGCCAAGTACAAACTCAGAGGGGTCCTTTATTTACTACCTAGAAACCCACTGGGGTCCAGCACATCTGAATTGGTGATATGCCAATAAGCATGAAAAGGAGAGCATCACCGCAATACAGGAGGCTTGGGCGGCAGCCACACTGCTCAGGACACACGTCATCCCACATTCTGGGATGGGCAGGGTTTACCCCACAGCTTGGGGCCTCCTCTGGATTGCAGACAGGAGAGGGCATAGGGTCCCCATCAGCAGAGGACAACAAAGTGTAAACACAGCAGAAGCAAGGTTTACAACAGCCCCATGTTTCCCCCTGCATTGTTTTTATTCATTTAGTCAACAAATACTTTAGAAGCACCTACTATGTGTCCCTAATAATATTTTACCTTCACTTTCATATTTCTCTGTGCCATCCTTTCCCCCTCCTTCTTATTTATTTTCCACTTTCTCCATAGCTCCACGTAATCTGTGGCTCTTTATTTGCAGTGTCTTTGCCTCTCTGTTCCTTCCTTCTCCTGTTGACAAATTTCCCCATGTACTCTATGTTGTGCCTTCCCAATTTACTTTATAAAATACCTCTGACCAAGAGCCCTAAAACTTACTCCTACACGTGGAGAAAACAAACAAAACAGAAAGACGAAGAAACATGGTATTATTCTTGGAAGCGGGCATCCTGTGAGCTGGAAAATTCTGTAACGAGACCTGTGGATAGAAGGTTGCCTCTAAAGTGATAAGATCAGCTGCTGAAGTCCCAAGTTCAACCAGCTAGGAGAAAAGGAGGGTCTTCCAGAGAAGGTCTGTCACCAGGACCAGCCACCACCATGTAAGGATGTGGAAGACGGCAAGGCAGGGGGTCACAGATGAATTGCACTGAATCATGAACCAATGGCAGATTGAGCCACACTAATTTGCTAAAGCTTGAACGAAGCTGGACTGGTATGGGTATGCCTTTTTGTTTGTTTGTTTTTAAGAACTAAATCAAAAAGGTTTTTCATTCATTTGGCTTTTGCCTCTTGCGAGGAAAATCTTCATGAACCAGTTTGAACTAGGAAGGAATCTCTGTATCTTCTGGAACTCTACTGAACAGCTCCAAGTTCAACAGTGATGTCCTAATTGCCAAGTCCAAGAGCTTCTTTCTATTCTTCTTCCTGCTTAGCCCCTTCCTCCCACCCTCCCTCCCTTCCTTTCTTCCTCTCTACCTCCTTTAAAAAAATTTTTAAACCTTTCTTTCTGCATTCCCATCTCCTTGAAATGTTCTTTCCCCTTGGTTTCTGAAAGAATGATCTCTTCTGTCTCTCCAGGTTCTCTCATTTCTGTTTCATCTTGATCTCCTTGCTGGCTTCTTTTCAACTGCCTTTGTCTCTTAAATATTTCTGCCCCTGTGCTTCTTCCTTTCCTGCATTTTCTTCCCACACAAGCTCTCCCATGCATTCTCATCCATGCCCTTGGTTTTGATTACCACCTAAGGAGGTGATTCCTCAAACGATACCTCCAGCCCAGCCGTTCTCCCAAATTAAAGACCCACATTTCTGACTGCCTAAAAGACATCCTCACAGGTGTTTTATGCTTAAGTTGTTCAAAACACAACTCACTGTCTTTCTTCCCTAAATCCTCTTCTCCAGGCTTCTCCAACATAGTGCAAGTCTTCTCTTTTAGCTGGTCATCCAGGTCTGAAAACTGGAACTCATCCTGAAGCCGTCCCATTCACCTCCTCCCCCACCAGCTATGTCTATCATTTCTAAACCTTAAGTGTGTCTCACATGTATGCCCTTTTGTCCAACCCAATATCACTGTCTTTATTCAGACCCAAGTCATTGCCCTTCTCCATTAATTACAACAGTAGCCTCCTAATTTTCCTTCTTTGAGTCTTGTCTCCACTCTGTTCTTTAAACAGGACAGGGTTGTCTTGCTAAAATGTAGATCTGATCATGTCACTATTAAGATGCTTTAATAGTTCCCCTCCTCCTCAGAATAAGGTTCAGTCTAAAGACTCTTTAGAACTGAGTCCTCACCCCTTATGTTCTATCCCCTGCCTCATCACTCTCCTCTACACTCCTGGACTTTAGCAATTCCTTGGATGCCCCTCCTCTCAGCTCTCCATGCCTCTCTCCATGGTCTTTCCTCTTCCTGACATTTCTCCATCCACCAACAATTGCTCTCAGGTCCTATCCACCTACTCACTGGAGTACTTATGTGCCTCACCCTTGGGAAATGTAATATTTGTTGAGTGAATGAATAAATGTTTCAAGAATCTTACCTCTTTAAAATTTGGCTCTATCATCGCTGTCCCTAGAAAGATCTCCCATCTTACCCTGGAAGACTTAGTGCTCCCACCTTTTGCTTCCATAGTAACCTCTGTGTTCCTTGTGGTAGGTTGTTTCAAACTCACTTTAACTTACTTTATTTATCTCTCTTTCTCTACCACGGACTGTGAGTTCCTTGAGGACAGGGATGGTGACTTGGTTTTCTGTGCAACCCCAAAGTCAAGCATAGGATAAGTCTTAAACAAACGTTTGTTGAAATAAAATGGGATGAACCAAATCAGTGCATCAAAACATTCTACTACGGAACTTTCCCCAGACTATTTCATTCAGCTCAAATGCATGGTTTTGGAGTCAAAGTATGTGTAAATGGCAGACCAAGAGCATCTGACTTCCACGGGGGAGGGCTGAGTTGGCTGTTCCCTCAGAGAGAGAAAAGAACAAAAGGGCTTTGTTGTTCTTAATAATGTGTCACAGCAATCAGGGCTTAACAGCAGTAGTTAGAATGGGTCTTATGTTCTGGGCGCAAACCTGGGAAAATAAGGAAACACAACAGCAGAAAACCAATGCAGTTCCTCTGCTTCCCATTTAACAATGACAGCAAGCAGCCCATTGATGCTAATTGCATGGGGGGTAGGGGGCCTTCCTAGTACCAGGGAAAGGTGAAATAGTGCCATAAGAAAAGCCTGAACTACAAGCTTACGTGTCAGTATTTATACCCTTTCCACGACAGGTAACAGGCCCATGAAGAGACAGCAGAAACAGTTCTGTGCCAATCAAGAAAGATCTTAACCCAGGGTAAGCCAAGAACAGCCTTTTATCAGGAAAATCCTGTGCTTTGCTTATGCTAAAAAATATCTGACTTGCAAATGCTTATTCTATTAATATTAAGAGGCGTGAATTCTCACTGGATGATCTGGCAATGGGAGACCCAACTCCTACTCAGGAAAGCTATGTACCGAAGAAGAAGCAGGAGAAAAGAGCAAGTGCCGGCTGTCTTGCTTGTTTGCTTTTTAACCTCCCTGGGTTGAAGTTACCACGAAGGCATATACCAGCTCTGCTCAGAACAATTCTGCTGCTACCAAACCCATCAACCTATACTTGCCATCTCTCAGCAAGAAATACCAATGTCAAATAGATGAGCTGGGTCCTGGAACTAGCAACATCTGGGAGGGAGTGGTGACAACAGGGAGATGGGAGGAAAAGATTGGAATGAGACCTTCAGAGAACCTGCTGGCCTCAAGAAAATGGCAGCTGGGAAGGGGTTAAATTCCGAATGTGATGCATGAGACTTGTACTTTCTAGAATTCTTTCGGAGTCAAGCACTGGAGATATTTTCATCGAGCAGTGAGAGTCTTTTGAAGTTGGAGCATTTAAGTCCCTAAGCAGCAGTTCTTTGCTCCTCTCATTTATTACGTACACTGCCTTTGGACCACTATCCACAGAATGGGTAATATAGTATTTATCCACTGGGACAATAATTAGCTTGTTTTCCTCTATAAAGCTTGGCCATAATGTTCTTACTCTTTTCCTTAGAGTCCACCCATACAACAGACAGATGGGCCATGTGAGGACTGAGAGCTCATGGGATGGTTGGAGCTGAGTGAGTGGGGATCAAAGCAGGGAGGGCCAGAGGAGAGTTACATGGCCCTTGGCAAAGGCCTCTGTTGCAATGTGGCATGTCAAGATTCCTGCCAATAGGTCAACTCTGCTCATAAGATAAACCGCCATCGATCCACAACTCAACAAATCAGAAATCTCAAGTAACCATTTTAACATAGAATTCATTGAAAAGATATAAAGCAACAAAGTAGAAAGCTGTTAGCGGGGAACATTCAGGAAAGCACATTTCAGGATGTAATCAGTGATTCATCTTTGCCTCCTTGTAGAATCTGAGGGTATCTAAATATTTATGATCAAAGATATAGTAAATACCATAGATAGCTTTTGTTTTAGTATTTTATTATAATTTAATTGTTCATAAACTTGCCTGTGTGGTCTAATGGCGCTTGCAAGCTAGTCTGAATAAATCGGACTATCTCAACTAGAAAAATACTATTTGATCCTACTCCCTGCCCCATTGTTACCCTCACTCCCAACCAGCCACCCTCTATCCCCACCCCCACCCACACTCATCCCCGTGCATCTTGCCAGGAACTGATCCTTCCTCCACACACAGGTTGCCATAGGTAATGTCCAGTTAGTGCAATAGTACCACCCCCTGGAGGCAGTTGATTGGACCATGGCAGGCACCCAGGGCCAGTGTCCCATCAGAGCCCTTTCTCAGGTTTCCTTTTTAAAAACAACTTTACTGAGGTATAATTGATACATAAAAAACTGTGCATACTTAATGCATACAATTTGTTGAGCTTGGACATATGCATCAACCTGGGAAACCATCACCACAGTCGAGGTAATAAATATATCCATCACCTTCAAAAGTTACCTCATGTCCCTTTAGGGTTCTGTTTTGGTTTGGTTTTGTGGTAGGAGCCCTTAACATGAGATCTACCCTCTGAACAATTTTTTTTTTAAGTGCACAATATAGTATTAACTAAAGGCACTATTTTATAAAGCAGATCTCTAGAACCCACTCGTCTTCCATAACTGAACCTGTATACCCATGAACAACTTCCTATTTCCCCAGACCCTTGCCCCTGGCAACAAACATTCTAATCTCTGCTTCTATGAATTTGTTTTAGATACCTCATAGAAATGGAATCATGCCATATTTGTCCTTACAAATGTGACTGGCTTATTTCACTTAGCATAATGTGCTCCAGGTCCATCCACGTTGTTGCATATGACAGGATTTCCTTCTTTTTAAGACTGAATAATAGTCCAGGTATGTATATACCACATTTTTCCTCCATTCATTCATCAATGGCCGTTTTGGTTGTTTCTTGCCTTGGCTATTGTGAATAATCTGATAAGGGATTAATATTCAAAGAACTCCTACAACTCAATAACAAAACACCTATTAAGGTGGGAGGGAGACGCAAGACGGAGGAGATATGGAGATATATGTATATGTATAGCTGATTCACTTTGTTATAAAGCAGAAACTAACACACCATTGTAAAGCAATTATACTCCAACAAAGATGTTAAAAAAAAAAAAGACAAACGAACCCAAAGCACAAATACAAAAAAAAAAAAAAATGGATCTTGAATAGACATTTCTCCAAAGAAGACATACAGATGGTCAACAGGTACATTAAAAGATGTTCAGCATCACTAAGCAACAGGGAAATGCAAATCAAAACTATAATGAGATATCACTTCACACCCATTAGGATGGCTATTATTTTTTTAAAATGTTGGCAAGAATGTGGAGAAATTGGAACCCTTGTGCACTGTTGGTAGGAATGTAAAATGTATGGTGGTTCCTCAAAAACTTAAAAATAGAACTACCATATAATACAGTAATCCCACTTCTGGGTTTATATCCAACAGAACTGAAATCAGTATCTCAAAAGATATCTACACTCCCTTGTTCATTGCAACATTATTCACAATAGCCTTCCTCCGATTTCTATAACAGAAACTGAGGAAGAAAAGGAAATCTTTCTCCCAATGCAAAGTCAAGAAAACATGAACCCTGAAAGGGGCAGAGTTTGAAAATACAAAAGATTGTATAAGAAGATACAAAGAAGAAAGATTCTTATCTTCACCTAAGAAAAACTGGTTTTCATTTCTTGAAGTGAGAATGGGACTCATGGTATTTCAATGCCTGGTGGCACATTTATGCCAAATATATGAGATTTTTGAGCCCAGGTTTTTATTAGCAGTGACCCCAAACTCATTCAAGCACGCAGCACTGTATTAAATGTTCATTAAAAGTATATCAGCACACACGGCACTCTCCCTGGATGTGGTGACCTGCCAACCATTCTGTCCCAATGGATCTGTCTCTTGACCAGGGCAGATCTATCAATATCAGTGATCAATATGATGACTATGGTCAGTAGAGCTGACCAGCGTTGTTTAATGGGCGTTTGCCCTTATGACTCTTGGTTTGGCTGACTTCCACTGCACGCAAGTGGGAAGACAGAACTCCCTACAAAGGAGGCTGAGGAAAGTTGTAGGGGCCTGATGTCTGTCCCTTTTCACAGAAGCAGGTGTGCACAATCATGACAAGGCCCAGAGGACACCAGAGACATGAGCTGTGACAAAGATACCAGGGAAACACTGGGTTTTCCAGCACTTTCAAAGTTGATGCTTGTTGTAGATTGACTGCAAAAGTGGCTTCCTAGTTTATGCCTTTGCTACATGACTATGTAGCTCCTCCCGTGAAAAATTGAAGGGTATTTCCCCACCCTTGAGTCTGCACGACCTGACTTGTTTTGGCCCACAGAATATGGCAGAAGTGATAGTATGTCAGTTCTGAGCCTAGGCATCAAAAGGCCTTCATGCTTCCACTTGCTTTCTTGGAACTTTGCCACCACATGTGAATATAACTAGGCTGGCTTCTGGAAGATGAGAGAACATGTGAACAAACCACTTGCCCCAACCAAGGCCATCCCAGATCAACCAATAACCAGCAAACCCCCAAACGTGCCAGAGACCAGTCAAGATCACCAGAGCTGGTGAACTGATCCACAGATGACGCCCAGCACATTAATAAGCCCAGCCAAGACCAGAAGAACCACTCAGCTGGAGCTCAGGAGCCAGAATAAATACTACTGGTTTAAGCAACTGAGCTTTGGGGTGGTTTGTAATGCAGAAATAGCTAGCTGAGACACTGCTTTTAAAAATGTTGAAGTCACAACATCACTAATTATTAGAGAAATGCAGATCAAACTACAATGTGGTATCACCTCATACCGGTCAGAATGGCCATCGTTAAAAAGTCTACAAATTACAAATGTTGGAGAGGGTGTGGAGAAAAGGGAACTCTCTTATACTATTGGTGGGAATGTAAATTGGTGCAGCCACTATGGAGGACAGTATGGAGATTCCTTTAAAAACTAAAAATAGAGTTGCCATATGATCCAGCAATCCCAGTCCTGCGCATATATCCGTAGAAAACTCTAATGAAATGATGCCACTTGCGGCAACATGGATGGACCTAGAGACTATCATAGTAAGTGAAGTAAGTCAGACAGAGAAAAACAAATAGCATATCATATCATTTATATGTGGAATCTAAAATATGATACAAAGAAACTTATTTACAAACAGAAACAGACTCACAGACATGGAAAGCAAACTTATGATTACCAAAGGGGAAAGGGGGTGGAGGAGGGGTAAATTAGGAGTTTGGGATTAGCAGATACAAAATACTATATATAAAATAGATAAATGACAAGGTCCTACTTTATATATGTATATATATATAGATATATATATATAGATATATATATATTCAATATCCTGTAATAAACCATAATGGAAAAGAATATGAAAAGAATATATATCTGAATCACTTTGCTATATACCAGAAACTAACGCAATTGTAAATCAACTATACGTCAATTAAAAAAAATGTCAGCGTCAGATAAAGGGCTCTATGAAGACACCTGCCGCACCTTCCTTAAATCACAGCATAGCACACCTTAAAGGGGAAGCACTTCCACTCTGCACCACATTGATCCAGTTAGAAGCGTCAACTGCTCTCACAGGAAAAGTAAAGCTGCATCTCCATTGCCCTGTGATCTTCATGTTTGCCTATCTCTTGTCCTACACATTTCTTTGGGGAACAGGAGATGGCAGTTCTGCAGTGTCCCTCACATCTGTTCACCCCAGGAACCTAGTCGGTTCTCACCAACATACTGAGGAGTGGAATGGGCAACCATGCTCGTTCCTTCCTCAGGATGCTCCTCTGAGCTGCCTCATTTTATACGTCCTCAGTCTTTTTCTCCATCAGAGTATGTATCCCACCACATTAGAATGGTGCTTTCACTTCTCAGATTTTCTCACTAGCCTGGAGGCTTCGGGAGGACAGAGACCATGTCTGCTTGGCCTATCACTGAATCCTCAGTCTGTAGCACAGTAGTAGCACATAGTAGGTGCTCAGCAAATATCTGCTGAGTGAAGGAATGAACACATGGCTGCAGGCCACTTCTCCTTTCGCCTCCATTGTGCCTCTCGTCCTGCTCTCCCTTTAATTCTTGCTATCACTTCATACCTTGAGTCCTGCTTTCCATCTAGACTCTGAAATGTAGGGGTCATATTCTGTCTTCTCTCTGGAGGCAGACAAAGAAATATGCATTATATTAGAGAATAATTTCTGTCAAAATTGGCTAACACAAAATAGCAAAATTTTGCTATTTAAAAGAGTAGGCTCCAATCACTGGATAAATAAGGTGACATTGAACATTTCTGTACAGCAACTGACACATGGTGTGTTCTCAATGCATACTAGGTAGCAGCAATCTGGAGTCAAACAAATGAGCATAACCTACCTACTATGTGCTCAGTGCTGTAGTGGGTACTGTGGAGCAGATACAAAAACAAAGGCAAACAGGCAAAGTCAATGTCAAGCCACGAACCACGGGTGAGATCTCCACCTTATTCACTATTTTTTTTAATTAGAGTATAGTTGCTTTACAATGTTGTTAGTTTCTACTGTACAGCAAAGTGAATCAGCTATATGTATACATACATCCCCTCCTTTTTGGATTTCCTTCCCATTTAGGTCACTGCAGAGCATTGAGTAGGGCTCCCTGTGCTATATAGTAGGTTCTCATTAGTTATCTATTTTATACACAGTAGTGTATATATGTCAATCCCCATCTCCCAGTTCATCCCACCCCCCACTCCCCCCTTGGTATCCATACGTTTGTTCTCTATGTCTGTGTCTCTATTTCTGCTTTGCAAATAAGATCATCTATACCATTTTTTTAGATTCCTCATATATGCGTTAGTATATGATATTTGTTTTTCTCTTTCTGACTTACTTCACTCTGTATGACAGTCTCTAGGTCATTTGTAGAGATGTGGATGCACCATATTCACTATTCATTAATAGTGATTGGACAAGCTCTCATGTGAACCATTCTGTCCCAAACACAGTCTGTTGACTTCAAAATTCCTCTCATCTGCATTATGAAATACTTCGACGCCTTCTCACAACATTCTCTGATTTTATAAGCCTTCATCTCTGTGAAATAGGGATGAAGTTTCCAGCTGCCTTAGGTATCTGAAAAGGCAAAATTCAAATTCCCTGACTTAACAAGAAGTGGACTTTGTTTTATGCAAAAACACAAAGGCTGTTCCTGCACAGTCATGATGTAGTATCCCTAAGGGGGTTTCTAAGTGTGTTTATTCACTTTTACTTGCTTATCTCTGGTTCAATTTTCATGGGTTTTATTTACTTTTTTGCAAGGTCCAAAATCTGTCTGTGATACACCTTAATGAAAAATAGTAAACCACTTAGAAGGTTTATAAGCTGTTCAAGTAATGGGAATTAGAAGTCATTATCTTTTGTGAAGGCAGCAAAAGGTTGTCTGAATGGAGTTGATTTGGGTGATACATATTTTAATAGAACAAATTACTAATGAAGTGCTAAATTACTGGAAACACCCCTGTTACTTATTAAACATTTTGGTTAATCAGGATGGGAAAGATAAAGAGTTGGAGTACATTTTAATACCTCTTTTGAGGCCAGGTCAGAAGCAAACAGATGTGTGGATCTGAAGCCCAGCCCAAGGTCATCTTCTCAGACACAGGCTACCAAGGACCGTTAAGAAGCCCTCCAGGCAGAGCTGCCCTCTTTCCAAGCTCTAAATACACCTTGACTGCATGAGCAGATACCTTCTTCTGTCCAAAATGAGGGACACTGGCCAATCATCCCAAGTCAGTACCAGCTTGTTTTTAGTAAACAGAAATGCAACTGGAAATAAAGGAAAATGGACCCAGGGAAAAATAGGGAGAAAGTCCTCGGGAGATGTTTACTATTGTCTATTTTGAAAACACCTGCTTTTTAGAGTGTAACATAGCTGAGAGGCAAGGGTGTGATAGCCTCCCCTATTCTCAGCCTCCCTCCCTGTCTTCTCTACTTTGTAACCTGATTCTGGTAACTGGCTTCCTGTCCTGTTACCTGTGCCCAAGTCCTCTTGGTGATCAGTCTAAGCTTCTCGTTTTTAAGACCAGGACTCTGACTTTATCTGGCAGCTAAAATAGGAACTTGTGATGGATAATCTTACGGGCCATGGGATGCCCAGATATCTGGGTGTGTCTCTGCGGGTGTTTCTGGAAGAGATTAGCATTTGAATTGGGGAACTGAGTGGAACATATGGTCCTCCCCAATGTGGGTGGGCACCATTCAATCCATTGAGGACCTGAAAAGAACAAAAAGGTAGAGGAAGGTTGAATTCACTCTCTGCCTGACAACTTGATCTGGACAGCAATCTTCTGCCTTTGGTGATCTGGTTCTCAGGCCTTCAGACTCGGACTGAAATCTGTACCATTCATCTCTCTGGTTCTCAGGCCTTCGAACTATACCTCCTGCTTTCCTGGAACTCCAGCTTACAGATGGCAGATAGTGGGACTTGTCAGCTTCCATAATTGAGAGACGCAACATCTTATAATAAGTCTCTTCCTAGACAGAGATAGAGATACAGATAGACAGATAGATAGATAGATAGATAGATAGATAGATAGATAGATAGATAGATAGATAGAACTAAACCTAGGTATCAATCATCATATAGGTTCAGTTTCTCTGGAAAGCCCTAACACAGAGTCCTTCTGATAAGTTTATCTGATGCCACCTCACTGAGTCCCTGTCCTCCTGGATTTCTGAATGTTGTCTGCTCCTGGCTTCTCTGCAGTGGTTCTATGCTTCCTGGTTAAGGCTCACCTATCTCTTCCTGTGCCTTCCCCCAACTTTGACAACCCAGAGCACTGGTCACTCTTGTCTCTGCAGATCCCCTCCAGATGCCAGTTCTGTCTGCCAAATTATATCCCCTTTGATATCAGCGGATGGGTCTGTCCAGTGCCCTATACCCACCCACGCTCACCCCACCCCAGTAGGGAGTTGAATTTCAGTCAGCCATTTTGTGGTAAATGGGACACAAGTCCAGAGTCAGAGGATCACAGTTCCAGCCCAGAAATCGCCATCGACTGGCTGTGTGATTGGGAAAATCCGAAATCCACTTCACCTCTCTGAACCTCACTTTTCTCATTCATTTTCTAATTGTATTTATAGAGGATCTACCAGGTGTCAGAAATGCAAAAGGTAAAAAAGGCAAGGTCCTCACCCTCAAGGAGCTCATTCTAGCTGGGGAAACAGTCTTATAAATAAACAATTACAAAATTGCTGGGTAAATGCTAAGAAAGACGTAGTCAAAATGTTATAAAAATATGGAGAACAAAGCAATTAACTGTGCCTGAGGGAGATCAAGGCGGAGTGTACAGAGGAAGAGATGTCTGAGCAATCTTCAAGGATGAGCTGGTACTTACCAAGGAGTCAATAGCCTCCAGGGCAGAAAAAAGAACATATGCAAAGGTGCAGGGGTGAGAATTGCATGAAAGATGCCAGAAACTGATCATGACTTGGAAAGACTGTAAGAGGGTACAAGTGGCCAGCAATGAGGTTAGAAAGTACAGAGGAGCTAAATAATGATGGGCCTTTTTTGTCTGGCTAAGGAGTTTGCATTTTATCCTACAGACAATGAAGAACCATCGAGGACTTTTAAACAGGAGAGTTGCCAGATCAGATCAGTGTATGTAAGACAACTCTGACCTGCATATGGAGGATGGGTTGGAGAGGCAGGAAGTGGAAGCAGGGAGATCAATGGGAAGGTGTTGCAATAGGACAGGGAAGGTATAGAAAGCACGGCAGGGCAGGAGCCAAAAGATTCATAGAATGAAGAATTGGAAGAACTTGGTGATTAATTAGGTGTGGGATGATATAATATCACTTCTATGTGAGATCTAAAGTATGACACAAATGAAATTATCTACAAAACAGAAATAGACTCAGACATAGAGAACAGACTTGTGGTTGCCAAGGGGGAGGGGTGTGAGGGAGGATGGAGTGGGCATGGGGATTAGCAGATGCAAACTATTACACATAGAACGGATAAACAACAAGGTCCTACTGTATAGAACAGGGAACTATATTCAATATACTGTGATAGAGCATAATGGAAAAGAATATGAAAAAGAATGTATATATACATATAACTGAATCACTTTTGCTGTACAGCAGAAATTACCATAACATTGTAAATCAACTATACTTCAATAAAATAAATTAAAAAGAAAATGGAATAGCTAATGAATGTGCTTTCATTAAAGTCTAAGAAAAAATTATGTGTGGGATGCATAGGAGAAGCAGATGTTAGGTCACCCCACAGATTCTGGCTTGAATACACTGATAGAGATACAAGGACTCTGAAGGGAAGACTGGATGGGGAAAGAGGACAACTGATTTCTATCCTTGACAAGTCATGTACGAGGTGCCTAAGAGGCAGCCAGGTGAAGATGCCATGGCAGTAAGGCACACTGCTTGGAGCTGAAAAGTCTGAGTTAGTGACATACCTATGGGAGCCAGCCATAGAGGAGATGGTTGATGTCATAGGACCTGGTGGGATCAGCCAAATAGAATGCACAGAGGAAAAGAGAAGAAGGCCAAGGACAGAGCCATGGGAGAAAGCTGTGTTTCCAGACCTGGTGAAAGAACCAGCAAGAGACTGAGCAGGAGTTGTCAGGGAAGCGAGAGAACCAGAAGGGGGTCACTGGAGCTGGCGAGGAAGAGTTTCCCAAAGAAGCTGTGAGCAGCATCCAAGGGGCACAGTGCAAGATTGAACTGGCAAGCTTTCATTGGTTTTGGCAACTGGAGGGTTATTGATGACTTTGCAACAAGCAGTTTCCAGGAATAATACATAAAAGATAGATTGCAGAAAGATGAAGGAGGAGGAGAGGGAATCTAGGCTACTTTTCAATATGTTTGGCAATGAAGGGAAGTTGAAAGCTATGGAGGTGACTGGAGAACAACACACAGTAATGGGAGAGCTTTAATTTAAAGTGGAAGAGATTTTAAGCACGTGTAAAATGAAGGGATTGGACAAGAAGATCCCCAAGATTCCTTCCAACTCTCTTGTCCTTTGATCTAAGGACTATGTTTTTTTTTTTTTTTGACATCTTTATTGAAGTATAATTGCTTTACAATGGTGTGCTAGCTTCTGCTTTACAACAAAGTGAATCAGTTACACATATACATATGTTGCCATATCTCTTCCCTCTTGCATCTCCCTCCCTCCCACCCTCCCTATCCCACCCCTCTAGGTGGTCACAAAGCACCGAGCTGATCTCCCTGTGCTATGCGGCTGCTTCCCACTAGTTATCTATTTTACATTTGGTAGTGTATATATGTCCATGACACTCTCTCACCCTGTCACATCTCACCCCTCCCCCTCCCCATATCCTCAAGTCCATTCTCTAGTAGGTCTGTGTCTTTATTCCCATCTTGCCACTAGGTTCTTCATGACCTCTTTTTTTTTTTTTCCCTTAGATTCCATATATATGTGTTAGCATACTGTATTTGTTTTTCTCTTTCTGGCTTACTTCACTCTGTATGACAGACTCTAACTCCATCCACCTCATTACAAACACCTCCATTTCATTTCTTTTTATGGCTGAGTAATATTCCATTGTATATATGTGCCACATCTTCTTTATCCATTCATCCGATGATGGACACCTAGGTTGCTTCCATGTCCTGGCTATTGTAAACAGAGCTGCAATGAATATTTTGGTACATGACTCTTTCTGAATTATGGTTTTCTCAGGGTATATGCCCAGTAGTGGGATTGCTGGGTCATATGGTAGTTCTATTTTTAGTTTTTTAAGGAACCTCCATACTGTTCTCCATAGTGGCTGTATCAATTTACATTCCCACCAACAGTGCAAGAGTGTTCCCTTTTCTCCACACCCTCTCCAGCATTTATTGTTTCTAGATTTTTTGATGATGGCCATTCTGACCGGTGTGAGATGATACCTCATTGTAGTTTTGATTTGCATTTCTCTAATGATTAATGATGTTGAGCATTCTTTCATGTGTCTGTTGGCAATCTGTATCTCTTCTTTGGAGAAATGTCTATTTAGGTCTTCTGCCCATTTTTGGATTGGGTTGTTTGTTTTTTTGTTATTGAGCTGCATGAGCTGCTTGTAAATCTTGGAGATTAATCCTTTGTCCGTTGCTTCATTTGCAAATATTTTCTCCCACTCTGAGGGTTGTCTTTTGGTCTTGTTTATGGTTTCCTTTGCTGTGCAAAAGCTTTTAAGTTTCATTAGGTCCCATTTGTTTATTTGTGTTTTTATTTCCATTTCTCTAGGACCTGGGTCAAAAAGGATCTTGCTGTGACTTATGTCATACAGTGTTCTGCCTATGTTTTCCTCTAAGAGTTTGATAGTGTCTGGCCTTACACTTAGGTCTTTAATCCATTTTGAGTTTATTTTTGTGTATGGTGTTAGGGAGTGTTCTAATTTCATACTTTTACATGTACCTGTCCAATTTTCCCAGCACCACTTATTGAAGAGGCTGTCTTTTCTCCACTGTATATGCTTGCCTCCTTTATCAAAGATAAGGTGACCATATGTGCGTGGGCTTATCTCTGGGCTTTCTATCCTGTTCCATTGATCTATATTTCTGTTTTTGTGCCAGTACCAAACTGTCTTGATTACTGTAGCTTTGTAATATAGTCTGAAGTCAGGGAGCCTGATTCCTCCAGCTCCATTTTTCCTTCTCAAGATTGCTTTGGCTATTCGGGGTCTTTTGTGTTTCCATACAAATTGTGAAATTTTTTGTTCTAGTTCTGTGAAAAATGCCAGTGGTAGTTTGATAGGGATTGCATTGAATCTGTAGATTGCTTTGGGTAGCAGAGTCATTTTCACAATGTTGATTCTTCCAATCCAAGAACATGGTATATCTCTCCATCTATTTGTATCATCTTTAATTTCTTTCATCAGTGTCCTATAATTTTCTGCATACAGGTCTTTTGTCTCCTTAGGTAGGTTTATTCCTAGGTATTTTATTCTTTTTGTTGCAATGGTAAACGGGAGTGTTTTCTTAATTTCACTTTCAGATTTTTCATCATTAGGATACAGGAATGCAAGAGATTTCTGTGCATTAATTTTGTATCCTGCTACTTTACCAAATTCATTGATTAGCTCTAGTAGTTTTCTGGTAGCATCTTTTGGATTCTCTATGTATAGTATCATGTCATCTGCAAACAGTGACAGCTTTACTTCTTCTTTTCCGATTTGGATTCCTTTTATTTCTTTTTCGTCTCTGATTGCTGTGGCTAACACTTCCAAAACTATGTTGAATAATAGTGGTGAGAGTGGGCAACCTTGTCTTGTTCCTGATCTTAGTGGAAATGGTTTCAGTTTTTCACCATTGAGGACAATGTTGGCTGTGGGTTTGTCATATACGGCCTTTATTATGTTGAGGAAAGTTCCCTCTATGCCTACTTTCTGCAGGACTTTTATCATAAATGGGTGTTGAATTTTGTCGAAAGCTTTCTCTGCATCTATTGAGATGATCATATGGTTTTTCTCCTTCAATTTGTTAATATGATGTATCACGTTGATTGATTTGCGTATATTGAAGAATCCTTGCATTCCTGGAATAAACCCCACTTGATCATGGTGTATGATCCTTTTAATGTGCTGTTGGATTCTGTTTGCTAGTATTTTGTTGAGGATTTTTGCATCTATGTTCATCAGTGATATTGGCCTGTAGTTTTCTTTCTTTGTGACATCTTTGCCTGGTTTTGGTATCAGGGTGATGGTGGCCTCGTAGAATGAGTTGGGGAGTGTTCCTCCCTCTGCAATATGTTGGAAGAGTTTGAGAAGGATAGGTGTTAGCTCTTCTCTAAATGTTTGATAGAATTCGCCTGTGAAGCCATCTGGTCCTGGGCTTTTGTGTGTTGGAAGATTTTTAATCACAGTTTCAATTTCAGTGCTTGTGATTGGTCTGTTCATATTTTCTATTTCTTCCTGGTTCAGTCTCGGCAGGTTGTGCATTTCTAAGAATCTGTCCATTTCTTCCAGGTTGTCCATTTTATTAGCATAGAGTTGCTTGTAGTAATCTCTTATGATCGTTTGTATTTCTGCAGTGTCAGTGGTTACTTCTCCTTTTTCATTTCTAATTCTATTGATTTGAGTCTTCTCCTTTTTTCTCTTGATGAGTCTGGCTAATGGTTTATCAATTTTGTTTATCTTCTCAAAGAACCAGCTTTTAGTTTCATTGATTTTTGCTATTGTTTCCTTCATTTCTTTTTCATTTATTTCTGATCTGATCTTTATGATTTCTTTCCTTCTGCTAGCTTTGGGGTTTTTTTGTTCTTCTTTCTCTAATTGCTTTAGGTGCAAGGTTAGGTTGTTTATTCGAGATGTTTCCTGTTTCTTGATGTAGGCTTGTATTGCTATAAACTTCCCTCTTAGAACTGCTTTTGCTGCATCCCATAGGTTTTGGATCGTCGTGTCTCCATTGTCATTTGTTTCTAGGTATTTTTTGATTTCCCCTTTGATTTCTTCAGTGATCACTTCGTTATTAAGTAGTGTATTGTGTAGCCTCCATGTGTTTGTATTTTTTACAGATCTTTTCCTGTAATTGATATCTAGTCTCATAGCGTTGTGGTCGGAAAAGATACTTGATACGATTTCAATTTTTTTAAATTTACCAAGGCTTGATTTGTGACCCAAGATATGATCTATCCTGGAGAATGTTCCATGAGCACTTGAGAAAAATGTGTATTCTGTTGTTTTTGGGTGGAATGTCCTATAAATATCAATTAAGTCCATCTTGTTTAATGTATCATTTAAAGCTTGTGTTTCCTTATTTATTTTCATTTTGGATGATCTGTCCATTGGTGAAAGTGGGGTGTTAAAGTCCCCTACTATGATTGTGTTACTGTCGATTTCCCCTTTTATGGCTGTTAGTATTTGCCTTATGTATTGAGGTGCTCCTATGTTGGGTGCATAAATATTTACAATTGTTATACCTTCCTCTTGGATCGATCCCTTGATCATTATATAGTGTCCGTCTTTGTCTCTTGTAATTGTCTTTATTTTAAAGTCTATTTTGTCTGATATGAGAATTGCTACTCCAGCTTTCTTTTGATTTCCATTTGCATGGAATATCTTTTTCCATCCCCTCACTTTCAGTCTGTATGTGTCTCTAGGTCTGAAGTGGGTCTCTTGTAGACAGCATATATATGGGTCTTGTTTTTGTATCCATTCAGCCAGTCTGTGTCTTTTGGTGGGAGCATTTAATCCATTTACATTTAAGGTAATTATCGATATGTATGTTCCTATTCCCATTTTCTTAAATGTTTTGGGTTTGTTATTGTAGGTGTTTTCCTTCTCTTGTGTTTCTTGCCTAGAGAAGTTCCTTTAGCATTTGTTGTAAAGCTGGTTTGGTGGTGCTGAACTCTCTCAGCTTTTGCTTGTCTGTAAAGGTTTTAATTTCTCCATCAAATCTGAATGAGATCCTTGCTGGGTAGAGTAATCTTGGTTGTAGGTTTTTCTCCTTCATCACTTTAAGTATATCCTGCCACTCCCTTCTGGCTTGCAGCGTTTCTGCTGAAAGATCAGCTGTTAACCTTATGGGGATGCCCTTGTGTGTTATCTGTTGTTTTTCCCTTGCTGCTTTTAATATGTTTTCTTTATATTTAATTTTTGATAGTTTGATTAATATGTGTCTTGGTGTGTTTCTCCTTGGATTTATCCTGTATGGGACTCTCTGTGCTTCCAGGACTTGATTAACTATTTCCTTTCCCATATTAGGGAAGTTTTCAACTAGAATCTCTTCAAATATTTTCTCAGTCCCTTTCTTTTTCTCTTCTTCTTCTGGGACCCCTATAATTCGAATGTTGGTGCGTTTAATGTTGTCCCAGAGGTCTCTGAGACTGTCCTCAGTTCTTTTCATTCTTTTTTCTTTATTCTGCTCTGCAGTAGTTATTTCCACCATTTTATCTTCCAGGTCACTTATCCGTTCTTCTGCCTCAGTTATTCTGCTATTGATCCCATCTAGAGTATTTTTAATTTCATTTATTGTGCTTGTCATCGTTGCTTGGTTCCTCTTTAGTTCTTCTACGTCCTTGTTAAATGTTTCTTGCATTTTGTCTATTCTATTTCCAAGACTTTGGATCATCCTTACTATCATTATTCTGAATTCTTTTTCAGGTAGACTACCTATTTCCTCTTCATTTGTTAGGTCTGGTGTGTTTTGACCCTGCTCCTTCATCTGCTGTGTGTTTTTCTGTCTTCTCATTTTGCTTATCTTACTGTGTTTGGGGTCTCCTTTTCACAGGCTGCAGGTTCGTAGTTCCCGTTGTTTTTGGTATCTGTCCCCAGTGGCTAAGGTTGGTTCAGTGGGTTGTGTAGGTTTCCTGGTGGAGGGAACTAGTGCCTGTGTTCTGGTGGATGAGGCTGGATGTTGTCTTTCTGGTGGGTTCGTCCACGTCTGGTGGTGTGTTTTGGGGTGTCTGTGGCCTTATTATGATTTTAGGCAGCCTCTCTGTTAATGGATGGGGCTGTGTTCCTCTCTTGCTAGTTGTTTGGTATAGGGTGTCCAGCACTGTAGCTTGCTGGTCGTTGAGTGAAGCTGGGTCTTGATGTTGAGATGGAGATCTGTGAGAGATTTTCACCGTTTGGTATTACGTGGAGCTGGGAGGTCTCTTGTGGACCAGTGTCCTGAAGTTGGCTCTCCCACCTCAGAGGCACAGCCCTGATGCCTGGCTGGAGCACCAAGAGCCTTTCATCCACACGGCTCAGAATAAAAGGGAGAAAAAATGGAAAGAAAGAAAAAAAGAAGATAAAATAAAATAAAATAAAGCAATTATAATAAAAAATAAGAAAAAAAATTATTAAGAGTAAATTTATTAAGAAAAAAAATTTTTTTAATTTTTAAAAATAGATTTATTAATTTTTTATACTAAAAATAAGAAAAAAATTATTTAGAAAAAATTTATTAAGAAAAAAAATTTTTTAATTTTTTAAAATAAAAAATATGAAAAAACTTATTAAAAATTTTTTTAAAAATAAAAAATAAGGAAAAAATTATTAAGAAAACATTTATTAGGGAAAAAAAAAATTTTTTAAGCCAAAAAAAAAAAAAAAAAAAAAAAACGGACGGACCTAACCCTAGGACTAACGGTGAGAGCAAAGCTATACAGACAAAATCTCACCCAGAAGCATACACATCTACACTCACAAAAAAAAGGAAAAGGGGAAAAGTTAATATATCCTGCTCCCAAAGTCCATCTCCTAAATTTGGGATGATTCGTTGTCTATTCAGGTATTCAACAGATGCAGGCACATCAAGTTGTTTGTGGAGCTTTAATCCGCTGCTTCTGAGGCTGCTGGGAGAGATTTCCCTTTCTCTTCTTTGTTCGTACAGCTCCCGGGGTTCAGCTTTGGATTTGGACCCGCCTCTGCATGTAGGTCCCCTGAGGGCGTCTGTTCCCCGCCCAGACAGAACGGGGTTAAAGGAGCAGCTGATTCGGGGGCTCTGGCTCAGTCAGGCCGGGGGGAGGGAGCGGTACGGAGGAGGCGGGGCGAGCCTGCGGCGGCAGAAGCCGGCGTGACGTTGCAGCAGCCTGAGGCGCGCCGTGCGCTCTCCCGGGGAAGTTGTCCCCAGATTACTGGGAGCCTGGCCGTGGCGGGCTGCACAGGCTCCCGGGAGGGGCGGTGTGGAGAATGACCTGTGCTCGCCCACAGGCTGTTTGGTGGCGGCAGCAGCAGCCTTAGCGTCTCATGCCCGTCTCTGGGGTCCGCGCTGATAGCCGCGGCTCGCGCCCGTCTCTGGAGTTCGTTTAAGTGGCGCTCTGAATCCCCTCTCCTTGCACGCCGCGAAACAGAGGCAAGAAAAAGTCTCCTGCCTCTTCGGCAGCTGCAGACTTTTTCTCGTGCACCCTCCCGGCTAGTTGTGGTGCGCTAGACCCTTCAGGCTGTGTTCACGCAGCCAACCCCAGTCCTCTCCCTGGGATCCGACCGAAGCCCGCGCCTCAGCTCCCAGCCCCCGCCCGCCCCGGCGGGTGAGCAGACAAGCCTCTCGGGCTGGTGAGTGCTGCTCGGCGCCGAGCCTCTGTGCGGGAATCTCTCCGTTTTTCCCTCTGCGTCCCTGTTGCTGTGGGATCCGCGCTGATAGCCGCGGCTCGCGCCCGTCTCTGGAGCTCGTTTAGGCGGTGCTCTGAATCCCCTCTCCTTGCGCGCCGCGAAACAAAGAGGCAAGAAAAATTCTCTTGCCTCTTTGGCAGCTGCAGTCTTTTTCCCGGACTCCCTCCCGGCTAGCACCGAAGCCCGAGCCCCAGCTCCCAGGCCCCGCCCGCCCCGGCGGCTGAGCAGACAAGCCTCTCGGGCTGGTGAGTGCTGGTCGGCACCGCTCCTCTGTGCGGGAATCTCCGCTTTGCCCTCCGCACCAATGTGGCTGCGCTCTCCTCCGTGGCTCCGAAGCTTCCCCCCTCTGCTACCCGCAGTCTCTGCCCACGAAGGGGCTTCCTAGTGTGTGGAAACCTTTCCTCCTTCACAGCTCCCTCCCACTGGTGCAGGTCCCGTCCCTATTCTTTTGTCTCTGTTATTTCTTTTTTCTTTTGCCCTACCCAAGTACGTGGGGATTTTCTTGCCTTTTGGGAGGTCTGACGTCTTCTGCCAGCGTTCAGTGGGTGTTCTGTAGGAGCAGTTCCACGTGTAGATGTATTTCTCATGTATCTGTGGGGAGGAAGGTGATCTCCGCGTCTTACTCTTCCGCCATCTTGCCCCTCCCTCGGACACATTCAGGACTATGTTTAAGAACAGGGGGAAGCAGTCTCCTGTGGCTGACGGATTTCCAGTACAACAAGAAATATGAACTGGAAACATTACTTGTGGTGGTTTCCCCGTGGCTGTTTCTCTCTTCCTTCCCCAAACCAGGACATTCTGAAGAGCTCTGAGCACGAGTGGCACTTTGGAGAGCTCACTAGGCTGGGAAAGCATCTAGACCACCCAGAATTTGCAATTTACACATTTCTATCCCATCAGCCTCCCTTCCAGCATTTACAAACTGAGCCTTCCCTGATCTTCAAGAGTCACTTAGAAAATGGCTTGGAATTCATTCCAAGATCCTGAAGGCAAGAGAAACCAGATAGGAACCAGATGCAAAGCAAGATGGCAAAGAGTGTGGATGAGAGAGGGGAAGAGTTCTGAAATAATTTCTAGAAGGCGTTTAGACTTTCAGGAGGAAGAATCTTATCTTCAGTGAATTACTATTTATTGAGGCTTTAATAAATGTTTATTTATTTATTTTTTGCTGGCAGGCTGCTTTTTGCAGTCCATTAACGTGAAGATTATCTTTGGAAGAGGAAAAGCACAAAGTCTGGTTTTCAGCCTGGGTAGAAACACAAGTAAAAACTTCCACATGATCAGTTTTAATCTCACCTGCTGAGGTGGATTTTGCTACTTAATGATATATTTTGGTAATGGATGTGACACCAAAGTTCAGCCATAAATAGAGCTCGGAGCCAAGGAAATGAAAATCACCAATTAGATTCCCTTGCTGCACTAAGTAGCAGGAAATTTCCAATCATCATCGGATTTGTGACATAGAGAATCAAGCAGTGGTTCTAGAACCTGCCTTCTGGGGAGGAAAGTGGGGGGAGGCTCGGTCCGTGTTGTGTTTGCTTGTTTTCTCTCTCCAGTCATGTGAAAAAAGTTGGCTGGGAGTTTTTTTCTTTATTATTGTTGTCCATGACACAATCGCCACATTATACTGGAGCCTTTTGAACAGCCGGTGTACAGCTCAATTGCCTGATTCTCATTGTGCTTGAATGCAACACGGGGTAGCCTTTGTGAGCACAGGATTCTCTCCAGTGGCATGGGAGAGGGGTTGTGGCTCAGAAATTTCAGAGAATATGCCAAAATCTGCACAGGCAACAGAGAAATCCCAGGGGTCAAAGTACCTATTTTAGGCAAAGAATTCACTTTGGCTCTTGAAGACTCAGCTTCTGAAATCACATAATGGTGACTGGAACCTGGGAAATAGTGGTCTGGGAAGTTCCTATACATTTCTGATCCTGTAAAAAGGAAAATGAAGATGTTAGGTCCAAAATGGAGCACCTGTTAGTCTGAATTTTGGTGTTACAGACAGAATACAGACTTCCAAGACAAAAAGATCTGGATTTACATCGTGCCCGTGACACTGACCAGCCGTGTTACAGAATCTCCCCAGCCCAGCTTAATCATCCGTAAAATGGGGCATAGTGAGGCATAGCTCACAGGGAGGCAAAAAAGAGGATATAAAACAATTCAAATGAACTTTCATTAACAAATAATTGTTGAGCATCTACCATGCATCAGGCAGAGTTCTAGAGAGATAGGATACAGCAGTGAGCAAAACTGGCGAGCAGAGAAAACGCAGGAAAAGAACCCAGCATGGTACCCGGTCACCAGCAGACAGGCCTGGGGCCCCCGTGTTAGGTTAATGCTTTGCTTCTAGAAAGTAACAACTAAATCCATTCTCTATCTCCCCAAATTAGACTCAACTGTCAAAACCTACTGAAAGCAGTACAACTGTAAAAAAATGTACGAAGCCCCTTATAGGCGTCTCCAAACTTTTGTCCTCATTTGGGACTAACAGTAGCCAGGATCTGTAGCCACTGGCTGAAGGATGGGTGGCGTTGCTTAGGGTCTAAGGGTTGCAGGCAGTGCCACCCAGAGGGCATGATGAGTCAAGGTGTTTGGGACCTTACTATTAAATGGAGCTTTGCACTGTTAAGAATAACAGTGGAGTAACTTACATTGGAGGCCTCCATCTGAGAAGGAAAGAGGCAGCCTCAACATCTGCTCCTGTGCATATAGAAATCAGGCTGCAACATGTCCTCCTCAACACCATCGAGTTGCACGTGGTATTGTCCCCCTCATGTAACACACATAAAAGTCACATATTTGTGTCCTAAGCAAAGGGCTAGATCCCAGGGATACAACAATTACAGAAACACAGCTTCTCACCCTTGACAAGTTTCTAGGCTTGAGCAGGGGTTGGCAAACTTTTTCTGTAGAGGGCGAGGTGGCAAATAGTTTAGTCTTTGTGGGTCGCATAATCTTTGTTGCAACGACTCAACTAAAACATAGCCATAGATAATACGCAAATAATCGCACATGGTTTCTTCCAATAAAACATTCTTTACAAAGAGAGGTGGCAGGCCAGATCTGGTCCATCGTTTGCTGATGTCTGATCTCAAGGGAATGACTGATATGTAACTAGATAACATCAACAAAATATGAAAGATGCTATTATAGCAGGGGATGGGCACCTACCCTAGCCTGTTGGTTTCAGATAAGATTTCCTCTTCAGGAGCTTGTATCTGCAACTCAGGGTGGACACTTCTCATTCCTTTGCCCTTCTTGAAAAAGCAGACCCTCTAAGGACCAACTACTTTTACGTTCAGGAGGCTATTGAAAAAGTCCAGGGAGGAGATGGCAAAGACCTGAACCAGAGTGATGATTTTAAGAATGGAGTGGAAGGAAAGATTGGAGTTAGAAGACCATGGTGATAGAATATGGGGAAAGAGGGAAATGAAGGGTATCAAGGATGATTACCATGTTTCTAACTAGGGTGGTTGGGCAATTATTCACCAAGATAGGGAATTTAGGAGAAGCAGGATAAGGTTTTCTTTGCTTGTGGGAAACGGAAGTGGAAGTGTCCAATGGGTGGTTGGATATATGCGAGTCCTGAGGCTCTTCCCTGAATTATTATTTTTTTTTTTTTAACCTTTCTGTTTATTTATTTATTTTTGTCTGTGTTGGGTCTTCGTTTCTGTGCGAGGGCTTTCTCTAGTTGCAGCAAGTGGGGGCCACTCTTCATCGCGGTGCGCGGGCCTCTCACTATCGCGGCCTCTCTTGTTGCGGAGCACAGGCTCCAGACACGCAGGCTCAGTAGTTGTGGCTCACGGGCTTAGTTGCTCCGTGGCATGTGGGATCCTCCCAGACCAGGGCTCGAAACCGTGTCCCCTGCATTGGCAGGCAGATTCCCAACCACTGCGCCACCAGGGAAGCCCCTGAATTATTAATAGAGATCCCTAACTGACCTGTCCTGTTCCCCTCAAATTCATCCTCACTCAGCTGCCACAGTTGTCCTACCTAAAACACCGATCTGACTGCAATTCTCCTCAGCTAAATACTCTTCAATGGTCTTCCATCTTCTAGAGGATAAAGTTGAATTCCTTAGCTTGGCATGAGAGGGTCTCCAAACCTGTCCCCTGCCAACCTCCCTGGCCTTATCTGTGACACTCCCTGCCTCCCATGAGATCCTCCATGAGAAGTCCAGGATTTGATGACCCGGCACTAAGTCAGCATCTCTGGGGGACTGGGACCGTCGACATGGGCAGAAGAATTATTTTAAAAAGAGTGGATTTATGTGTATGTATCACTGATTCACTTTGCTGTACAGCAGAAACTAACACAACATTTTAAATCAACTATACTCCAGTAAAAATTTTAAAAAATAAAAAATTTTTTAAAATAATTTTTAAAATTAAACAAAATAGATCAACAACAAGGACCTACTGTATAGCACAAGGAACTATATTCAGTATCTTGTAATAACCTATAATGGAAAAGAATCTGAAAAAGAATATATAACTGAATCACTTTGCTGCACACCTGAAACTAACACAACATTATAAATAAAAAAAAAAAAAAAGGAAAAAGAGGAAAAAAAAAAAAAAGAGAGAAAAGAAATGCTTATCCTCCGCTTCCGTGGTGGCAGGAACAGGACCTCAATTTCAGCCCGGGAGTTGCCAGCAAGATGGCAAACCTCAGCCTGGCAGTTCTTCAAACTGTTTTTCACAGTTGGGGCTCCTCCCCCACATGCCCTGAATCCTCAACTTTTCCAGAAGTTGCAGCAAAAAGGAGAGTGCTGTCCCCTCCTTTCCCTTTCTGTTCTCCCCTGTTGGCCTTTCCTGGTGAACTCTGGGCACCAGAGAGATGAAAGCTAGCCCCTCCTCCCACAAACTCTAGGGACCCCATTAAGCAGAAACTGCCTAATATTTGCACCACTGCTCCTCAAAGAGGAATGGGATCGATTTTCCTCGGCTGAGGACCAGAAGCTGGCGGTTTACGTGCTGAGGTTTAGACCCATCAGACATCTCTTCAGAAGAGGATTCGCTCTCTGAGAGGCTCCGGGCATTCACAGCAGATGTTTAGGTTGTCAAAGCAGTGGTGAGGGGAGAAGCATCTCCTTAAAGATTATAGGTGAAAGAAACAAAAAGAAAAGTTCTAGGAGAAGGTTTTACAGAAAGGAGGATCACTGACAACAGGCTTGTTTCTAGTTGAGCAGACACAGTTGGAAAAAAAAAAATGCTTCCGGCTGCCTGTGGAATACTTTGCATTCAGAGAGGGTTCGTCTCCTTACCTGGTGGGTTGAGTGACCAGCAGTAGGTGAGCAAAGGTAATTTCAGGTCATCTCTCGTGGTTCAGTAAACTGCAAATCTTTCCCTTCTGGTGGAATGACTCCAAAAAACCTTCGCCTTTCCCATTTGTTCAACATTAAATGACTTCTAGTAATGAGAGCGGTGCCCTCCCCACCAGCGAAAGACCCACCCATGCTGGGTCTTCCTCTAAGGTGTACCTTTCCAAAGTGTCTGATCCAGTCTTGAAAGGTACAACTGGCCCAGAGTTCAGCCCCAGGAGAAATCCAACTGAATCAAACTATCCGCCTCAACTTCACGCCTAGGTCTGGTTTTGTCCCTCTGACCCACTGTCCCCAGACACTGCTGTCCCAAGCACAATGTGACATTGGGTGAGCCTAATTTCTCTGCATGCATAAGCAAAGATTTTAGAGTTTATGGCCCAGGATTTATTTTCTTAAGGGGGCTCGTAAACGTTTTTAAATGTCTCAAATTCCTAGAACAAATACATTTCAAGAAGTTTGCTTAGAGCCTTGAACGCACCGTGAGTGGCTAACAATCTTAAAGCCAGCAAGACGAAACAGTGCAACTGGACGCTCGGCCATTGGCCTTCACACCTAGTCCAAATCCTGTTCTGCTCCCTGACAATAGCCCTTCTTTGTTATTTCTTCAGCTGCCTTTTCCTGGGCTCTTGTCAATGTGCAGGAGATTCCAGGCAGGAGGAGGACTTTTGCTGCAGTGTATTGCTAATGTCATTGCCTGGATCATTAATTATCACTGAGAGTGAAAACATGGTAAAAAGTAATTATTTACAAACTGTTGTAGGCTCTCACGTGTAATTACTTAACAGTGGACGTAATTGTAAAGTAAAGGTAATGAGAGCAGACAAGTGAATGGCGGACATTACCAGCGATTTCATCCTTAGAACAGTTAACACTCTCTCTCTCTCTCTCCGTCTCTCTCTCTTTATCTTCCTTCTTCAGTCCTTCCTTCCTTCCTTTCTTTCTTTCTTTCCTTTTTCCCTCCTTTCTCTCTCTCTCTTCCTCCCTCCCTTCCCTCTTTTTATTTAATATAGCTGAAGTGCATTAACCATGGATTTGTTTGCTCAAGCCCCCTCTTGGTGCACCTTTCTATGATCCCGTGGACTCCCTCTTCTAGGCTGCCTTAGCAACGCATTAAGTTCATTCTCTATTCGGGTATGTATTGTATTATATCATAACAATTTCTTTACATGTCACAACCAGGTCTCCTGCCCATCCCATTTACAGGTCTGCTTCCCAATTGGGTCATGAGTTCCTCTCCTGAAAGAAAGGGATTTTGTCCTTCCAGTGCCCACCGTATAATACAATATTTTTTTAAATGAATCATGCACAAATTTTCTTCTCCTATTTAAAATCAAACTATTTAAAACTCAAACTATTCACCAAAATGCAGTATTTGTTTTTTAAGATTATCATCAGTTTTGATGGGAAATTTTATAAGTGTTTCCAGAGAGAAAGACCCTTGACTTTGGCTCCTCATGAGCCAGAGTGCCTGAGTGTGATTCCTATCTGTATTTAGGCCCCTTCACTGTAAACAGAAGGCCAAGATTTAAGGCTCTGGGCAATAGACCAGTTTTGAGGTTCCTGTAAGTAGGTTTCCTGGCAAACCTCATTTTCCCCTCATTTGTGTTATGAGGGGATGGCTACGTAGGGAAAAAGCCCCCCTCCAAAATATAATCATTCACTCAAACATTCACTCAGCGCTTCTTCGTTGAGCATCTATTATGTGGCAGGTGCTGTGAGAGGTGCTGATAAGCACACACTTGGAAGTCCCCACTTTCAATGACTCTGTCCACCAAAGGCAATATCTTGTTTAAATGTATGTAAATTATGATATAATAGCTTAAATCCTACACCTCATGCATGTAAAAGGTATTAGGATTGCACAGAGGAGAGTAGTCCTGGCTCACTGTGCAGGGAGCAAGCAGAGCTGTAAACTGGACAGTGGGGTGGTCAGAGCTGGATGCGGAGGCTGAGGCTGGAACCCACAGACTCCCTGTTTGTAAGATGAACAGGTCGAGGTTGTTAGGTACCATGCCTGAGACAAGACTGTAGAGAGATACAGTGTCAGGGCAAGTTCTAGGAATAGGAGTCCAGGGAAAGAAAGCACAGCTGACTTGGGAGTGCTGCCTGGGAAATGTCCCTGCACCCCTTTCATCCAGAATATCCAAGAACACTTTGAGTGACCACTAAGGACAACTGAGGGAAGGTACCAGAAGGTATGCTCTGCAGTACACACTTGAGCCACATCAGCCCTCCCTCTCTTTTCCCCTTCGCCCCCCCCCCCCCGCCACCGCCTTATGAAGGCACTGGTGCTGACTGTTGGCGTCCAAGAACATAACGTAACCTGAGTACCCTATCTCTCCAGCTTTCCTAACCATCCAAGTCAAGAAAAGCATTGCACTTTACAATCCCTCCCTTGTGGTCCTGCCAAGGCTTCCTAGAAGGCGGTTTTATATTCCCTCTTGAGTTTAGCATGCCATGTTTTCCTTTGCATATTAAAGGATGAAGATGAAGGTGATGGACTCGTTCCCTCAGTACCAGAGTCAGCTGCCAAGTTTCTCTGGCTGACTTGACCTCCTCCTCCAACACTTCATTGCTGGTCTGGTCTTTACAGGGAGGACAAAAGCGAGGACATATGTTTCTCTCATTTCCTCGTCTTCTAGTGAATTACCTGGGAAGTGACCAGGAAAAAAGAAAGTGAAAGTCACACAAAAGTGGGTCCGATGTACTGTTGATTTTACAAGATTTTAATGCTATGTGGAACTAAGAGAACAAATTGTGTTTCATATTTAATGGCAGCAGGAGACTTTATGCTTAATGTTTTGTTTTTTTTTAAATATAGTTTGACCTAGTACTGTCAAGAGAAAAACTACATTTTGTTCCTGCCTTACATTCAGGACATGATTTCTGCAGATAAATAATTTGTAATGCAGTTTCTATTACTAAGACAGTGTTTCACGCATCTGTTTTATGTTTCATTAATGGGACGACAAATGAAACCATCAACCATCCTGCTTCTCTATTTTAATTCAACGTATAAGAAAAATGTGTGGTGACTCTAGACAGTAAAGCCGATTACTGTGTCAGGGAAATCTACTAGTTTACTTATGGATCTGAAAAGGCTGCCAAAGCACAAGTCACCATGCTGGCAAATGGTGATCAAATTTACTGTTTAAATCAAGAATGAGCACCGTAGTCTAATCCACAGTAGAGCAGTTTAGAACCCATTAAGTACTGATTTAACTTAATCTCCGGTACCCAACTGATGGTGAATAAGTCAATTAGAATGAGAAGCACCAGAGGGAGAAAGGCATCGTAAAGGAGGCGCTTGATGGGACTTCCCAACCTTCCTAAAAGGAGGCAATCTTAAACTTTTTTTTTTGGGGGGGGGGGGTTATTTATTTATTTATTTATTTTCGTCTGTGTTGGGTCTTCGTTTCTGTGCAAGGACTTTCTCTAGTTGCGGCAAGTGGGGGCCACTCTTCATCGCGGTGCGCGGGTCTCTCATTATCGTGGCTTCTCTTGTTGCGGAGCACAGGCTCCAGAGGCGCAGGCTCAGTAATTGTGGCTCACGGGCCTAGTTGCTCCGCAGCATGTGGGATCTTCCCAGACCAGGGCTCGAACCCGTGTCCCCTGCATTGGCAGGCCGATTCTCAACCACTGCGCCACCAGGGAAGCCCAAGGAGGCAATCTTGAGTTGGGCCAAATTGACTGTCATTTTCTGTAGTGATGAATATGCGGGGGGGGGCACTTTATTTAATTTCTCATATAAGATCAGTATTACAAAAGACCTAGATGGATGGGGCTTCAGTTGGCTTGGGTCATAAAGGAAGTCAAGGGTTGAGCAAACCTTAAATTCTGTATTTGGTACAGGCTGACCCACTATCCTTCATGACCCTCAGAGCAACGATGCCTCTGAAGTGTTCTGCAGATCCTTTCCTTGGCATCCAGGTTCCAATAACAATAATATGTTTGTATTAGGAAGGTGCCATCCCTTCATTTGGTTTCCCTTCTAATCAAAGCATGTATATACCTGTGGAGGAGTTGGCTAAAGTTATGGAGTCATCTGGTTTGGAGTTAAGGGACATAGTTCTGCAGAAGAATATCTCAATCCAACCCACTTCACTGGTTCCTTTTCCTTCAGTCCCCTTGAATGGTGTCTTTCATGACTCTGACCCCTGATCTCTTAACATCCTGAATGTCTTTATCTGTGGTATTTGCCACCCACTGACATCCTGCGTACTCTTTCATCTTAGAACATTTTATAAGGTCGTTTTATGATTGGGATATGGAAAAAAGTCCCAGTTGGAATTTTTGCCTTCGTTACATTGGCAACGCAAGAACTGTATGACTGCGATGCCAGACACATTAACGTGCAATGTTGAATAGGACGTGTGGATTTGAGCAGTAACGTTGGCATCAAGATATAAAGAGTATGTGCTCTAGATGGGGTTGTAAGTGTTGGCCTGCCAGAGGCAGGTACCGTGATACACTAAGGAGCACGAAAGAGGGGTATCTAAGCTGGCCTGGGGGATTGTGAAGAGGAAATCAGTGGAATCAAAGAAAAAAATAGATAGTTGGCCAAATAAGAAGTATAAAGGATGGGAAGGTATCCAGAGACAAAGATGATGGCATCAGAGAAGCAGGGAAACAGCATGGTGGGGGCAGGGTGTTCTGGATTCAAAGTTCAGACAAGAAATTGAGAGCAGTGAGCCTTGAGGCGTGGAAAGGTGGGCTCATGCTGGGCCTCGTGTGCCATGGTAAGGAGGCTGTACCTTCGATCAGTGATGGGGAGTACCAAATGGCCTATGCAGGGGAGTGAGAGTGGAGAGTCTGGGTTCACTATGTGGAGGGTGGATCCAGAGGAAAAAATCTGGAGAAACAACAATTGGGAAGGCATATTCTAGATAAGGGAAAAATGAGGGCCCAGCCTAGGGCTGTGGGATGGGATAGAAAGAGGGAAGAGAATCATGAGTCATTTAGGAGGGTTGGGATCCCCAAGAGGACAGGAGGACAGGGACTTGGGACAGGCAGGGGACCTGGACACCCTCTTATATAATGGATTACTGAGAGGTCAGAGCTGAGATTCCAGGAACTACATTAGCCAGGGCCCAGGTCAGTCCAGAGCAGAGGACCTGGAACCCATGCAGAAGGTCCTCCCAACCCCAGCCAGCTCTCTCTTTGCCCGCTGCTGCCCTGAGCTGGACTGGGTCTGGGACTGAGGGCAGCTGGTGGGCTGGTGGTGGTGAGGTCGGCAGGTCAGGCAGTGGAAAGTGAGGGAAGCCAGAGGCGGGAGAATCAGGCTGAAGCCACAAATCCAGGAATGCGGCTGCAAATGTTCTGTCACCTCTACCCCGACTCTGCTCTGGGAGAGCAGCCTGCAAAATAGCCCCTGTGCACTGCACCTCCTCGGGTTCCTCCTCTAACCAAAGGAAGCAAGTCAGGGCTCATACACCCTAACATCCCACCAAGGATCTTCTGTGCAACAGGGGAGGGAGCGTTCACATTGCAGCACCAGCAGGTTGCCCAGTCCTGATTTTCCAGAGACCAAAGGGACTTGACCTCTGCTATCCCCAAATTTATGGGGACTGTTCTCTAGTACTTTCATTCACAAACAGTAACTATAGCCTATGATGTGTCCAGCCCTCTGCCATCTGTATTGTGGAGGGAGGAGCAGGTGACCCACAAAGAAAACTTGGAGGTGGGTCTTAGATTTATGGAAATTACACCTAGTGGGGGAGATAAAGTAGTCATGGATAGAAGCATAAAACAAGTGTTCAGGCCCACCTGAGAGGCTGTGTTCTAGAAATTCCAAGGAAAAAGCAGTGAATTTCCTTCTGTGCACATCGCAAAGGTCCAATGGAGAAAGTGATATGAACTGGGCAGGGAGAACTGGTCATCCAGGTGGAAGGAAAGGTCTAGAAAAGTCTCAGAAACAAGAAGGTTCAGGGAACATTGAACAGATTGGCTTATTTACTGTGAAGGGCATGAAAGGAAGTTGAGGGGAACTGCATGAACGGTGGCCCAGAGGACATCAAATGTCAGGCGGAGAGTTTGCAAATATTCTGTCAGCTGCAGAAAGCTGGTGGGGAATTTTGCAAAAGGTAATATGTTTCCAGAAGGCATCCTGAGGAAACTGGTTTCTTTTGCTCATGAAGTAGCTCTAAATCATAAGAAATGTCCCACTTAATTTGTCCCTGCTGTTGTAAATGCCAATACTCCTTTTAAGCTTGCAAAAAACCAAAGCTGCTCTGAATGTAGTGAGCTCTTGGCTGATTTAAGTTTCTCCTTTCTTCTTCCACAGAAATGTCTATTGTGCCTAGCTCACAGGTCTAAAAGGACACAGGCCCAGCATGTGCCAAGGCGAAGCCATATCTGGGGATGTAGAGCCCTTGTGGAAATTAGAGCTTAACAATATATTAAGGATGGTTGTGTAACAAGCACCGTGAAATATTCATCCCATTCATAAGATTCAGAGAAATAAAATAAAAATCCCAGGGACAAGCTGAAATGGTGGAGAAATGTTAATGGCATCTTCTGATCTCAGAACACACTCTGCAGTCTTGAAACAGAACATACTAAAGGTGACAATGATCTCATAAAAAGAAGCAAAAGGAAAGGGACCCAGGGTAGGGATTCCTAATACCTGATAACAAAGCCCCACTGGGAGAAGAGCCCATCACCAGGGTCAGGCCATGGATTTTGAAACACATGTGAGGAAGAGGAGGACAGCTATTCCTCCCTAGATAAGGTAAGAAAAAAGAAAATTATATTTTCCTTCTTAGATTTCCCTTTTTCTTTATTGGTTGGGAATTGCCTTCATCCAACATTTAGATTCCCTTGCCTCTTTGAGGTTATTTAAGCCTCTATTTTTGCCAAAATTCCCTTTTATTTATCTTATCCATTTTCTCTACATAGTCTTCATGCTTGTCATCTGGGTACCCCAGGCCTTAGTTGTCTGTAGGTACAAAAGATATCCCATTAACCCTAATAGTTTAAGACTATCTGTTCACTTGGGCCTCCAGCCCTCCTGAGAAGGCCTCCAGGTACATCGAAGCATTGTCAGGGGCATGTGCTTATGAACCTGTCTGTCGCCCTCATCACCCATCACTGGATGCCCAGCCTCATTGTCAGTGTTCCCTGCACAGGCAATAGCTCCAGGAAGTCATGCCACTGCAAGGGTTAATTGAACTCTTCCTAAGAATGAAAATGCTCAGGCCAAAATTACCGCCTTTAAATGATGCCCAAGCCTCTGTTCCTCAAGGTCCCAGAGAGGTGCAGGGTAGCACGCCAACGTGGAAACCATGGCTCCATGCCTCCTTTTTCCACTGGACCTGAAATAGCATTGCTTGTGCCCAAATCACACAATTTTCCTTCAGCTTCTGTCTCTCATGCCCTGTTCCCAAGAAATAGAATAGGGGATGGATGCCATCCTTTCCCATCACCCATGTTGTTGCCTGTCTACCGTCTCCCTGTCTTATAGCTTAAAAAATATTGAACATCAAATACATGAAAAGTAAAAAAAAAAAAAAAAAAAACTACACACACCGTCTTCTTCCTTCATCTACCAAATCACAAATGCTCTTGTACAGATCAGCTCACGCAGGTAACTGAGAACCATAGGCCTTCTAGCCCCACAAACGGCCAACTCTAAATTTTGGGCGGGGCTCCTCCAGCTCCCCCTGCTCCACATTAAACAGCTCCCCTCCCACCTTGTCATAACACTGGTTTTACATAGTCATTTATAGCCTGAAATCAGTTTTCACAATTGGCAGTCCTCTGATGTCAACTGTTGAAATCTGTTTGCCAAAACACTGTCTCATACGAGGCTCCAATTCGTTGTTGAATTGCTGCTCTTTGTCGTGAAAGGACAGTTTACCATTTTGGGCCAAGAACTGGATTTATAAGTGTTTATATAGCAATTTGCAGAATAGCATTTTAAGATGACTTCCTCATATATGCTGTTAGGACAATATTTGCCTCCTGCAGAATGATGAATTGGAAAAAGCATGAACTTCAGTGTCATATAGACATGGGTTTGAATACCAGCTCTGACATTTATGCTGTCTGTGAAAATTTTAACTTCTCTGAGTCTCAGTTGTGAAATACAGCCAATAAAATATTGTCATGAGGATTCAATTATATAGATAAGACATAGTTAAAGGGACTTAGTTAAAGGGACTCAATAAATGGCAGCTACCATTATTCACACTATTTTTAAAATACATTGCATTACCTATGGCTGCAGAAGAAAAACATTTCTAAACACTTGGGAACACTTTTCTTCTTCTGCAGAAGAAAAACATTTCTAAACATTTCTAAACCAAGGATGTTATATACATAGCATTCATGCTTCCTCTCTCTACTTCCACATACATAGCAGACATCATTCATCAATAACCATACTCTTTTCCAATGAGACTAAACTTGGCCTCAGAATCCTCAACACAGTGTTACAAGCAACCACTACTGCTATTTATTTAACAAATAAAAATATAGGATACATGGTTACATTTGAATTTCAAATAAAGAATGAGTAATGTTTTAGTATATGTGTATCCCATGTAATATTTGGGATATATATATATATAATTATTATACTAAAAATATTCATTATTTATCTGAAATTCAAATGTAGTTGGGAATCCCGTATTTTATCTGGCAACTCTTGTGGTTTGCATGTGAGTTGAAATTGACTTGCCATCCCTGACCTCTGATTAATCATGACTTTGGGCTATCAAATGATTAAAACTCAATTCTAACTAGTTTTAGGGATAAAAGGTAGTTAATTATCGGACACAGCTGGGAATTGCAGGGGTGGCTCTAACATCAGGCACTGTTGGCTTCTTTCTGCAGCCCGGCCCTCTCCACCTGACAGAGAAGAAGGTTCCCCCAGTAGCAGATTTATTTATTCCCAGCTTAACAACCAAGGGATTTCCTTTTCCCAACTTCTATTTGTCAATCCATATAATTCTGATTGGCTTAGCTTAGGCCTTGCACTCACTTCTACAATTGATGCCTTACAGATGGGCGTGACCACGGGTCACAGGCTGTAGACTGGATCATAGGTTTATGCCTGTAAGTGGGGTTGGATTAAGGCACCTTAATGGGTAGCCCACCAGGATCCTTCAGCATGGGAGAAGTACCATTCCCAAAAGAAACAGGATGCCTGGCAAAAATAACAACAACAACATCAACATGGGTCCATTTCCATTCTGAACTGTCTGTTTTTATAGAATTAGAGAAAGGCTTCACTATACAGGAAGGTCAGAATCTGCAGTTGAGAGACAAATATGTAATAAATTCTAGTAAACCCAAGGTATGAGGGCACTTTGGAAGGCAAAAAAAGAGTGACCTGACACAAGCAAATGTATTGTTGCAGAAAGATGCAGGGAGAAAGAGAGAGTGTGTGAATGATTGACAGGGACCGTAAGAACGGCTGGTAAGTGCTCCTTAGGGAAGCATTTTTGACTCTGTATTGGTTTTCAAATAGTTCTGAAGCATGGAAAAATCCCATGTTTTCCTCATGCCTTTGAAGCACCTGTCAGAACCCAAAGGGCTGACTACAAGAGGTATTTAAAAAGTTATCCTCCTGCCAGTGTTTGTAGCTGTATGCTGCAGACAGTAAAAGCAAAGGCCATGCAGCGACACTGTCAGGGTTTGAATCCCAGCTCATCACCTGCTGGCTGATGAACTTGGACACGTTACCTCATAAGACATGTCCAGTGCTCCTGCACTGAGGTGAATTGCCGTTGAGACAAGGGCCCACCCTCAAGACAGGGCTATCTTGAGCAACATGGTCCATGAGTGGAAAAAAAAGAAGTATGCATAGCAGGGGACTGTAGGCAAGGCAGGTAATACAAACTGAAAAGACCATCCTTTAAGAAATGAGCTCACCCCATCACCATCCCCAATACACTTTCTATACACACTATCTATAACAAAAGATCTCTAAGAGGGGATTATCCCAAAATGCTATGGGGGAAACAGAGAAAAGATGGGGGAAGAGGTAAGTCTTGAAGAGCTTGGATATGTGTTCACCAAAAGATGACATCTCAATGTGACTCTGAAGGATTACTGTGAGTACACCAAACTGAACACAGAGGCTCAAGCAATCACAGAGGTGTAAATATGCACGGCAACACCTCCAAACCTCTTTTCACTCTCACACCTCACATGCTCATCTGCTACACACTCAAAGGCTCCCCTGTTCTGTTGTGAAAGGGGGAAATACGTAAATAATTGTATGTGTTTATTTTGTTTCTAAAAAGGTAGGAATTGAAACAGACACCATCATCTCTTTCAATGACATAAATCTCCTGGAACATAATTGTGAATTGGAAGGGAAGCATTGGGAGCTCTTAGAACCTGGCATGTTTAGACAATATGAGAAATAGGGGTAGAGTAGACTGAAGGGATCCATGGGGAGTTGCAGGGAATAAAACCTAGAAGAGCAAAGGGACCTGGACTGAAAAGCCTTCTATGCTGTATAAGGCATGTGAACTTTATATGATAAACAAAGGGGAATCAAGAAAAGTTTTCAAGTAGAGGATTGATAAAATATGATACTGTTAAATGTAAGTTACTTTGCAATAATAATGTCCATAGCTGTGTAGGCGGCTTCTAAAATGGCTCCTAATGATCCCTACCTCCTGGTGTCCACACCCTTGTATGACCCTTTCCCCTTGAATGTGGCCTAGACCTAATTATTTGCTTCTTATGAATAGAAGATGGCAAAATGATGGAATGTCACTCCAGAGGTTAGGTTCCAAAAAGACTGTGTCTTCTGTCTTGCTGGCTTGCTCTTGCCCTCTTGCTTGCTCACTCTTTTTTTTTTTTTTTTAATTTATTTATTTATTTACTTATTTATGGCTGTGTTGGGTCTTCATTTCTGTGCGAGGGCTTTCTCCAGTTGCAGCAAGTGGGGGCCACTCTTCATCGCGGTGCGCGGGCCTCCCTTGTTGCGGAGCACAGGCTCCAGACGCGCAGGCTCAGCAAATGTGGCTCACGGGCCTAGTCGCTCCGCGGCATGTGGGATCTCCCCAGACCAGGGCTCGAACCTGTGTCCCCTGCATTGGCAGGCAGACTCTCAACCACTGCGCCACCAGGGAAGCCCAACTTGCTCACTCTTGATGGAAGCCAGCTGCCCTGTTTGATGTGCACCATGGGGAAACCCATACATCAAGGAATGGAGGAAGTCCTCCAGCCAACAGCAGCCCACAGGGAATAGAATCTTACCAACAACCACATGAGTAAGCTTGCAAGCAGATGGTCTTTCAGTCAAGCCTTCAGATGAGACTGCAGCCCAGCCAACACCTTGATTATAACCTTCTCAGGGGTTTTGAGGCAGAGGCACATAACTTAGTTGTGCCCAGATTAAGTTGGGGCAATTTGTGCTACAGCAGCGTACAACTAATATGATAGCTAACACTTAGTGGGTTCATACTCCCTTCCAGGCACTTTTTTAGCACTGTACATGCATTAATGATCTCATCCAATCTTCAGGGAGAACTTCATGAGGTGGGGTCAAGATCCCATTTTACAGGTGAGCATCCTGAGGCTTAGACAGGATAAGGAACTCTTCCTAGGCCACACAGGTACTGAGTAGTTTAGCTAGGATTCTAATTTTAGTCTTCCTTACCCTAGAATGTTAATTCTGAACCACAACACTGTATATTGTCTTGGATGCAGCAGAGTCCTGTGGAGGTGGGGGGTGGGCAGGAAGGGGGTAGGGGGATGAGGGAGGCATGGGCTTCTGGAAAGCCCCGCATTAAGTCTACAGAAAATTGGAGGAGAGTAACTAAGAGCCAATCATTTTATTTCACCTTTAAAGGCTATTAAACACAGCATACTGTAATGGAATTAGTGACCTTTTTAAAACATTTACTCACACATTACTACTTGATAAAATTATGAGTTAATAATCTTTTTACACCTACAAATGATACAATAAACCATTCATCTGAAGGAGAATCATCTGGTTATACCAACTCTCTGGTTCATTTCAGGAGGCACTGGGAGTCTGTAAAAAGCCAGTCAGAGACTCTGGGAAGGAACAGAGCTTCTTAAGCCCCCCACTTCCCTGTAATCCAGCCTGACACTGGCATATGCCCCTCAGGCCGCCCCCCCCCACACCCACTCATTCCTCTGGTCCACCCCTCATCTGTTCATCTGGCAGAGTGCTGGGAATGCCCTCCTTAGCCAAAAATATCTTCACAGTTGCCTGGGGAGAATAGTAGCTTGGACAGGAGTGAAGAAATGGGGGTGGGCAGAAGCAAAGGAAAATTGTCCACTTTCCAGTTTTGCTGGCACGTTGTGAAACTTTCAGAGAAGAACGGAAGGCTTGGTGTGAGAAGAAGATGTCAAAACACCTGGTGGCAGGTGCAGGTGTCCGGGAGAATAGAGGAGAGGGCAGGGCATGTCCAAGATAGCTTCTTTGGCCCACGGATAGACAGCTGCTCTCTCAGGGGGGATTATACTAGCCTTTTTAGCTCTACTGCTTGCAACCATACGAAATCTCCTTTCTCCCATACTCCCCCCTCCCTTTTCCTCCTTCAGTTTAGAAGCTCCTCCTCTCCCCTTAAGCATCTCTAACAAAATGGCTAACAAAATTTCCCAGAGACACCGTAGAATTAGCCACACATTACAAGTAGAAGGTATAAGGAACTTTTGACTGACCAGAATAATTAGAGAGAGGGAGGTGCTGTTCAAATAAAACTAGTCAAATTGTGGTACAAAATGTATGAGAATGTTAAGTTTTTTAGTTAAAATTATTTCCAACATTTAAGAGTGCATTTGTCATCCTGCATAGGTCATCTAAATGTGTAAACATAATACAATACTTTCAGAACACAGAACATGATATGAATTGCTTGAATAAAAAAGTGGCCATAGTTTAACATCTGTTAAGATAATTCATTGTGGTTACCTTTATCTTAGCTGAATTCTCCTTTTTTATGTCCCTAATATTAAAACTAGACCCAGGTTGGGCAGGTATAGCAGCTTCTTCACCCTCCTCCTCTCCATCCCCCCTTGTCTAAAGCCAACACCCTCATGGCCCTAAAATATCACATGAAGATCAATGCCTCACTGCAGAGCTAGACTTGGCTCCACACATGCTACATGTCAGGCAACATAATAAGACCATCACATGAATTTTTTCCATTTCATCTTCAAGATCACTCTAAGAGGAGGAAACTGAGCCTTGGTGAGATTAGGTAATTACCCAACCAGGAAGTAATGGATGAGGAAGTGAATTCAGGCAGTCTGCCTTAGGCATCTACGCTCTTAATCCTAGCGTGGCCGCCTGCTCTGGACATCTGCTTACCTTCCCTTTCCAGCATGGACCACTGTGTTCTGTCGGAGGAGCTATTGTCAGAGAGATTGGAACCACACACATTGGGCTACAATGTCAGGGGGGGATCATTCACCATGGTCTGCACAAAGCCCAGCTCTGCACCTGGCAGTATGTAAACTGCAATAAATATTCATTGCATTAAATTTCATGAAACAATTGGACTTATCTTGTTTATAAATACTCTGACAAATTTCTGCTATATAAATCATAATCTGTCAACATATTAATCCTCCCCTGAAGAGCACAAAAGTAAATGGCCAGGTGAAAGCATGTTGGCTTTGGCAGTGTTTTAACCTGGGTTCCTCTGAAAGCAGGTAGTCTATTTTGATAACTGGTCTGAGGAAACAGGAGTGGGAAACTGAATAGGGAAAAACATGGGAGGAGGGAAAGCTGACTCAAGGGTGAGTCCTCGAGTTGGATCAACAGTGTGGATTATGGGTGGGGATAATCCAAGGTGCTGGGGAACCAAGTAGAATGTTCCTCAGTATCGTCCATGTGAAAGAAGAGCGTCCACCCACCGGCTCCATCCCCTCTTGGTCAGAGGCTGCCCCCTGGGGTATTAATGCACCTTCACATCCAGGCTGCACCGACGGGTACCCCAAATCAGAGAAGCCTGGGCAGAAAGTGAGAGATGTGTGTGGAAGTTAGGTAAGGCCCTGGCAGATCACACTGTGGGAAGCAGGTGCTACAGCACAGGCTGGAAAAGGAACTGAGCTGGGAGGATGTGAGGCGGCGGCAAGAAGCACCCAACACAGGCCCCACCTGCGCAAGAAGTCTACAGGGAATGCGAGGGTGCTGGAGCTAGAGATTCAACTGGCAGAGGGCACCTAAGGTCTACACCAGCCCTGTTCCAGAGATGTTTGGAAAGTGCCTTTCCTCACTCTCAAATCATCAAATTAGAGGTCTATTCAGATTAAAACCTTCCTTTTAAAATGCCAATAACTGAGAGGGCCAAGGTTAATTTTACTGGCCCTTCAAACCTACTGTGAATGGCTTAATGAGATTGAAAGCTAGGAAATGTGAGTTCAGATGGAAAATAATGGGAGGGGGATAAAGAAAGGTGATATATGACTGTCACACCTGGTAAATGTGCAGTAGGGAGTTTTGTGGGCTGACACATTGGCCACACCATGTCCAGCGTGTGTAAGTGTATTGGCGTGACCTGAAGCAGCGACATGGAACGTATGACTCTACGTTGGTATTAAGCCTGCTTTTTTTGAGCTCTCGTATGAGATGAGAAGTATAAAAATACACTCATAAAAGAAGTGGCAGGACTGCTGCCATGTTCGTCCTGCCTGCCGTCTGCGGCACAAGAGCTTCTGCTGCAGAATCCAGACAAGAAAGAAAGTCTTCTATGCTCTGAAAAGACCACAAACTAGGGATAAAAATATGCTAAAATACTCTAAAATCAGAATGCTAGTCAACAGCCAGCCAGTCAAAGACGCTAGAGGTAGCCCCTACTCCTCCCATCTGCTCTGGCAGTATAAGAAGAAGAATGAGAAACAGAGAGCACATGAGTGAACGGGCACATACACACCATTCATCTTGCAAGAAAAAGAGGATTTAGGCCTAGACCTTTAAGAATTTGTTAAAATTTCAGCTGCTTTACTTCCAGCTTCTATGATGGACACCTCTTCTCCCTGAAGATCTGCCTAAAATGTGAGAAAATAAAACATGCTCGGATTTCAAAGCAAAACACATCGAGAGTGGCAAGAAAATCACTAACTTACTTCCCTTGCAATGGTTGCAGGATCGTCTACTGCCATCATTAACTCCGAAGCTAAGAAGCTGAAAATGAGATTAGTGATATCAGTATACACTGTCTTCAGCAAGTGCTTGGTAAGGAGCAGCCTGGGTATCATCTGGAAAATAAAAGCGCTTCATTAAAATGAATGTCCGAGAACAGTTATGAGAATCAATGAAAAAACAGGGTTAAGTATAATACCTATAAAGAACTTCATCCCTTTTTCAAATAATCGAATATTATCATAAAGGTTTGAAACCTCTTCTTGCAAGTCCTTGATCGTGTCCTTCCTGCCAGTTCCAGAGGCAGAAGAAGTTGAAGACATGAATATTGAATGTACCACTTCGAGATAAGTTTTACTTAGAGGTCTGTGCATGAGATAAATATATTTAGTTTATTAAAATGTACTGGGTTTATGTAGATAAGAAATTTTGCTTCTATGAAAATAAGGCTTTAAAAAAGTTCCCTATTTTTTTAAATAAATAAGATTAATTTGGAGAATAGTTCCTAAGAATTTTCCCTCAAATCCCAGAAATTATAACTTCAATGAATTATTTTTCTCTGTTTTAAAGTACTAAAAGTGATTGCCCTAAAGACAGTAAGAAAAACAGTAACAAAAACTTCAGTTCAAATTCAATTCAGAGAAGCTTTTTAAAGTTAACTTGGAGAATAGTAGCCTATACATTTGTGTCCCATCCTCAGGAATGATAACAAATTCTCAATTTCTAACATACTATAAAAGATAATGTATTTTAAAAAAATCATTTTATGCCCAACTCAGAATAGATTATTTTTAAAAGTAATGGCAAATGATTAATAGTAACTATTTTGTCTTTTTATATATGAAAAATGTAATTATGTAATGTATTCATGCACAAGAATGTTCACTTAAATTTTTTTAAAAATCTCACTACAAAAGCTATACTTCTAAATTCAAAAATTTAGATACACTAGGCTCCTGGATTGCATTTAGAGAAGCTTACACATAGAGACTAACTTGGGGGAAAACCATGTTAGATAGCAGTAGTCAAGTTATATACAATTTCTTTTATTTCTGTATAAAAATAAATTTAGCCTGGCTCACTTAAAAAAAAAAAAAAGAAGTGGCATATGACACATTCATTTTAACTTAAGAAAAGTTTTAAAATTCTCAGCCTTGTTTACAACAAGGATTTTTTTTTTGTCCTTGAGAAGCATGGGGCTATGCACGTAAGTTGGAGTTTATCGAAAAAATTATCTCATGTTTTAGGAGCTTGGTTGTTCAAAGTGTAGGTGGGGTGCAAGGAGGAGGCAGGGCAGCAGGATCCCTGGCTGATGCTTATCAGAAAGGATTCTGCTAGTAGAGCTGTAATCACTAGGCATGTCAGTGGGGAAAACATTTGGCTCCCTTCACTACTAATAATAATTATAATAATGATAGCAAACTCTAAAAGGACATGGATTTAATGCCTAGCCCTGTTCTGAGCACTTCATATAGAATAACTAATTAAGAAATAGGTTATGAAATAGGTACTATCGTTATCTGTATTTTACAGATGAGGAAACTAAGGCACAGAGACACAAAGGAACTTGTCCAAGGTCACACAGCTAGTAAATGAATGGCGGAGCTGTGAATCAAATTCAGGCCACCAGGCTCTAGAGTTCAGTTCTTAACCATCCTGACCACAGACGTACGTAGGGAGACCTGTGTGACTCCTTCATGGCTGGGAAAACTCCAGGACTAGGAGGCAAACACCTGTGAGCAAATGAAGCTGCAGGCTACCTGGGATGGGAGTGGGGCTAAGGTGAAGCCTGAGGCATCATGGGCATTCATGTTTCTGCAGCAGAAACCCAACAGAGAAGAAACATTGGGTTATGTTCATTGTGGAAAAGCAGAAACGTGAGACACGTAAAGACTGAAGTCTTCTCGTCAGCCTAGTGCAGAAGTGTGAATGTGTTTGCGTACAGGTGTGTTCAAACACTCCCCTCCGTGTGTGCGGACACCTTGGTCCAGGTCACCAGCATTTCTCACCTGGGCAGCGCCTCTTCTGTGGTGTCTCTGGTTTTCCTCTTGCTCCGTCCTGTCCAGACTTTCCACCACAGACAACTTGATCTGTTAAAACATCAACTAAGGCATATCCCTTTTTGCTTAAAATAGTTTAGTGGCCTCCCATTGCTCTTTCAATAAAATCTGAGTCTCCTGACATGGCCTGCGGGGGCCTCGCACGATCAAGTTCCATCCTCTCTCTCCAGCTTCATCCGTCGTCCCTTCCCCATCGCTCTTGACAATCACTGGCCCTTTTTCAGGCCAGCCCATTGCCTGCCTTGCGGCTTTTCCGCAAGCCTCTCGGGTTAGCCAGAGTATTCCTCCCAGCACTCAGCCTGGCTGGCTCTTTCTCACTCTTTTGTTTTGTTTTGCTCTGTTTTAACCCCAGGTGCAGATCTGAGTCAATTGTACTCTTAAGTTTGTAGCACATCGTCAGGGCTAGACCATTCAAGCCTCTTCCCCCATTCCATTAAAAATGACTTTCCTCTTCTGACCTCATCATTACTCTCATTCCCCTTCTCCCCATAGAGGATCGAGATTGGCTCTAATTTATCCCAGTTACATTTGCTGTGATGTTTCTAGTGTGTGTTTTCAGTGTACATAAAAGGTATTGTTCTTTGAGTCTCCTTCAGTTTTCTGACTTTTTTACTCAACATTAAGACTTTGAGAGCCATCCACATTCCCGTTCATCCTGTCCATTGCTTCTTAGTGTTCTACGATAATCCATAGCAATCGTTCACCCTAGTGATGAACCCCTCCAACTCCCTCTTATCAAAAACGTTATAATAATAAACATTCTGAAATGCATTTTCTTATGGACCTAAGCAAGAATATCTCTGGCATATATAGGTAGGATGGAGATTGCTGGGTCCCAGACCCACACCGATTCCATATTGGTAAATACTGCTGGTGTGCTTTCCAGAATGGCAGCACTATATTATACTCCTGCCTTAGGCCTCCGAGACTCTTTCCCTTGACTTTGAACATAATTCTCCCCCCTCTTACTCTATATCTCAACCCCTTGTTTCCTTCATAAAATGTGTCACACTCTGTATCTGCTTTGTCTGTTTGCTTGTATATTGATTGTCTTTCTCTCTAGAAAGTGAACTTCTTGAGGCCAGGGGTGGCACCTGTTTTATTCTCCACCATAATCTCAGAACCTAGAACAGTACCTGGCATGTAATACATTTGTTGAATAAATGAATAAATAAACAAACACGGTTTGGAGGGTAAGTAATGGTTAAAATGTGCATTGAGAATCCCATTATCATGAGTCCCACAGCCCTAGATGGTTATGCTAAGAGCTCCTTAAACTCATGAAAGACTTTTCAAGTCAGGTGAAATAACATCTGGGGAGACAAGAGTCTCCAGCAATCTCTATCTAGACAGCAGAGTTGGGTCAAATGTGTTTAAAAGCTATGCAAAGACCTAAAACTGAGGGACATATTCCAGGCTTATTCGTAGGACTAAGAAAGTTCTTCACCTCGGCCCTGTTACTGCTCCCATTTCTCTCTATGAAGCTGTCCTTTTCTGTTCCCCGGGACAGCAGCAATACCCTCCACTATGTATTAACTCCATCCCCTCTTCCCATTTCTTATCCTTGGACTCACTCTCCATGACTTAGAATCTTCACACTCATCTGAGGATGGATATTTTCCCCTTGGCTGTTTTCTGTCCACTGCAGGAACAGTTTTCTTACACAGGGAACTTGGATCTAATAGAGGTTTAGCAGTAATTGTGCAGAAGAAGAGCATCTAATTGGATATTCATATCATTTTCTTAAAGGTCACCTCCTTTGTCCGAATCATTGTAGCTTCCAAGGCTACTTCTGAAGCCTCATCTTAATGGCCTGATACTACTGAGGTCACATCCCTCCGTGTTCTAGTGTTCCCTCCCCTGCTTCCAATCCCTTGTTTTATTAATTAGTTCAGAGCCTCCATCTTTTCTCCAAAGTGCCATCTGGGAGCTGCGCCTGATGCAGCTGCCCTGTATAAAATCCCCAAGTGGGCCCAGGATGCTGTGTCCACACCCTCAAGTTAATTTCTTTAGCAGAAGAACAAATAAGCCAACATGAAACAAGTAGGCTTTTTTCTGATTTCTGGGACAGCTGCCTCACTTTGAATGAATTATATTTAAATAAATTAGGTTTTAGGAGGATCAAATGAAGAATGTTTTCTGAATGGATTCAAAATCAACTTCTTTTTGCTTGAAGATTTACTGGTGGGTCCTCAGTCAGCCAGTAAGTTCTGGCCTAAGTTTGAGTTTCCTTTCCAAATTATTTTGAAAGCCTGCAGCCCCTCACTTGATTATGGGAGACAGTCAGGAGCCCATTTGTTTTTATACCTCCTGCTGCCATAATAGGGCTGGTTGTTAATGAATTTCAAATAGCAGTTACAAAAAGAAACACACGTTTAGCCCAAGTTTTTCTGTTCCTGAGCATTTTTTTCATTCACCAGGAGAAGCCTCAACTTCTTTTCCAAACCCTAAGGCATCATTTAGATTGCCTTCAAAGAAATGGTGCTCCCTGGAAGTGATTTCCCTTCTGACTTCTTTCAAATATGTTTACAGAGGTGCCTGGGTCTGTGACATTGGTTCCTGAAAACCGAACACCTGGCACAAGGAAATGTTTTAACAATCTCACCCTAACCATGTTCAGACTTTGCTATTCTCAAGAAAAGTATGTCACCACTTTGTTCCAGTTTCAGAATGTCAGTGAATAAAAATAAAGATAATTATGATGAAATGGCTAAAATGAATTGAGTAAGCAATTTGTGCCAGGTTTTGTGCTAAGCTCGTATTATCTCATGTAATAGTCTAAACTTCCCTGGGTGACTCAACTGAAGCTTGAAGAACTTACACAGCTGATCCAAGAGCCCATGACTGATAAGCGGCAGAGCCTGGATATGAGATAAAATGTGATTCCATAGTTGGTTCTCATGAGTACTGCACAGCCCTCTTCCTTAAAGCGCCACCAGAAGGTCCTCAGCATCCTTTGTAAGCCTTTATAAATTAGGACAGGTTTTTTTTCATATCTACCACTGTCCATAAATTTTTAAGAAAGAGGGTCTTCATTGCTCCCTACAATTCACCTCGAGACCTAGGAATGTCAGTCACAGCTTAGGAAAAAAACAAAAAACAAAATGAGTGTCATTCTTTACTTTTAGTGTATTAAAAAAAACTTTTTAACTCCTAGAGAACACCTCAGTGGCCTCAAGATGTGTAAAGAGTTAAGAATATTGAATCATATGATATGGCATCCAGGGCTGAATTTACTAGATTAAATAATCCCCCATTTATAAAGGCAGGTTTAAGGAAATAATTGCTTACCAATTGTCAAGGAAAGGGAAAATAAAATGTCTATTCCCATTGCTGCTATGTTCCAAGGACATGGCTAATTTGTCCTCAATTTCACTATGTGAGGAAGAAAGAAATGTAGAAAGAAAGCCAGAAAATTGGGGGATTTGAGGTCACACAAACTCACTTCACCACAGTTGAGACATTTTCTTTCATCCATTTAAAACTATTGCTTGACCATCTACTATGTGATTGGCATAGGTCAAAACCCTGAGTATCAGCTGGTAAACAGCACAGAAATGGTCCCTGCCCTGAGCACCTTATGACTCCACCTGGGGTAATTTCACTATCATAAAACTCAGGGGTTCATATATGAAACTCTATTTCTCTAGAACTTAATTTAACTTAGTTCTCAAGTTCTCATATCCTTTTGGTAGCGGGAAACAATCTTGCCGATTCAAGGTAAAACTCACTTCCTTCTGTATTAAAGCGATGTCTTGTCTGGGTGAAGACTTGGTTCATGTTTGCCTTCCTCCCCTTTCCCCTTCTTTGGGGAGTAATTTAAGTTCCAGAGGATTCCAGGGTAAAATGGGGTCTCATTCACAATGGCCCTTTGTCTACACTGGCCTTCACTGGGTTGAACTTCACCTTATTTCACCCTTGTCCTCAGATGCTGGGCATCACTCCTGATGTCCATGCTTTCACAGTGGAAGTTGGACCACATTGAGTTCGCCCACCATCTCTCAGCATTCACCTCTCCCATGGTGGATCTAAGAACTCTTTTTTGTCTGCTTTTCCCATTTTTTTCTGAGAGTAATAATACCTCCCAAGTCTTCCCCCAGGCCTGTCCGCTTATATCTCACCCACCATTGCTACCCTTCTGTGAGGCTTTGGACAAGGCTTTCTTTTTCCTTGGCTCATTCCTGGGAAAGCCAGGCATAGGTCTTCTCTGCTCTGGGATCCCCACACGCTGACTGAGACATGGATCACTTACCCCAGGAAGGTGGGGGGTAGGGGTTGTGCAGAACCCCATTTTGTCTTGATTTCCTCTCCCATTCCCTCCTTCTCTTTAGCCCAGAAAAGACTTTTAATCTCCTCTTGAGCAGTAAGGAAAACTAGCTCTTAAATCATGAATTCTTTCAAAAATATTGGCTTGTGGCATAAACTGTTTATGCTACCTTCTTTAGGACTCAACTTTTTGATTCTCAGTACCATTTTCTCAAATTGATAAGTTGAACTTAGCAAAACTAAAAATCTCTTCTTGAAAGATACTGTTAGACTAAAAAAAAAATCACAGAGTGGAAGAAGACATTCACAATACATATATCCGACCAAGGACTTGACTTCAGAATATATTAAAAACTCCTACAACTCAATAATACAAAGACAAACAATCCAAATTTTTTAAATGTCCAAAAGACTTCAACAGTATCTTCATAAATTAGGTTCCATGAATAACCAAAGAGCACATGAAAAGATGCTGAATACCACTGGTTATCAGGGAAACACAGTTTAAAATCACCATGAGCTACCACTTCACATCCATGAGAATGACTAAAATCTAAAGTACTGATAATACCAAGGGTGGTAAAAATGTGGGGTACTTAGAACTTTCACACATGATGGTGGAGATGTAAAATGATCCAACTACTTTGGAAAACATTTTGGCAATTTCTTATAAAATTAAACATACATCTACCCTATGGCCCATAAATTGCTAGGTATTAACCTCAGAGAAATATATGTCCACAAAATCCTTGTACAAAAATATTCATAAATCAACTATGCTTCAATTAAAAATTGATAAAAAAGAATGTTCATAACAGCTAAAAACTGGCAAATTCATGTATCCATCAACAGAGGAATGGATAAACAAACTGTGATGTATCCATACAATGGAATACTGCTTATCAAAAAAAAAAAAAGGAACAAACTATTTGTACATGCAGCAATATGGCAAAGTTCAAAGACATTATGTGGAATGGAATTAGTCAGAGGCAAAAGTATAATTCCATGTATAATATACACAGCTCTAGAAAAGACAAACCATACTACTGTGATAGATAGAAATCAGAATCGTGGTTTCCTCTGCTTGGAAGGGGTGGGCAGAATCTTGACTAGAAAGGGGCATCAGGGAACTTAGTAAGTGAAGAGAATATTCTCTATGTTAAGTGTAGTGGTGGTTACCCGCGTGTATACATTTCTCAAAACAAAATCTGTACATTTTGTTGGATGTAAATCCTGTGTCAATTTAAACAAAGAGGAAAAATACCTTTTTTTCTCTCAAAGCTCAGCTCTTACAAATCAAAGCTTGGGCTTTCCCTCTGATTTTTAAAATAAAACATTCAGAAAATCAGTTGATTTTTTTTTTTCTTCAAGACTACACATGACCTCTCCTGGGGGTGGTTGGTATGAAAAGCTATTACTGCCCAAAGCAATCTACAGATTCAATCTAATCCCTATCAAATTACCAATGGCATTTTTCACAGAACTAAAACAAAAATCTTAAAATTTCTATGGAGACACAAAAGACCCTGAATAGCCAAAGCAATCTTGAGAAAGAAAAATGGAGCTGGAGGAATCAGGCTCCCTGACTTCAGACTATACTACAAAGTTACAGTAATCAAGACAGAATGGTACTGGCACAAAAACAGAAATATAGATCAGTGGAACAGGATAGAAAGCCCAGCGATAAACCCATGCACCTATGGTCAACTAATCTATGACAAAGGAGGCAAGAATATACAATGGAGAAAAGACAGTCTCTTCAATAAGTGGTGCTAGGAAAACTGGACAGCTACATGTAAAAAAGTGAAATTAGAACACTCCCTAACACCATACACAAAAATAAACTTAAAATGGACTAAAGACCTAAATGTAAGACTGGACACTATAAAACTCTTAGAGGAAAACATAGGAAGAACACTCTTTGACATAAATCACAGCAAGATATTTTTGACCCACCTCCCAGAGTAATGAAAATAAAGACAAAAATAAACAAATGGGACCTAATGAAACTTGAAAGCTTTTGCACTGCAAAGAAAACCATACACAGATGAAAAGACAACCCTCAGAATGGGAGAAAATATTTGCAAATGAATCAACGGACAAAGGGTTAATCTCCAAAATATACAAGCAGCTCACGCAGCTCAATATCAAAAAAAACAAACAACCCAATCCAAAAATGGGTGGAAGACCTAAAAAGACATTTCTCCAAAGAAGACATACAGATGGCCAAGAAGCACATGAAAAGATGTTCAACATCACTAATTATTAGAGAAATGCAAATCAAGACTACAATGAGGTATCACCTCACACTCGTCAGAATGGCCATTATCAAAAAACCTACAAACAATAAATGCTGGAGAGGGTGTGGAGAAAAGGGAACCCTCTTGCCCTGTTGGTGGGAATGTAAATTCATACAGCCACTACGGGAGAACAGTATGGAGGTTCCTTAAAAAACTAAAAATAGAACTACCATATGACCCAGCAATCCCGCTACTGGGCATATACCCAGAGAAAACCATAGTTCAAAGAGACACATGCACCCCAATGTTCACTGCAGCACTATTTACAATAGCCAGGTCATGGAAGCAACCTAAATGCCCATTGACAGACAAATGGATAAAGAAGATGTGGTACATATATACAATGGAATATTACTCAGCCATAAAAAGGAATGAAATTGGGTCATTTGTAGAGACATGGATGGACCTAGAGACTGTCATACAGAGTAAAGTAAGTCAGAAAGTGAAAAACAAATATTGTATATTAACACATATATGTGGAATCTAGAAAAATGGTACCTGTTTGCAAGGCAGATGAACCTGTTTGCAAGGCAGAAATAGAGACACAGACGTAGAGAACAAATGTATGGACACCAAGGGGGGAAAGGGAGGGGGGTGGGATGAATTGGGAGATTGGGATTGACATATATACACTAATATGTATAAAATAGATAACTAATGAGAACCTGCTGTATAGTACAGGGAACTCTACTTCACTTTGCTGTACAGTAGAAACTAACACAACATTGTAAAGCAACTACACCTCAATTAAAACAAAAAGCTATTACCAGAGAGGGCATAGTCAGGCTGGGGTAATTGTACATGACAGCATGGAGGTGGTGGGAGGTTAGTGTGTCGTTGACATGGCCAATGTGATAAGACGTTATCTGCTCATGGCCTAGTGGGAGAGACAGATCATAAACAAGTAAATAAATAAGTAATGTATAATTATAATTTCTGCTAAGTGCTGTGGCTAACATAAATACGGTGCAATAAGAAAGAATAATTTTGGAGGGAAGACTACTTAAACAGAAGTACTTCTCTTATGATGTGATATTGCACCTGAAAAATGAAAGGAGCTCACCATGTGAACACACGAGAGTAAAGTGTCCCAGGTGAAGGAAATAGCACATAAAATACCCCAAAGTGGGAGAGTTAGTGTGTGCAAAAAACCTAGAGGGGGCAAGTGTGACCAACATGTGTTGATCAAGAAGAAAGTAGAACAAGATGTGCTAGGAAACAAATGCCATGCAGACCTTTCATTGTCGTTCATGAGAGAGTTTGGATTTTATTCTAAATGTAATAGGCAATTATTCATAATTTAAGCAGGGGAGTGACATGTTCTAATTTACATACTTTTAAAACTGGTTATGGAGGTATGATTGATGTACAATTAACTAAACACATTTTTAACTATGAAATTTGATTTTTTGACATGTGTATAAAGCCTTGAAACCACCAAGATAATCAAGATAATCAACATTCCACAGATTTTCCTTTGTTAGTCTTCCCTAGTACCCCCTCAGTCCCTACCCAGGCAACCATTGATCTGCTTTCTGTCACTAATAATCAGTAGTATTTTCTAGAACTTGATATAAAAGTAATCATACATAATGTTCTCATTTTGTCCGGCTTCTCTCACTCAGTGTAATTATTTTGGGTTTAATTCATGTTGTTGGGTATATTAACAGATATTCCTTTTCATTGTTAAGTAGTAGTCCATTATATGGATATACCACACTTTTTATCCATTCACCTGCTGATGGACATTTGAATTTTTTCCAGTTTGGGGCTCTTACAAACACAAACACTATGACCATTTGTGTACCCATCTTGGTATGGACATACGCTTTCATTTTTCTTTGGTAAACACCTAGGGATAAAATAGCTATATCATATGGTAGGTATATGCTTTACATTTTAAGAAGCTGGAAAACATTTTCCAAAATAGTTATACCACTTTACATCCCCATAAGCAGTGAAGAACAGTTCTAGTTAGTCCATGTCCTTACCAAAACTTGACATGTCTTTTTAATTTTAGACAGTCTGATAGTGTTCAGTGGTACCTTATTGTGGTTTTAATTTTCATTTTCCTAATGGCTAATGAGATCAATTCACCTTTTCATGTTGTTATTTGCTATCTGTTTATCTTCTTTGACAAAGTGCCTGTTCAAATCTTTTTTTTGGGGGGGAGGGTTTGCCCATTATTGAGTTTTGAGAGTTCTTTATATATTCTGGGTGCAAGTTGTTTATGAGATATTTGAATTGCATATTTTTTCACTCAGTTTGTTTTCATTCTCTTAACAATATTTTGGAAGAGAAAATATTCCTAGTTGATGAAGTCCAATTTATCAATTTGTTCTTTTATGGGTCATCCTTTTGGTGTCTGAGAAGTTTTTGCCTAACACTTAGGGCACACAGATTTTCTCTTGTGTTTCTTCTAGAAATTTTTTTATGAATTTAGGTTTCACCTTTAGTCTCTTATTCATTTTGAGTTAATTTTCTTTATGGTATCAGATATAAATCAAGTTCTTTTCTTTTTTTTTTTTTTTTTTTTTTTTGCTTATGAATATCCAATTGTGCCAGTACCATTTCCTAAATGATTGTTCTTTTCCACTGAATTGCCTTTGCACTTTTGTCAAAAATCAGCCAACCACACATGTGTGGGTCAATTTCTGGACTCTATTCTGTTCTCTTGATCTATTTGTCTAACTTTCCACAAAAACTATACTGTCTTAATTACTGTAGCTCTATAAAAAGACTTGAAATCAAGTAGTGTAAGTCATTCATCGTTTTACTCTTAAACTATTTGTATCTTTATATTTAAAGTGGGTTTCTTGCAGACAAGGTATAGTTCTTGCTATTTTATCCAATCTAATAATCTCTGCCTTCTGAAATATTTAGACCATTTAAAAGCACATAATGTGGTTTTTTAAAGCATGTTGGAGTGTAAATATTCTATCATGATATTTGTTTTGTATTTGCCTCACATGGTTTTTCCCTCCTGTTTCTTTCTTTTTCTTCCTTTTAAGAAACTGGGTATTTTTATGATTACATTTGATCTATTTTGTTGGCTTATTAGTTACAGCTCTTTGTGAATTATTGTAGCGGTTGCTTTAGGATTTATAATATACATCTTATTTAACAACATCTACCTAAAAGTGATATTATACCATTTCATGTATAGTGTAAAAACCTTATATCTGTATACCTCTATTTCTCTTGTTCTTGCTTATATGCTTTTTTTGTCATACATTTTATATTGTATGCTATAACACTCATAACGTTTTTATTAGTTTTATTTTCAATGGCCAATTATTTTTTAAAGAGATATAAACCATAAAAAAAGTATTTTTCATTTACCCAAGTAACCATTTCTAGTGGTCTGCATTCATTTGTGTAGATCCAGATTTCCTCTAGCATCATTGCCTTCTGCCTAAATGACATCCTTTAACATTTTTGCAGTGCATGTCTACTGGTGATAAATTCTTTCAGAAAAATGCTTTATTTTGCTGTCATTTTGGAAAGTCATTTTCACCGGGTATCAAATTCTGGATTAATTGTTTTTCTTTCAGTATTTTAAAGCCTTGCCACCTTGTTGACTGGAAAGCTGCTCTCATTCTTATCTTGACCCTCCTTAGGTAAGGTATCTTTTTTTTTAAATAAATTTATTTATTTTTATTTATTTATTTTGGCTGCATTGGGTCTTTGTTGCTGCATGCAGGCTTTCTCTAGTTGTGGCAAGCGGGGGCTACTCTTCGTTGTGGTGTGCAGGCTTCTCATTGCGGTGGCTTCTCTTGTGGAGCACAGGCTCTAGGCGCGCAGGCTTCAGTAGTTGTGGCATGAGGACTCAGTAGTTGTGCCTTGCGGGCTCTAGAGCAGAGGCTCTGTAGTTGTGGCACACGGGCTTAATTGCTCCGCAGCATGGGGGATCTTCCTGGACCAAGGCTCGAACCTGTGTCCCCTGCATTGGCAGATGGATTCTTAACCACTGCGCCACCAGGGAAGTCCCAGGAAGGTGTCTCTGCATACCTGTAACATATTCTCTTTATCACTAGTTTTGAGAAATTTGATTATGCTGTGCCTTGGTGAAGTTTTATTCATGCTTTTTGTGCCTGGAGTTTATTGGGATTTTCAGATCTGTGAGGTTATAGTTTACATCACATTTGAAAACTATTTACCATTATTTTTTCAAATATTATTCAGCCCCTCCCACTATGGTGGCTCTAATTACATGTATATTAGCCTGTGTGAAGTTGTCACACACAGCTCACTGCACTCTTTGTTTAATTTTGGATAGTTTCTATTGCTGTGTCTTCAAGTTCTCTCAAGTTTTCTTCGGCACTATTTAATCTGTTGTTAATCTCCTCGCCTCCGTGTATTTTTCATCTCAGATGTTGTTGTTTTCACCACTGGAAATTCGGTTTGGGTCTTTTTTTTTTTTTTAATGCTTATAAGCTACGTATTACTATTATTTAACATCTTTATTGGAGTATAATTGCTTTACAATGGTGTGTTAGTTTCTGCTGTATAACAAAGTGAATCAGCTATACATATACATATATCCCCATATTCCCTCCCTCTTGCATCTCCCTCCCACCCTCCCTATCCCACTCCTCTAGGTGGACACAAAGCACCGAGCTGATCTCCCTGTGCTATGCGGCTGCTTCCCTCTAGCTATCTATTTTACATTTGGTAGTGTATATATGTTCATGCCACTTTCTGACTTCATCCCAGCTTACCCTTCCCACTGTCCATGTCCTCCAGTCCATTCTCTATGTCTGCGTCTTTATTCCTGTCCTGCCCCTAGGTTCTTCAGAACCTTTTTCTATTTTTTTTTTAGATTCCATATATATGTGTTAGCAAACGGTAATTGTTTTTCTCTTTCTGACTTACTTCACTCTGTATGACAGTCTCTAGGTCCATCCACCTCGCTACAAATAACTCAATTTCGTTTCTTTTTATGGCTGAGTAATATTCCATTATATATATGTGCCACATCTTCTTTATCCATTCATCTGTCAATGGACACTTAGGTTGCTTCCATATCCTAGCTTTTGTAAATAGAGCTGCAATGAACATTGGGGTACATGACTCTTTTTGAATTATGGTTTTCTCAGGGTGTATGCCCAGTAGTGGGATTGCTGGGTCGTATGGTAATTCTATTAGTTTAGTTGTTTTTTTTACTCTTTTTTTTTTAACATCTTTATTGGAGTATAATTGCTTTACAATGGTGTGTTAGTTTCTGCTTTATAACAAAGTGAATCAGTTATACATATACATATGTTCCCATATCTCTTCCCTCTTGCATCTCCCTCCCTTCCACCCTCCCCATCCCACCCCTCCAGGTGGTCACAAAGCACCAAGCTGATCTCCCTGTGCTATGTGGTTGCTTCCCACTAGCTATCAATTTTACGTTTGGTAGAGTATATATGTCCATGCCACTCTCTAACTTTGTCCCAGCTTACCCTTCCCCCTCCCCATATCCTCAAGTCCATTTTCTAGTAGGTCTGTGTCTTTATTCCCGTCTTGCCACTAGGTTCTTCATGACCTTTTTTTTTTTTTTTCCTTATATTCCGTATATATGTGTTAGCATACTGTATTTGTTTTTCTCTTTCTGACTTACTTCACTCTGTATGACAGACTCTAACTCCATCCACGCCATTACAAATAACTCAATTTCGTTTCTTTTTATGGCTGGGTAATATTCCATTGTATATATGTGCCACATCTTCTTTATCCATTCATCCGACGATGGGCACTTGGGTTGCTTCCATGTCCTGGCTATTGTAAATAGAGCTGCAATGAACATTGTGGTACATGATTCTTTTTGAATTATGGTTTTCTCAGGGTATATGCCCAGTAGTGGGATGGCTGAGTCATATGGTACTTTGATTTTTAGTTTTTTAAGCAACCTCCATACTGTTCTTCGTACTGGCTGTATCAATTTACATTCCCACCAACAGTGCAAGATGGTTCCCTTTTCTCCACACCCTCTCCAGCCTTTGTTGTTTGTAGATTTTCTGATGATGCCCATTCTAACTGGTGTGAGGTGATAGCTCATTGTAGTTTTGATTTGCATTTCTGTAATAATTAGTGATGTTGAGCAGCTTTTCATGTGCTTCTTGGCTATCTGTATGTCTTCTTTGGAGAAATGTCTATTTAGGTCTTCTGCCCATTTTTGGATCGGGTTGTTTGTTTCTTTAATATTGAGCTGCATGAGATGTTTATATATTTTGGAGATTAATCCTTTGTCCGTTGATTCATTTGCGAATATTTTCTCCCATTCTGAGGGTTGTCTTTTCGTCTTGTTTATGGTTTCCTTTGCTGTGCAAAAGCTTTGACGTTTCATTAGGTCCCATTTGTGTATTTTTGTTTTTATTTCCATTACTCTAGGAGGTGGATCAAAAAAGGTCTTGTTGTGATTTATGTCAAAGAGTGTTCTTCCTATGTTTTCCTCTAAGAGTTTTATAGTGTCTGGTCTTACATTTAGGTCTCGAATCCATTTTGAGTTTATTTTTGTGTCTGGTGTTAGGGAGTGTTCTAATTTCATTCTGTTACATGTAGCTGTCCAGTTTTCCCAGCACCGCTTATTGAAGAGACTATCTCTTCTCCATTGTCTATCTTTGCCTCCTTTGTCATAGATTAGTTGACCGTAGGTGCGTGGGTTTATCTCTGGGCTTTCTATCTTGTTCCATTGATCTATGTTTCTGTTTTTGTGCCAGTACCATATTGTCTTGATTACTGTAGCTTTGTAGTATAGTCTGAAGTCAGGGAGTCTGATTCCTCCAGCTCCATTTTTTTCCCTCAAGACTGCTTTGGCTCTTCGTGGTCTTTTGTGTCTCCATACACATTTTAAGATGATTTGTTCTAGTTCCGTAAAAAATGTTATTGGTAATTTGATAGGGATTGCATTGAATCTGTAGATTGCTTTGGGTAGTATAGTCATTTTCACAATATTTATTCTTCCAGTCCAAGAACATGGTATATCTCTCCATCTGTTGGTATCATCTTTAATTTCTTTCATCAGTGTCTTATAGTTTTCTGCATACAGGTCTTTTGTCTCCCTAGGTAGGTTTATTCCTAGGTATTTTATTCTTTTTGTTGCAGTGGTAAATGGGAGTGTTTCCATAATTTCTCTTTCAGATTTTTCATCATTAGTGTATAGGAATGAAAGAGATTTCTGTGCATTAATTTTGTATCCTGCAACTTTACCAAATTCATTGATTAGCTCTAGTAGTTTTCTAGTAGCATCTGTAGGATTCTCTATGTATAGTACCATGTCATCTGCAAACAGTTGACAGTTTTACTTCTTCTTTTCCAATTTGGATTCCTTTTATTTCTTTTTCTTCTCTGATTGCTGTGGCGAAAACTTCCGAAACTATGTTGAATAATAGTGGTGAGAGTGGGCAACCTTGTCTTATTCCTGATCTTAGAGGAAATGCTTTCAGTTTTTCACCATTGAGAATGATGTTGGCTGTGGGTTTGTCATATATGGCCTTTATTTTGTTGAGGTAAGTTCCCTCTATGCCTACTTTCTGGAAGATTTTTGTCATAAATGGGTGTTGAATTTTGTCAAAAGCTTTCTCTACATCTATTGAGATGATCATATGGTTTTTCTCCTTCAATTTGTTAATATGGTTTATCACATTGATTGATTTGCATATATTGAAGAATCCTTGCATTCCTGGGATAAACCCCACTTGATCATGGTGTATGATCCTTTTAATGTGCTGTTTGATTCTGTTTGCTTGTAGTTTGTTGAGGATTTTTGCATCTATGTTCATCAGTGATATTGGCCTGTAGTTTTCTTTTTTTCTGGCATCTTTGTCTGCTTTTGGTATCAGGGTGATGGTGGCCTCGTAGAATGAGTTTGGGGGTGTTCCTCCCTCTGTTATATTTTGGAAGAGTTTGAGAAGGATAGTGTTAGCTCTTCTCCAAATGTTTGATAGAATTTGCCTTTGATGACTTCTGGTCCTGGGCTTTTGTTTGTTGGAAGATTTTTAATTACAGTTTCAATTTCAGTGCTTGTGATTGGTCTGTTTATATTTTCTATTTCTTCCTGGTTCTGTCTTGAAAGGTTGTGGTTTTCGAAGAATTTGTCTATTTCTTCCAGGTTGTCCATTTTATTGGCACATAGTTGCTTGTAGCAATCTCTCATGATCTCTTGTATTTCTGCAGTGTCAGTTGTTACTTCTCCTTTTTCATTTCTAATTCTATTGATTTGAGTCTTCTCCTTTTTTTTCTTGATGAGTCTGGCTAATGGTTTATCAATTTTGTTTATCTTCTCAAAGAACCAGCTTTCAATTTTGTTGATCTTTGCTATCGTTTCCTTCATTTCTTTTTCATTTATTTCTGATCTGATCTTTATGATTTCTTCCCTTCTGCTAACTTTGGGGTGTTTTTGTTCTTCTTCCTCTAATTGCTTTAGGTGTTAAGTTATGTTGTTTATTTGAGATGTTTCTTGGTTCTTGAGGTAGGATTGTATTGCTACAAACTTCCCTCTTATAACTGCCTTTGCTGTATCCCATAGGTTTTAGGTCATCGTGTTTTCATTGTCATTTCTTTCTAAGTATTTTTTCATTTACTCTTTGATTTCTTCAGTGATATCTTGGTTATTTAGTAGTGTATTGCTTAGCCTCCGTGTGTTTGTATTTTTTACAGATTTTTTCCTGTAATTGATATCTAGTCTCATAGCGTTGTGGTTGGAAAAGATACTTGATACGATTTCAATTTTCTTAAAATTACCAAGGCTTGATTTGCGACCCAAGATATGATCTATCCTGGAGAATGTTCCATGAGCACTTGAGAAGAACGTGTATTCTGTTGGTTTTGGATGGAATGTCCTATAAATATCAATTAAGTCCATCTTGTTTAATGTATCATTTAAAGCTTGTGTTTTCTTTATTTATTTTCATTTTGGATGATCTGTCCATTGGTGAAAGTGGGGTTTTAAAGTCCCTTAATTTGATTGTGTTACTGTCGATTTTCCCGTTTATGGCTGTTAGCCTTTGCCTTATGTATTGAGGTGCTCCTATGTTGGGTGCATATATATTTACAATTGTTATATCTTCTTCTTGGATTGATCCCTTGATCATTATGTCGTGTCCTTCTTTGTCTCTTGTAATAGTCTTTATTTTAAAGTCTATTTTTTCTGATATGAGAATTGCTACTTCATCTTTCTTTTGATTTCCATTTGCATGGAATATCTTTTTCCATCCCCTCACTTTCAGTCTGTATGTGTCCCTAGGTCTGAAGTGGGTCTCTTGTAGACAGCATATATATGGGTCTTGTTTTTGTATCCATTCAGCCAGTCTATGACTTTTGGTTGGAGCATTTAATCCATTTATATTTAAGGTAGTTATAGATATGTATGTTCCAATTACTATTTTCTTAATTGTTTTGGGTTTGCTATTTTAAGTCTTTTCCTTCTCCTGGGTTTCCTGCCTAGAGAAGTTCCTTTAGCATTTGTTGTAGAGCTGGTTTGGTGGTGCTGAATTCTCTTAGCTTTTGCTTATCTGTAAAGGTTTTAATTTCTCTGTTGAATCTGAATGAGATCCTTGCTGGGTAGAGTAATCTTGGTTGTAGGTTTTCCCCTTTCATCACTTTAAATACGTCCTGCCACTCCCTTCTGGCTTGCAGAGTTTCTGCCGAAAGATCAGCTATTAACATTATGAGAATTCCCTTGTATGTTAATTGTTGCTTTTCCCTTGCTGCTTTTAATATTTTTTCTTTGTATTTAATTTTTATTTAATTTTTGATAGTTTGATTAATATGTTTCTTGGTGTGTTTCTCCTTGGATTTATCCTGTATGGGACTCTCTGTGTTTCCTGGAGTTGACTGACTATTTCCTTTCCCATATTAGGGAAATTTTCAACTATAATTTCTTCAAATATTTTCTCAGTCCCCTTTTTCTTCTCTTCTTCTTCTGGGACCCCTATAATTCGAATGTTGGTGTATTTAATGTTGTCCCAGAGGTCTCTGGGATTGTCCTCAATTCTTCTCTGAGATTGTCCTCAATTATTTTCATTCTTTTTTCTTTATTCTGCTCTGTGGTAGTTATTTCCACTATTTTATCTTCCAGGTCACTTATCCATTCTTCTGCCTCAGTTATTCTGCTATTGATTCCTTCTAGAGAATTTTTAATTTCCTTTATTGTTTGTTTGCTCTTTAGTTCTTCTAGGTTCTTGTTAAACGTTTCTTGTATTTTCTCCATTCTATTTCCAAGATTTTGGATCATCTTTACTATCATTATTCTGAATTCTTTTTCAGGTAGATGGCCTATTTCCTCTTCATTTGTTAGGTCTGGTGGGTTTTTGCCTTGCTCCTTCATCTGCTGTGTGTTTCTCTATCTTCTCATTTTGCTTAACTTACTGTGTTTGGGGTCTCCTTTTCGCAGGCTGCAGGTTCTTAGTTCCCGTTGTTTTTGGTGTCTGTCCCCAGTGGCTAAAGTTGGTTCAGGGGGTTGTGTAAGCTTCCTAGTGGAGGGGACTGGTGCCTGTATTCTGGTAGATGAGGCTGGATCTTGTCTTTCTGGTGGGCAGGACCATGTCCAGTGGTGTGTTTTGGGGTGTCTGTGACCTTATTATGATTTTAGGCAGGCTCTTTGCTAACAGGTGGGTTTGTGTTCCTGTCTTGCTAGTTGTTTGGCATAGGGTGTCCAGCACTGTAGCTTGCTGGTCGTTAAGTGGAACTGGGTCTTAGCATTGAGATGGAGATCTCTGGGAGAGCTTTCGCTGTGTGATATTACATGGGGCCGGGAGGTCTCTGGTAGACCAATGTCCTGCACTCAGTTCTCCTCCCTCAGAGGCACAGGCCTGACACCCGGCCAGAGCACTAAGACCCTGTCAGCCACATGGCTCAGAAGAAAAGGGAGGGAAAAAAAGGAAAGAAAGAAAGAAAAAGAAATAAATAAAATAAAATAAAGTGATTAAAATAGAAAAAAATTATTAACAATAAAAAAATTAAAAAGTAATAAAGAAACAAGAGAGTAAGAAAGAAGAGTGCAACCAAACCAAAAAACAAATCCTCCAATGATAACAAGTAAAAACTATACTAAAAAAAAACAAACATAAAACAAAATATGGACAGTCAGAACCCTACGACAAATGGCAAAAGCAAAGCTATACAGACAAAATCATACAAAGAAGCATACACATACACACTCACAAAAAGAGAAAAAGGAAAAAAAGAAAAAATATATATATATATTAAAAAAAAGGAAGAGAGCAACCAAATCAATAAGCAGATATACCAATGATAATAAGCTCTAAATACTAAACTAAGATAAACATAAAACCAGAAACAAATTCAATGCAGAAAGCAAACCCCAAGTCTACAGTTGCTTCCAAAGTCCACAACCTCAATTTTGGGATTCTTCGTTGTCTATTCAGGAATTCCAGAGATGCAGCGTACATCAAGTTGATTGTGGAGATTTAATCTGCTGCTCCTGAGGCTGCTGGAAGAGATTTCCCTTTCTCTTCTTTGTTCGCACAGCTCCTGGGGTTCAGTTTTGGATTTGGCCCTGCCTCTGCATGTAGGTCACCTGAGGGCATCTGTTCCCCCCCAGACAGGACGGGGTTAAAGTAGCAGCTGATTCGGGGGCTCTGACTCACTCAGGCCGGGGGGAGGGAGGGGTACGGATGTGGGGGGAGCCTGCGGCGGCAGAGGCCGGCGTGACATTGCACCAGCCTGAGGCGCGCCGTGTGTTCTCCCGGGGAAATTGTCCCTGGATCACAGGACCCTGGCCGTGGCGGGCTGCACAGGCTCCCGGGAGGGGAGGTGTGGACAGTGACCTGTGTTTGCACACAGGCTTCTTGGTGGCTGCAGCAGCAGCCTTAGTGTCTCATGCCTGTCTCTGGAGTCTGCGCTGATAGCAGCCACTCACGCCTGTCTCTGGAGCTCGTTTAGGTGGTGCTCTGAATCCCCTCTCCTCGCGCACCCTGAAACAATGGTCTCTTGCCTCTTAAGCAGTTCCAGAGTTTTTCCCGCACTCCCTCCTGGCTAGCCGTGGCGCACTAGCCCCTTCAGGCTGTGTTCATGCAGCCAAACCCAGTCCTCTCCCTGGGATCTGACCTCCGAAGCCGGAGCCTCAGTTCCCTGCCCCCACCTGTCCCAGCGGGTGAGCAGACAAGCATCTCAGGCTGGTGAGCGCTGGTCGGCACCGATCCTCTGTGCGGGAATCTCTCTGCTTTGCTCTCTGCACCACTGTTGCTGCGCTCTCCTCCATGGCTCTGAAGCTTGCCCCATGCCACCCCCCGTCTCCACCAGTGAACGGTCTTCCTAGTGTGTGGAAACTTTTCCTCCTTCACAGCTCCCTATCCGAGGTGCAGGTCCTGTCCCTATTCTTTTGTCTCTGTTTTTTCTTTTGCTCTACCCAAGTACGTGGGGAGTTTCTTGCCTTTTGGGAAGTCTGAGGTCTTCTGCCAGTGTTCAGCTGGTGTTCTGTAGGAGTTGTTCCACATGTAGAAGTAGGTTTTTTTTGGCCCCAAGACATGTGGGATCTTAGCTCCCTGACCAGTGATCGAACCTGTACCCCCTACACTGGAAGGCGAAGTCTTAACAACTGGACCACCAGGGAAGTCCCTGTATGTAGTTCTGATGTACTTGTGGGGAGGAAGGTGATCTCCATGTCTTACTCCTCTGTCATCTTGAAGGTGCCCCCTCCGCTTTGGGCCTTTGTATATATCTTCCATGTCTAGTTAAATGTTCAATCTTTCTTCTAACTTCTTGAACATATGGAATGTAATTATAACAACTGTTTTAATGGTCTTGTTTGTGAATTCTATCATCTGTGTTATTTCTGGGTCAGTTAAATTTATTGACTTTTTTCCTCATTATTAGTTCATATTTTCTTGCCTTTTTTTGCATGCTTATTAATTTTTGATTAGATAATAGACATTGTGAATTTCATTTTGTTGGGTGCTGGATATTTTTGTATTCCTATGGCTATTCCTAACTTTGCTCTGAGTCACAAAAAAGTTACTTGGAAACATCTTGATCCTTTCATTTCTTGCTCTTAAGTTTTGTGAAGTGAGGCCAGAGTAGCATTTTGTCTAGGACTAATTATGCTCCATTTTGGAGGCAAAATTCTTTTGAGTTAGGCTCAATGCCTACTCAGTGCCCCATTAATCACACAGTTTTCCACTCTGGCTGGCTGGGAAATAAACTATTCCTACTCCTGTGTGACCTCCAGTGATTGTTCCCTAAAATCCTTTCGTGGTTCTTTTCCTCACACACATGAACTGATTAGTACTTGGCTGAAAACTTAATGGGACCCTCTACAGATGAGCAGACTGGTCTGCCATATGCTTTCTCTTCTTCCATAATTTGTTCTGAGCTCCCTTGGCCTCCCTGGGCTTCCAGTTCTGGATCCTCAAGTCAGGGAGTCCCTGCTCCTTGACAGTAAGCAGTCAGCACGTAGAAAGCAGGAAGGTAGTAAACTGGAGCATTGTGGGGACCATCTCTTTTGTTTCTTATTTCTCAGGGATCACTGTCCTTAGTTGCCTGATGCCCAATGTCTTAAAAAAAATAATTGTTTCATATATTTTGTCCAGTTTTCAACTGTTTTAGATTGGAGGGTAAATCTAGTCAGTGTTATTGCATCTTGGCTGAAAGCATTCCAATTTATGTTTTTAAAGACTACTTTGCTGTGTGGAGAATAAACCAGAAACCAAGTTATTTCTCTGAACATCAGGCTTGTTTGTTTTTTAACCAGTAAAATACAGGCAATGTAGGTAAAGCATACCCCACAGTGTTATTGTGAAAATTAAATGAGACAATACATACGGTGTATAAAGAAGATTAGTTGCACTCTTTCCTCCATGGTATAAAGATAATAAATAATATTTTAAATATCAATTTTTGTATCCACAATTATAAATACTCAATTCAATCCCCTTGTAAGATGGCAAAATAATCTACCCAACAATGCCATCGAGATAGCAAGTCAAATAGAATTGGTTAAAAGATAATAGCAGCATATGTATGCCTATTACCCTGGTAACTTTTTACAAGAGGGGCCCACCATAGATGGGGGAGTCCTCAGAGAATTGTGAAGAGACTTAGGGAATAAAACTGAGAGGGAGCTTTTACACAGGTTTGCTTGTAGGCTTAAAAGCTACCTGTAGGACAGTCCAGCCATCTTGGAGCCACCTATGGTGAAACCGTTAGCGGAAACAATGCATGTTTATTATTTTGGAGCACACAGGCATCTCTAGAACAAAACTTCTCTGAGAGGAACACATTTAAGGACACAGCTCTCTATTGTCAAAACAGGGAAGAAAGAGAGAAGCTGTCTGAATTTTAAATCAGTCTTCATCTTTATAGTTCTGGAATATACGAGCACACATGAACCCTCCTCTTTTTTATACATAAGAACAGATTCCCACTCCCCCGTCCTTCCTCTACAAATGACTGAAACAAAACTACATTCGTTTTCAGCTACACTGCAGGAAATGCTTGCTCTGATCTTTGGCTGTATCATTTCCAACATTGCAGTCTTGAGCCAACTCTAAGATAAGCAGTTATTATTTTAACAGTTTATCAAGCAATTTCCAAGAGGCTTCCATTTGCTGTTTGTGTTGGGAAGTTGTTTCTGCCTAAGATTATATGTGCTCCGAGCAGTGTTTGTGGTCAGAGCCCTTACCGAGCCAATGTAGCTTACTCCAAGCTTTCACATATGTGAGAGCTCACTTTGGGTACATTTTCTTTTTTTTTTTTTAACAAAACTGGATGATTAGCAAATCCCACAATGAGGTAAGTCCCAGCTCAGTCCCTCAAATGTTTACCAGCTACTTTTTGGCTGCCGGAATATTTATCATAATAAGCAAAACCTTAATCAAATCAGCAAAGGTTTTCAGTTGCAGCATTCAAGTCCTCTTGCTCCAAATTCACGCTGGCTGTCTTCATCAGTACTGATATCTCCATGCAAAGAACAAGGGAGGGAAATAAAAACCCCTTTTTTCAGTGAAAGACAAAGTAACAAATAATGGCAAATTTTTCTAGCTTTAGGATTCATAAAAATAAGCATATTGTGGTCTCTCTAACCAAAGTGATCTAATTCCCAGAAAATAGCCGATCATATCTGCTGAACTGGTCTCACTCCCTGCTGTATTTTCTATTGCAATTCTCACTTTGTTCATGAAACAGCAATGATGATTTAGAGTGACATGTTGTTGCTATGGAATCTTATTTCTCTTGCTTTTAGTCTATTGAGGACGTGTGAGCTCTTAAACGTCTCTGCATGAGTTATTGCTCAAACACACTGAAGCACTGATGGCCTGGGCAGCTGTTCAAACCCAAACTCAAACCAGGGGTGGTTACAGAGTCAAAGGTTGGGGTTAGACTGTGCAGCCCATAAAATAAAAACCAGGCAAATGTGTAAGTCATGGCCTGTAAATTTATCTTGTAGGATTTTGATGATTCGAGCATTTACCACTGTAGTTAGTCCCAGCATTTAGAGTTGTGCATTATTCTCTGTCTGACTTACTTCACTCAGTAAGATAATCTATATCGCTTATATGTGGAACCTAAAAAAAGGGTACAAATGAACTTATCTATAAAACAGAAACAGAGCTACAGATGTAGAAAACAAACTTACAGTTACCAGGGGGTAAAGGGGAGGAGGGATAAATTGAAAGATTGGGATTGACATATACACACTACTGTATATAAAATAGATAACTAATAAGGACTTACTGTATAGCACAGGGAACTCTACTCAATACTCTGTAATGGCCTATATGGGAAAAGAATCTTAAAAAGAGTGGATATATGTATATGTATGACTGATTCACTTTGCTGTATACCTGAAACTGACACAACATTGTAAATCAACTATACTCCACTAAAAATTTTTAAAAAAGAAAGCATCTCTGTATCTTTTTAATAAAGTTCTGCCAATAATCAAAAAAGATAATAATAATAAAAGTTGTGCATTATTTATTCCATATATGGCATACTGAGTTATTCCTCTTGCCTAATTTTCATAGGCAGAAGTGGTATGTATTGATGAAGATTCATCCTCTCGTGACCTGGCAACTCAGATCTCCATACCGAAAAGAGAGAGTCAACTCAGTTGCCCTGATACCTCACTGCTTGTTACCTCACTGAGGGATTCATAGCAATTCCCTAGAATGTAACCTCCATGAGGACAGGGACATTGTTTTGTTTACTGCTGTCTACTTAGCACTTTAAATGGAGATGATGCGTAACAGATGATCAACAAACATTTGCTTGAATGGCTTAATAGAATCATAGAAACTTATTGGAAGGGATGTAAACACTGCTGATTCTCCTTCCCAGACATTTCCAGGGTCTCTCCTACAAAGTGATGCCAAATGATCTTATATCTTCTGGAACCCCTGCAGACGTGAGACCCCCTTCTCCCACTACTTGGAAGGCAGTCCATTCCATTTATGAAGGTCTTTCACTGTTCTAAACTTCCATCTTATGTGGAATCACAGTCGGTCTCTTTGTGTCTTCCCTCTTTCATTCTTGTTCTTCCTTCCAGAGTGACACTCTGTTTTTCCTGACAATGTTTCAGAGAGCAGGAGATGGTCTCACAGTTCCCTGTGGAGCCCAAATGGCTTGAAGCAGAGTATAATGGCTAAAGGGGTGTGACCCATAAAATGAGGAAACAGCTCTTCTCCTATCGAACAGCTGATTTTCAGAATGCTGTTCAGACCTACCAATTTTAAAGATGGCATGATACTAATGGAGTAATTAGGTTTCATTATATTGCAAGAGGTTACTGGACCTTAGGGGGGAAAAAATCTCCATTTTAATTTGGACTGACACAAAGCTTTGTGGAATCTAGATTCTCAAGGAACTATATACTAATTTTTGATCAGGTACAGACCTTGAAATTGAAACTGTAATTCATTAATCATATAGCTCTTTTTAAATTGAGTACGTACTCTGTACCATCCCTTATTTTCCAATGTTGTCTTAAGACTATATAACTAATAGCTAAGATTTGTTAAGTGCTTCATGCTCTACAAATGTTATCGCACTGAATTCTCATAGCAAACCTATGAATAGTATTCTAGTGTTATCTTCATTCTTATAAGAGGAAACTTAGTTTCAGTGAGGATGAGTAACTCATGCAAGGTCACCAGCAGGAATGTCACAGGGTCAGGCTTCAAACTCTGGTCTGTCTGACACCAAAGTGTTCTTAACCTCCAGGCGGTGTATTGCTAATGAGAAATAAATTCTTGCGGGGGCAAAACCCAAGTTCAACTTGTCTTTGTTGACAAGCTGCCTGATACACAGTTGGTGCTCAATAAATATATGTGGGACACATTTGGTGACAGTGGACTGAGGGTGAAAGCATGATTCACAACGTAACACTTTACACCTCAAATTCCATCTCTGTGAAACAAGGGACTTGGGCTGCATGATCTCTAGGCTTCCTCCCAGTCTTAAGAATGCATGCTGCTAGTCTGGGGATGAGGATGAATCCGAGTTTAGCAGCATAGACAAGAGGGAAGAGATTGCATGAGGAGCAACATGGACTAATACTGCATTCCTTTGAACAGAATGTTCCCTCTGCCCAAAATACCCTTTCCCACTTGCTCACTTGGCAAATGTCCAATGGTCAGCTCCACCAGCCTCCCCTCTGTGAAACTGTCCTTGACCTCTTCGCCAACGCACCCTTTCCCGTACACACACAAAATTATTCCCTCCTCATGGCCTCCAAGTCCACTGTGCACGATTTGTGATTATTTGATTGTGGGTCTGTCTCCCCATCTCACACCTCGACTTGAGCTCCTTACAAATAAAACCCACCTCCTATTCATCTCCAGGCCCTGTCATGGAGCCTGGCATGTAAAGCAAGCCTTCCATAAATGTTTTGTGAGTGGCTAAATGAGTTAGCAGGCCATGTGTAGGGGAAGCAGAGGGGAACAATTTGACCTTAATAGAAAATTCATGTCAGAAAACAGTGAGAAGTTAAGTTAGTAAGTGAGGCTGAGACTTGAAGTCCAGAAAGCAGAGTTTAGGCTTGGTGCCCCAGGCAACGCCTCAGTTCCATTCTTGGGATGGCAAGTGACAGTGAAAAGAAGAATCCTATTAGGAAAATAGTAGAGACATGGTTTCTCATTTAAAAAATGAATAAAGGTAATGAACTTGCTTTCTTCCTTAGCATACTCTTAATAAACCCATAGCTCATTTATTATATTGGACACTTATATGAATAAAAACAGAGTCTGATTTGGAGGTGCCTTTCTGATTTTAAGTTAATGAATTTTTAATAAATCACTAACACAATAAACAAACATCTTTACCCAGGATAAAACAAGTTTGAATAAGTCTAAACAGTTGATAGAATGTGCCGCACCCAGCTCAGCACCGAGCACATACCAAGTGCTCACTTAGTATTCTTTGAATGTCAAGTTCATTTTGCACGTGGTTGCATTTACTCTGGTTTTTCGCATGCATGGAGGATAACAGCAGTCCCCAGGTCTAAACACAGTGATTCTTTTAGAAGATTAAAAAAATAAAGATTGAAAGATCTGTAGTGTTTGTGTTTGGAATACAGAACATATATGTATATTTGTATTAATATGCTTATCTCTTAATTCTCTGAGGTGTAAAACAATATTAAAATACATGCCTAGGAGAGCACATGTCAAACGACTACAGTAGATGGTAGCTCAGAAATGCATTCATCACCAGCCAGACAACCTATACCAAGGATAAGCAACTGAACAGGTGACATTACTTTAAAAGCCAAACAAGTCCCTTTTATCCTGGAGCATCTCAGAGAAGCTAGCACTGGAAGACAGTCCAGTCAGTTCAAGTCCGTTGATGGAAGTGGTTTAGCCATGTTTCCCCAGGTGGAAGCCATATTGCCGTGTAGTTGCATCATTTTGCAATCATGGGATTTAAACTCACAAGCAATTTCAGAATGCAGAATTTTCTCCTTAATGTGAAGAAGAGCAGAAAGATGTGTGCGGTGTGGTGTGTGTGTGTGTGTGTGTGTGTGTGTGTGTGTTTAAAATGAGGATGGCCTAGGAGGACTCTTCTGTGATATTTGGAATCTGAATTTAAGTAATTAAATCCTCAGTGACTAAGCATGATACTATTAGACAAACAATATGTGATGCAATGGATAATGATCTCATTTAGACCACCTATGAGTCCACATTTATGTCTTGGAAAGGGTGAGGTTCTATCTTGACTCCTAGTCTCTTATAAGGATTTCCATAATTGTACAGCTCTGCTGATGGTTTATCTCTACCTGTGTGGGGGCCTCTGCAGTCCTCCAAAGCTTGGCTTTCTTATGCATATTTATCACTTTAAAATTTACAGGTAATTGCTAGGATATTATTTCAGAAATAAATAGAGATCAACTCCAGTTCCCAGTGCTCTCATCCACAGGACTAAGGGGAGGTGGCAGGCTCTTTCCTTATATTCAGAAATCTTGTCATAATATAAATTTTAGCCAGAAATTGGATATTATATAAAAGGACTTTGAACCAAGTCCTAGTTATTAAAATCCTAAAAGGTCTCATGATAGCAGGGCCTCATTTCTTGTGTGTATTCTATAGGTGCTTATAAATTTGGTAGGTGTATCTGAATTGTGTCAAAATGATCCCATTCTTCATTAATGTTCGTGTATATTTCAAAGATAACTTATCTTCATTCCTGATTTTGATCTTCCTTTGGTAGTGGCTTCTAACTCTCTAGATTTATGCTTCCCTGCCCCTAGCCACTTTGAAAGCAGTTAATCTTTCCAGCTAGTTTCAAGTACAGTGTAGTGGAACAGAACTTAGGCTTTGGAGCTTGTGGTAGTTATTAGTATGTTCATTAAGTATTTCTGATTCTCCTTTTAGGCACAATAGATTTTTACCTCTCTGCCCCCCTGAAGATAAGAAGGTCTGCATGACTCCTTTTGTTCAAGGAAATGAAAGTGTAAGTGATGTGGCCAATTCCAGGGGGAAAGTTTAGGAGCTTACATGTGATTTGCCACACCATTCTTTCTTTTTTTTCTTGCTTCCCCAATCATGGAAGCCTGGATATGACACCCCCTTCAGATGAGGTCCCCTGGTGAGGACAGTACAGAAGAGAATCCTTAACTCACATGACATAATATTTGTTATTTTTAAGCCACTGAGACTTGGGGGTTAGCTGTCATTGCTGCAGAACCTAGCTTATCCTGACTGATATGGGGCTGGACCGGCCTGGGCTCAGGTCCTTGGACAGATTATGGGACTTCTCCCACTCCCTCAGAGTCACGTGAGGATTAAATAAATGTACACGAGCAAAGCGGTTGTCCCAAAGAATGTATACAGCAATGTTTGTTCCTTGGCCTTCCTTTTTCTTCCTTTACCTGTGAGGAGAGAGCTAGTGTCTTATTTATCACCTGATTGTGTCCAGAATAAGCCCTGGAATCTGGAAGGTGCTTGAATAAATAAATGAACACACAGAAACATTTACATGCACTTAGAGAGAGACTTATTTAAAAGATCCTTTAGCAACCCTTTTGCAACATGAATGTTCTTTTTTTCCTGCTCATTTCCTTACATCAGGTTTTCCAAGGCACAGTCAGACAAGAAGACAGTTTGGATGAGGAGGAGAGGACATGGTGCTGGGATTTTAGCTCTGGCTCAGCCAGTTGCTGGCCCGGGTGATCCTGGACTTGAGAGGGACAACGTGCAGCATCCCAAGTGAAGGTGGCAATGGCCCCACTGACCTCTTCTTCATCCGGTCCTCTTCTCTGCTCTGAGCATCACATTTGAGGGGGACATTAACAAACAGGAATGCACACAAGTGGCAGGTGATGGGGGCAGGAATGGAAGGCAGGTCAAGATGCTGAGAAGTTGGGAAGCCCTTGTTTATGGCTCCAAATTCCCTCTTGCTATTGTAAGGTTAATAGCACATAGAAACTGTTTGTGTTCTCAGTACTTTAGTGGACAAAGTAGGTAAAACTCTTGCAACCTGATAAACCAGAGTCTGTGCTATGACCCAGGGATACAGCACACGACACAAAGCATTTTTAGTAAGGGCAGTAACTTCCTCATTCTCTTGTTTAGAAATCACAGGGGGGAAAGCAACCTGAAATTATCTAGCAAACAGAAAGATGGAAAATCAGGAATATGGAATTTTGTCACCCCATTTTATAAATAGGCAGCATTAGCAAAGGCAGACAGGAACCAGCCCTCGAAGGAGGAAGGGAAGGCCACCAGGGAAGGAGGAGGGGGTTACGAGCCTTGGAGCCAGGGACCAGTATGGCTTCTTCTGCAGACATCTGGGGGCAGCTGCTCTGAGTCCAGAGGAGGAACTGAGACGCCAGGGGAAGATACTGCAGAAATGTGCTTGATGCCAGGGTGCCTGAGCTTCATGGACAAAAACAGGATGGAACTGAGGAGAAAATAGAATCTTCTCAATTAATCAAGGATAGAAGGATCCAAACCAAGAAAGATTGGCCTCTGAGGCTAGCCTGAGATATTAAGGTCAAGGATTCTCTGTAAGACGTCTTAAAATAAAAATTGACTACTTAGTTAGACCTATAATTGTCTCCACTGTATACTTTGTTCTCTGAGCAACTCCTACATGATGGAAAGGTAGCTTTCACCATATTCAGGACAAGTGGGGCAGGAAAAAGTTATTGATGACGTTAATTCATTAATTCCACGACAAGCTTTGAACACCTATTAAGTGCCAGGCAACAAACTAGGTACTAGTGATATAGAAATTAGAATGAAAGTCCCTGTCCTAAAGGATGTCCAGGGGTAGTGGGGGAGATGGATTCAGAAATGGGTAATTAGATAATTAAATGCAATGAGGAGGTGGGCCAAAGGATTCTGGAGGCATCTGGGAAGAGCGCCTAGCCCAGGGGAAAGGCACGAGGAGCAAGAGATTGGAAGGTCAGGGAAGAGAGGACCTCAGAAGCAAGTCTTAGAGGATGAGCAGAAGTCAGCCAGGCAGCCAGCAGGAGCCCAGGCGGGATGGTTACTCAGGGCCGCAAGGGGGCACGAGAAGAGGTGGGAGGTAAGACTGGGAGGGCCTTGATGGGGCTTGGACTTCATCTGAGGGAAATGGGGGGCCTTTAAGGCTTTTCTGTGGGGAAGTGACTCTTTCACCTTTTTACAAATATTCTTTTTAGGAAGATGGCTCCGGAGGTCGGGGGAGGTGGATTTGAAGGGGGAGAGTAGAGGCACAGTCGTGAGGCTGTGGCTACATCACTGTGAGATATGAGGAGGCCTGAACTGCAGCCATGGGAGCTGGGAAGAGACCCTGGCCAAAGTCCCAGGATGAAGTGAGCCTCAAGCTCTTTCTTGGTTTGTTTGTTTATTTATTTTAATTTTTATTTTATATTGGAGTATAGTTGGTTAATATTTATTTTATTTATTTTTAGCTGCTTTGTTTTATGCCAGAGTTTTTAATTGAAGTACAGTTGATTTACAATATTATATTTATTTCAGGTGTATAGCATAGTGACTCAGTACTTTTATAGATTATACTCCATTAAAAGTTATCACAAGAAAATGGCTATATTTCCTTGTGCTGTACAATATATCCTTGTTGCTTATCTATTTTATACACAGTAGTTTGTCTCTCTTAATCCCGTATCTTTAATTTGACTCCCGTTTCCCTCTCCCCTCTGATAACCACGTTTGTTTTCTATATCTGTGATTTTGTTTCTGTTTTGCATATATACTCATGTGTAGCATCTCTTAATCTCCACTTTTAGTGATATCATACAGTGTTTGTCTTTCTCTAACTTATTTCACTAAGCATAATATTCTCTAGGTCCATCCATGTTGCTGCAAATGGCATTATTTCATTCTTTTTTATGGCTGAGTAATATTCCATTGCATATATATACCACAACTTCTTTATCCATTCATCTGTTGATGGACACAGTTTGCTTCGTATCTTGGCTACTGTGAACAGCACTGCTATGAACATTGGGGTACATGTATCTTTTCAAATTATTGTTTTCATTTTTTCCAGATATATACCCAGGAGTGGAATTGCTGGATCATATGGTAGTTCTATATTTAGTTTTTTGAGGAACCTCCATACTGTTTTCCATAGTGGCTGCACCAATTTACATTCCCACCAACAGTGTAGGAGGCTTCCCTTTTTCCACATCCTCTCCACATTTGTTATCTGTAGACTTTTCAATGATATCCATTGTGACAGGTGTGAGGTGATATCGCATTGTTGTTTTGATTTGCATTTCTCTAATAATTAGCGATGTTGATAGTCTGTTAGCCATCTGTATGTCTTCTTTGGGAAAAAAATGTTTACTCAGGTCTTCTGTCCATTTTTTGATTTTTTTTTTTTTCATATTGAGTTGTATGAGCTGTTTCTTGGTTTGTTTACTCATCCCATTCCTTCAATAAAATTTAGAGTGACGTTTATGGTGGGGCAGCAGGGGTGGGGGGTCAGAGAAGGGTAGCTCGGACCAGAGGTCCAGGTCACATTCGTCCCCTGCTCAGAGAGTCACTGAGTGGAATCTTCCTTTTTGATTGCTCCTTTGCTGATGCAAGGACAGATGGTGGTCGGGGGGAGCCTCCCATTCTGGAACACGCCTGCTCACTCCACAGTTCTTGCTGGAATTTCTCTTTTGGAGACGGTGACTAGAATGAGTGCTGTATCTCCTGGGAGCTCCTGGGAGCTCTCGGGCTCTGTGGCACCATCTGCACCCAAGGGGTAGAGGGACAAGGGTAGAAATGGCTGTCAGTGTTTGGAAGGTGTGCGTGGGGTGGGGGTGGGTGGCATTTAGACCCATATTGACTTCAAATTCAGAGTTCTTTGGGATTTTGTCACTAGTGTAGAACCAGCAACACCATCCTCTTTGGCGCTGTGTTTTTACAGGATGGTTCCAGAGGATTCTCAAGAGAGATGTAATGCAGTGGCTGTGTAAAGGAGGAAAGCAGTTTGGTTCTTCTTGCAAAGAAGCGGCAGTGGTGGTAATAGTGGGAATGGGATGAATGCCTTTGCCTTTCATTACGAATGGTTGCCATCTTGCTTCCTCATTTTCTTAACTCTTCTCTCACTCCCCAAGGTGCTTGCTCTTAGGAGAGGAGGTGCCACAAGTGGGTACTGGCTCCATGGATGGGACCCTCTCTGGCTCCAAAGATACAGATGAGCCTGGAGGGACCTAAATTTAGTGTTGGCTCTGCCCACTAGGCTCCTTTCCTTGGTGCTGAGGTTAATACCTGTTGGTATTTTAGGGTGTGACCAAGGGAAGCAGTATAACCACAGAAGACACAGAGGAACAGGAGGGAGGACACTGAGCAGGGGAAGTAAAGATAGTTGGAGGAGAAAGGGATATATTTTCCCCTCTTACCCCAAGTATTGATGCAACCAAATCTTTTAGAGCATTAGTTGTCTACAACTACTATGGCAATTATTCAGGAAGGACATTGGTGTCTGAGTTTACACCTTAAAATAAGACCAACTTGTATGTGTGAATAATCATTGAGTGCTGCACTTCTGTGCCCTGATCAGTCCCCAGATGTCTTTCTATTATCACAGAAGCTCAAAGAAGGAATGAGTAGGGAGCCTATTATTGTTATTATAGCTAACATTTATTAGGCACTCACTTTCAACCCAGAGGGTGTGAATTTGTTCTTGCCAAGGTTACTAATGACCATCATATTCCAAAATCTGGTGGATACTCCTCTCTGTCCTCATTTCACCTGGCCTCTCAGCGGCATTCATCACATGGCACATACTTCCTTTTTACAAGTCTCTCTTCCCCTGGTCCTGAGATGCTGCTCTCTCCTGGTTGACCTCTGACCTCACGACACCTCATCTCAGTCTTCTCGCTTGTTCTGTTTTCTTCATCCGAACTCATAAAATTGGTGTTTCTCCAGATCAGGGCCTAAGCCTTCCTCTCTTCTTTCTCCTCATTTTTGGCTAAGTGACCTCATCCTTTCCCATGAGTTTAGATGCCACTGATGCTGATGACTCCAAAATTTATATTTCCTGCTAAGATCTCTCTCTTCTGACTTCCATACTCATGTCTGACCACCAACGTGACATTTCCATGTGGATGTCTCCCAGGTAGACGTAACTTGTCCAAAATCTAACCCTTGATCCCCCCTCCTCTCCAAACAAATTCTCCCAGCATGTTCTGCATCTTCTCTCTCCTCACATCCATCAGCAAGTTTGATCCATTTTATCTCTGCTCCTCTCCATCTCCTGCCACCTCCTCCCCAGCCTCCATCATCTCTTCCCTGCATTTCTGCGGTGGTTTCTATAATAACTGGCCTCCCCACACCCACACCTGTCTCCTTATAAGCCATTTTCCACACAGCAGCCAGAATGGTTATTAAAACATGGAAAACAACTCCTGTCACTCTGCTGCTGCAAGTCCTCCAGGGGCTTTCTTTGAACTTTGACTACAATACAAGCTCCTTACTTTAGCCTTCAAATTGGCTCACATGGTGCCTATCTTTTGTCCTTTAACCCACTTGCTCTTTCCATCTCGGACTCACATTCTCTTAGTTTCTAGAACCATTTAGATTTTTCTGACCTTGGGATCTCTGCACATTCCTGGAATGCTCCTCTACTTGGAAACATGGCTGGGTATTTTTCATTCTTTAGGTTGCAACTTACCTGTCACCTCCCTCCTTGATCTAAAATATATCTCTACTGTCATTCTTTGTCAAACAATACTGTTTATATCTTTCATGACTCTAATTATAGTTTATAATTGTTTTGGTCTCTTTGTTTAGTTATTTGTCTTCTTGACAAGCCTGTAAACACATGTGTTCTGTTGACTTCTTTTTATTGCCCACAACTAACACAGTGCCTTGCATGTGACAGGGGTTCAGTACATATCTGTTGAATGAAAGAGTGTCAGGCCTGCACTAAGTCCTCTATGTATGTTATTTTAACTAATGTTCATAAGACATCTGAAAGGCAGATGTTATGACCAAGAAAAAAAACAAGGTTTATAGGCGGGAAATACTTTGCCCAAATCCACAGAGCCTACAGGTGGAGAAGCTAGGACTTGAACTTAGATTGTCAAGCTCCAGGACCTGAGGACTCACCTCACTGTACTTCATTTCTGCTGGGGTGTGTAGGAGGATGTGTAAGAAGGAGAAAGGAAGTGATCCTGTCTTTAACTTTAGCTCAGTCACACTTTGTGATTTAGAAGATCTTGACATGGAGATCCTGGCTCCTTTCTCCAGACTGTTAAATCACCTGTTTCAGAGGGGTTGTTTTCAAAGATAAAACAGGTTTGAGTCTCTGAGGTTTGAGTTCAGTAAAGCCAAGAAACCATTTAAACCCATCTTTCTTTCCTTTATTAGCACACTGTCACCTCTCTAAACTGGCTGTGCAATTTCATGATCTGATTCTCGTGATTTGATCCTGCTTCATCTCTCCGTATCTATATTGGAAAGAATAGATCACCCAAGTCGGCAGTTTGTGATAGTTCACTGTGACTCAGTTTCCCATAGCTCTAGAGTGCGATGTCTAACACACATCCATCCCCAAGATGTCAGCATGGCTCCAGATACTAGACCAGGTAACAACTTTGGACAGATTTGAAAACAATACCCCTCGATCTCTACCAAAATCCCAATGACTTTTTTGAAAAGAAGAATTATCCTCAGATTCATATGGACTCTCAAGGGATTCCAAATAAACAAAATAATCTTGAAAAAGAAGAACAAAGTTGGAGGTCTTACACTTTCTGATTTAAAAACTTACTACAAAGCTGTGGTAATCAAAACAGTGTGATATTGTCGTAAAGACAGACTATAGACCAATGGAATAAAATAGAGAGTCCATAGATAAATCGTTGCATATATGGTCAAAGGATTTTTGACCAGCATGCCAAGACCATTCAATGGGGAAATATTTTTTAACAAATAATGCTGGGAAAACTAATAAATAAATAACACGGGACCCTTACCTTACCCATGTACAAAAATTAACTCAATATGGATCTAAGACTTAAATGTAAGAGCTAAAACCATAAAACTAGAAGAAAATATAGGGGGAAAACTTCAAGACTTTGGATTTGGCAATGATTCTTGAATATGATACCAAAAGCACAGAAGACAAAAGGAAACATAGACAAGTTGGCCTTCATCAAAATTAAAAATTTATGTATCAAAGGACACTATCAACAGAGTGAAAAGTTAACCCATGGGATGGGAGAAAATATTTGTAAATCGTATAACTAATAAGAGATTCATATTCAGAATATATAAAGAATTCCTATAATTCAACAATAGCGTAAAACAAATAACCCAGTTAAAATATGGGCAAAGGACTTGAACAGATATTTCTTCAAAGAAGATATACAAATGAGCAATGGGCACATGAAAAGATGCTCAATATCCCTAGACCTTAGGGAAATGCAAATAAAATCATAATGAGATACCATTTCACAATCACTAGGATGACTACTATAAAAAAGAAAGAAAGAAATGAAGAAAGAAGGAAAGAAAGAAAGAAAGAAAGAAAGAAAGAAAGAAAGAAAGAAAGAAAGAAAGAAAGAAAGGAAGAAAGGAAGAAAGAAAGAAAGAAAAAGGAAGGGAGGGAGGGAGGAAGGGAGGAAGGAAGATAAAAGGAAGGAAAGGAGAAAAGGAAAGAAAAGTGTTAGCAAAGTTGTGGAGAAATTGGAACCCATGTGCATTGCCGGTAGGAATGCAAAATGATACAGCAGCTGTGGAAAAGGTATGGCAATTCCTCAAAAAATTAAACCACATGATTCAGCAATTCCACTTCTAGGTACATACCCAAAAGAAGTGAAAGCAGGGACTTGAACAGCTATTTACACATCCATGTTCATAGCAGCTTTATTCATAACAGTCAAAAGGTGGAAGCAACCCAAGTGTCAGCTGATGAATGAATGGATGAACAAAATGTGGTATATACATACAATGGAAAATTTGACACATGCTACCACTTATGTGAACCTTGAAAACATTATGCTAAGTGAAATAAGACAGGAACAAAAGGACAAACATATGATTGTTCTTGTATGTGTAACTATTCAGGTTCAAAGAGACAGAAAGTAGAATGGTTGTTACTAGGGGCTAGGGGAAGAATGGAAATGGGGATTTACTGTTTAACGGGTACAGAGTTTCAGTTGGAGAAGGTGAAAAAGTTCTGGAGATGGATAATGGTGATGGCTGTACTACGATGTGAATGTAATGCTACAGAAGTGTAGACTTAAAATGGTTAAAATGGTAAATTTTATGTTACATATATTTTCCCAAAATAAAAAAGAAAAGAAAAAATATTTAACTTTCCCCCCAATTATATTTTGATTTACAGCTAAAATTGTGTGTGGATGCTGTGCTAAGCTGCACAGATGCCACTTTCAGGACTGGGGGACGACAAGCTTCTCTACTTGGGAGGATGCTCTCAGCTGTTAGCCTTGAGAAATTGCCCTTGGCTGCAGAGATCTGCCTCTCCCAAGGTCAGGTTCAGCCTAAATCTGATGACTGTTCCATGCCAGGACACTACAGCTGGTTTCACAGCTCCCAGGGGCTGACTGACACCTTGTTGTGCCTGCGGTATGGCTCAGCTTCTCCCTCTTTCCAAACTGTTTTCTTCCCTTCGTATACAGGGTTGAAAGCACTCTCTAATAAAGTGTCTGCAAAATTTAAAAAAAAAGAAGGAAAGAAGGAAGGAAGGAAAGAAGGGAGGGAGGAAGGAAGGAAGAAAGAAAGAGAAAGAAAAGAAGGAGGAAAGAAAGAAAAAAAGAAACATCACCCCTTCCCTGAGATTATTTACTTGCACTTGACACAAAAATTGTCCTAACATCTGGTTAAATATATGATGAGTGGGACTTGAAAGGCACCCCTTGAAGTTGTGCAGCGCACAACCCGCACAAAGAAGTAGTGGTTTCTGTGTCGACCTTTCTCATCCCTCGGCTTTTGGAGTCCCCAGCATCATTCAGCTGGATCAACGGATGAGTGTGCACTAGTCCTTAATCAGGGCCTGAGCCAGCCTCGAGCAAGGAGGGAAGCATGTCAGTGGCCTCAGCCCCATCACACCGTAGAAGTTAGAAGTCACTTCTCATGTCAACCAGATCAGGAATATGAGAAGCTAGGAGGGAGCTCTGAGGGCTCCCTAGAGACTCACTCCTTAGCTCTGCGGTCCTCTCTTTCTTAGATCACACTCACCTCTTTGGGCATGCCTCTGTTTCCCCAGCCTCTCCTAGCCCCAGGTCACTGTCTTTGGCTTTGGGCTTAGGCTGCTGAGTTTCCCAGAATGCATTTTGCTCATGTCAAATGTTTAAACTGAGTTCCTCAGATTTCTGTGGGCTCTGAGGTCTTGCCTTGGTTCTCCTTTTCAACACCAACAGGAAAGAAGCCTTAAGTGAGGAAAAACACCTGTGAGGGCACTTGACTCTAGACCAAGTTCATTTTTTCAAGTAGTCTAAGTTAGACCATAACGTGGTGGTGATGATGAGCAGGAGTTAGCGGCAAATTAATTTACTTTATAACCTAATAATTAAATCCTCATATTAAAGAGAAGAGAAGAAAACCTCCTTTGAAGGTTCCTTCTCCCTCAAGCTTGTCTTCCTGTTACTATCCTTACCACACTCCTCCATTATCACATGGCTCCCCTAAGGAGTGGTCCACATCCCCCGCTGCTCCTTCCTGGCCAGTCTTCCGTTCCTGGGACAGTGATGTCTCCCCTTCCCCATGAATGCTGCTCTCTCAGAGACCACTCATGACTTCCCAATGGTCAAATCCAGGAAACTTTTAAGTCTTCTTATATGAGCACTTCAAAACTTTCTTCTCCTTTCGATTTGGTGACATTATAATGTTCCAATTCTCTATCTCTCTGTGTTTTCACTATTTCTTTGGCAGTTCCGTCTGCCCACAGCTTAAATATTAATGTTCTCTAGGCTCCTCTCCATCTGACTGTTCGTCTTCTGTACATCTCCACTTGGATATCCCTCAAACGTCTCAGAATTAGTATGTTCAGAGCTGACACCATTGCTCCTTTGCTTATTACCTTGTCTAAGTCTGCCCTTCCTCTTCCACTCCCTGTCAGGGTTACCAGCAGCTACTTAACTGCCCACACTGGAAGCTTTGGAGTCATTACTTTCTTGAGATCTTGGCCAGATATCCCTGAATCAGAGATGTTTCCCCCGGCTCCCCTGTACAAAATGCTAGTCCCCACAGAACTCCCTACCCCTGTACCCCTCTTTATTGCTCTCCTTTGCACATATTACCATCTACATACTAGATATCTGTAGATTAATTTCTATCTTCCCCATAAGAACAGAAGTCCATGAAGGCAAAGATACTCTTTTGTCTACTGCTATGTCTTGAGTGTCTAGAGCAGTGCCGGGCACCTAGTTGATACTGAATAAGTATTTGTTGAATGAATGAAAGCAATTCTGATTTCTTCCCCTGCCTCAGACCCCCATCTTCAGAAAGTTCCAAAGTTCTGCTGTTTTTTGTCTTGGAAATATTTCTCAAATCTGTGCTCCTGTTGGCTTCCTTCCCCAGGGCCACTGCCTAGGATCAGGACCCGCCAGCCCATCCAGAGAGCACTGTCATAGCTTCCTGGCTGGTCTTCTTGCTGTGGCTGATTTTATAGCCCATTCTCTGCTTTATTAGGGAAGCTCCAATCTCTAAAACAGTCCTGAGTGTCTCCTTCCTCTGCTTCAGTCCCCTGGCTATTCACTCGCTAGATGCTCATTAATGTAGGCCTGACAGCCTGGGACTCCCTCTGGGGAGAGAGGTCTGGGGAGGGACACAGTTTTGTCTCGTTTCAAAGTGAGGTCCAGGAAAGGATTGACACCCAGAGCTCACAGATGTGGGCACTGACAAGTGGAGAGCTGACGAATTGGACACAAGTGACGGATCCTGTTAAAAGAACACAGGAGAGATACATGGAGTGTGGACTGGAATGACTGGGGGCCAGAAGTCTAGAATGAATCATCACAACAGAGAGCAGCAGCCCCACAGGGAAGGGAGGGGCTGGGGGGGGGTTCAGTCATGCTGAAGTGAGATAGGACTTCCACACCTGCCTACATTAAAAAACTAAAAATAGGGACATTTGGGGAGGCAAATAGTAAGGAATCTTTTAATTCTATGGATAGGCACTATAGGGAGGGAGGTTTGCAGAGAAGGTTGTGTCTCTCACTCTTGGTAAAATTAGAAATAGAAAAATTTTATGTTGGGTATCCCAACCTTCACTTTCTTCCCTTTCCCCTCAAGCCTGTTCTCTCCATCTTTCCCTGCTATCAAAACCTCTTCCTTAGGAAAAAGTCTAATATATTTATCCACTTACATTTACAAGGCCAATGTGGTAATTTTACATGTTAGCACGTCTGAAGCCAAATATGCTAAATACAGCAACCATTAAAAACACCAACAACAACTATATAATTCACTGTACCCAGCACAGGACTAAATACAGTGGTTGTTCAATAAATACTTATTAAAAGATGTTCAAAAAACATTACTGATATTATTAAACTCTGGAAACAATCTAAATATCCAACAGTGGAGAAACCATTGAAGAGCCATCAATATGAAGAAATACTACATAGCTATAAAGGATTTCAAAGGACTTTTTAACAAACTGGAAAAATGCTTATAATGAAACGTTAGGCACTGCTATACTATGTCAATGATAAAAATCATATGCATATAGAGAAGACTTAGAATATCTGTGGGTATCTCTGGAATCTGTGGGATTCTTTCTACTTCTCTGTATTTTAAAATTATTTATAGTTGGTATGAGGGAAATATTACAAAAATAAATGTTGTGAAAGATAGATTTGGGGGAGGAAGTACTTTTCAGGGGCCCCTGTATTTCAGCCTGTTGGTTTGGCCCACCTGGGTTTAGTATACAGGAGGGGAGGGGGAGGGGTGCCAGCCTCTCCAGTAACAGAGGCTGGCTGGTTAGCCAGCACAGAATGGGTTTTTAAAGAGTGATACAGCAGTGGAGAGTCTGACCTTTAAAGATAAATGGAGTGCATGGTGATGTTGGTGCACTGGTGCTTTGAACATAGACAGGCAGCCTTCCTCTGGGAGGGTTTCACTGTGCTAGGCTAGTAGGCTAGTCCAGCATCTAGGACACCGTGAGCTCCTTTTTCTGCCTCACCTTTTGTTCTGTAAACACTCAAACCTTGCTCAGGTGCTGAAACATGTTTATTTTCACCTTGCTCCCCCACCCTCTTCTGTTTAAAATAACAGCTGGAAGATTCATTGAAACTCTTTGCGTTGGTACCTCAGTGATATTCTATATTAAAATCTTTAAGAATTGAGGTTGTATGCCCTTGTAAGAAAATATTATTTAATATTGTGCCTATACCGTAAAACCTACATTAAAAATCTTGGTTATCTTTATAAAGAGACCACAGATTCCAGCATTTATAAACAAGAAAACATTTTCCTGTAGTTATTTCTGAAAATCCCTTCTAAACATCTGCGTTTTCCTTCTAACTTAAGTTGCTTCCCACCTCCTTCCCCTGAGATCTGCTGCCTCTCTGTGGGAGAGCAAACTTCATAGCCAGTATAAAACAAACAAACAAACAAATTAACAAACAAAACCCCACAACAGCAATCCCCCTCCTCCAAATTTCTAATTTCCTGCACTTAAAACAACTAAATCCTAGGCTATCCTTATAATTCAAGGATCTTAGGATCTAAATGAAGGATTCGACAACTTTGAAACCCTACACAAACCCAAGATTTTACTTTTATTATTTACTAGTTATTAAAGTATCCAACCTTCCTGATTAAGGAAGGCTGGATGGCAGCAAGGACCGCGGAGGCATAGGCGAGAAGTGTGAAAAGAAGAAATCCCAGTTCTGCCTGGAAGACTGCCTGTGAAAGAGCCCGACTCATCCGGCAGTTCCACGCCGGGTTTTGCAGGCGGCCGCAGCTGCCTCCCCTGTCTCTCTTACCTCCTTGATGTTCGGCACTATTTGTGGCCGGCGTGGTGGAAGGACACAGTGAGGTTCTCACCCCCGCCCCCCGCTCCCATCCCCAGTTCCATCAAAGCGAACCCGGGCCAGCGCAAGGATCTCCGAGTTGCGAATGTGCTGAGGCTGGGACTGTCACTCATTCTCCGATCAGCGCGTGAACGCAGCTCGGCGGCGGCTGGCAGGAAACAATTCTGCAAAAATAATCATACTCAGCCTGGCAATTGTCTGCCCCTAGGTCTGTTGCTCTGCCGCCGTCCACACTCGCTGCACGGGGGGGGGGGCAGAGAATTTACCGCGGCAAGAACATCCCTCCCGGCCAGCAGATTACAATGCTGCAAACTAAGGATCTCATCTGGACTTTGTTTTTCCTGGGAACTGCAGGTACATTTTCAAAATTAATATTCGCAATTTGATTTGCTAATTGAACCCTCCCCCCACTCCTCCCCCCGAGGAACGCTGTTATTTGGGGTGGTTTTACATGGAATGCTAAGGGTGGTCATTTTCGTTGAGCCGAGGAAGGAGCGCGTCGCCCTTGCTGCCCACCCGAACCCTCCCGGGCTGCCTGGACCGGGGCAGCCTCCCCGCGTAGCGAGTGCCGGGCGCCCCTCCAGCGCGGCCGCCCTTCCCACTTTGTGTGCCCGCTGCGCTGGGAGCGGAGCAGCCCGCTCCCGGGACGCTGCGGCCGCGCCGGTGATGGGCAGCGCTCCATCCCCGAAGGCGGGTGGCGGGCGGCGGAGCGGGGGAGGCCGCGGTTCGGTGGTGCAGCCGCACAGGCTCGGGTTCTGTGGGGAAGGGGCTTGTCAGCCCCGGTTCCGCGAAGAGTGAACAATAAGGCCGGGGCAGCCGCCCCCGATCGTTATTTCCCCGGGTCTAATAAAGTGGGGCTCGCCGCCTTTGCGCCTTTCCCCCCGCCCCGGCCGAATAACGGTTTGAAAAATGGGGCGAAATGGGCAGAATCTCAGGGCTGTGTGGCCGTTGTTGCACCCCCGTCGGTATGACGTTAGTTTTTCATTTGCCAAATATCTGGTTAGTTGCAAAGCCTGCTCTCGGCCCGGAGCAAGGAGGGATGGGAGGATCGAGCGCCGCGTTTTGACAGGAGGAAGTGCGGAGGGGCGGAGGGCGAGGAGGGCGTGATCGGGGCTGCCTGGTGTGTGCGCGCGCGCGCGTGTGTGCCTTCACACGCACCGCGAGCCCCATGTTGCGTGGTGCGAGAGAAGAATGGCAGGTAGCCGCCCGAAAACACCTCGCCCCAGTCTCCTTTCTTTGGGCGAGGTTCCTGACCCTGGCAAAGTGCGAACAATAGGAGCTGGGAGGAAGACAGTAGTGATGCTGCCGCGGGTTGCGGGGGCTGCGCCGCCGCCCATAAAACCTTGGCGGCAGGGAGGGAGGTTTATTTCATTTGGGGTATTTCCATCCCGGCCTCCCTGGAAGATTCTTCCGTGCGTGCCCACCCTTCCCTCCAGCTGCTCACCCCACCCCATCCCACCCCGCCCCACCCCACCCCAGGATTTGCGTTTTGGAGCTGACGGACGGGGAGGGGGAAGAAAAGGAGCAGGAACCGGAGAGAGCTGGGTGGGGTGGGCAGACATCCTCGGTGGGGGGCGTGTGCTGGGAAGCGCCCGAGGAAAGCCGGGCGGAGGGGTCTGTGTGTTGTGGCCGCCGCTGCCAGCTGCCGCTGGAGCTGCCCTAGACGGCCGAGCCTGGGTCGGGGAGCGCGCGGGGCGGGCCGGGGATCACCCAACGCGCCCCCTCCCCGGGCGGCACGAGAGACGCGCTCCGCCGCCGCCTCAGGCCAACTCGGGTCCCTCCCACGGCGACCAATCAGAGAGAGGCTGGCTGGGCGGGAAGCCGCGAGAGGCTTTTATTTCGGCGCGGGTGGCGGCCGGGAGCTGCCAGGACCGTCTCCCGGTGCTCCAGCGTAACGGTCTCTCTCGCTCCCCGCCGGGAGGAACCCCGCCCTGCGGCGGGGTCCCCAGCCTGCCCGGTTTCCGAGGAGATAAAATGGAGTCGAGGTGGTTACCCGGAGGTCTCCTGGTTTGGCCCGCCCGTGCTTCCCCACTCGTGCCTCCTTCACGGCGACTTGGAGCATCCCTCCCGCCCCTCTGGCACACACACACACACCCGCGGAACCGTCCAGACCGGAGCGTGCTGCCTGGGAGGCCGCAGAGGCTGGGCGCACCGACACGCGTGCGCTGACCGGCGGGCAGGGGGCGAAGCTGGGGGCGGGGCCTTGGCAGGGGTGGTGAGGCCCCCAGTGAGGCGGAGGGGGAGGGGGTCGGCCAACCCCAGCGGGCTTCTCGCTCTGTACCGGCAGTCCCCGGGTCAGCTTCCCCCCCACCCACCCCGCCCGGGCATGCCCTTTCCCATCGTGTCCGTGGGACTCCCGGGCGCGAGTTCCCCGCCCTGCACGTGGGGGGGCGTGTCTGGGACGTCCTCTCCTTTAGATGGGGGCGTAACGGTAGAGACCTGATCTTTGGTAGGCCTTTAGGGGGGATCGCCCAGACGCCCTTTCCAGCGTCGTGATGGGTGTAACTCTTGGTGTTGGGATCCCCAGGGAATCCCAGATTGGATGTTCAAGGCTGCCCAGGCAAGGGTGGCATTCTGACCGGTGTTTTCTGGAAGGAAAGCGTCCTCGTTCGTGGCCCTAGTAACGTGAGGATGGGAAGAAGGCAGAACAGGAAACACATACAAGGTTGCTTAACAAAAGAAAGAAGTTGAGCGGTTTTCCAAAGAGAATTTTCCATTAAAGTATTGTTTTTACCATAGTTTAAAAAAAAATGTAGAGTTCAAGTCAAAGGGTCAGGACGAAAATAAAAACGAAAACACACACACATACGTTTTGTTGTTGTTGTTGTTGTTGTTTGGCCTGCAGTGTTCTGTCGTCTCCAGGGACAATGGTTGTTCAGTCTCTGCTCCACTGGGCGGACATGAAAATTTAGATGTAAGGTGTGCTCACCTTAATATACCAAAGGAATCAGGTCTTCTGCCCCTCTGTCATTTTGGTGTCTTCTGCTCCTTAGGAATAAAGTGAAACGTTGTGGAATTACACAGCAAATTTGAGTTTATTCTAGCTGCAGTTTTAGATGTTTTGTGGAAAAATTGTTTGATTGAATTATCTGGAATGGTTGTTAAGTCATATGTTTATTTGATAATTTTATAATCCTCTGCCAGTTTAACTTGGAAGAGTCAAGGAGTGATCAGGACTGGTTTTCTAACAAGTAGCACCAGATTAAGAACAAAGAACACCTTTGCTACCCAAAAGCTAGCTTGCACTGTATTTATAGTATTTATAATATCATGTACTAAACGAATTAAGGTATGTTTCAACAGAGTTTGCTATGAATACCGTTATGGTGAGCTATATTTTTTCATTGGTTTTCATTTTAATATCAGTAATGTATCCTCCTGAACAAAATTTAATGGAATGTAGTAAAGCCATATTTAAGAATGTGGGAAACCTTTTACAACTCTGTCCAAAAACCGAAAAGTTAATTATTTTTCAACAACTATTAGCATATTTTAAAATATTAAAAAAGTAACCTAAACTTTATTTAAAATTCAACAGAATTAAACGAAAAGAGAATAAAATCCAGATATTGTGGATGTTTGGCCTGTCATTTGTTTAATAGTTTTTGAGTTGCTATTCCCACTACAAAGATTCTAAAGATCTACCAACTGGGGCTAAGTTTTCATTAGTCTAACACTTAACATTGTTTTTTAGAGTCAGTTTTCAAGAAGCTCCCCCTGTCTTCCCCTAACACATTGAACTTGATGATTTCTTTCCAGATACCTTTACCCAGGATCTGTTTTCAAGAAGCTCCCCCTGTCTTCCCCCAACACACTGAACTTGATGATTTCTTTCCAGATACATTTACCCAGGATCTGTTTTTTAAAAAATAATATTAAAATAGCAGAAAATGGCAGGACACATGGATGTTTAATAAAGGAGGTTCATCCAAGACTCTATGCTAATTGATTTAACTGAGGGTTTGTTGATTTAAGTGGCTATTGTTTCTCGAGCTTGATAGTTCAAGAATTAAGGCACTAATTGTTTGCCAAAAAAAAATTATGGTGTGGGTGTGCTGTTTGCAAGGACTGTAGGTGCTTAGTCAAGGCAGCAGTAAGAGAGAAAAATTAGTCACTGGAACCCCAAATTCTGAGTTTTGCATAGTGCTTTTCTTTGGAATACATTTATCATTAATTGATTTCCTCAAATAGGTAATATGTCATTTAATGTAAGTAATCTATATCTATATTTTTTCTTCATAGGGAACAACATCTTAATTGCCTTTCAAAATAGCACCATTTTGTCATTCAAATACTAATCTTTAGACATGACAGATGTTTTTGTTTGCTGCAGAACTCAGTTTTGTAAATTACAGACAGCATCTTGTAAACTTTACACTGCTTGAAATACAGACTTTGGAATTTCTGATCCAAGCACTGAATTTTTTAAGGTGACAAAGCCTCTATTTAATATTAGTTTGATGAATCCCCCACGTTTATGGTCTTCAGAGTTACAGAACTGGGGCTGCTTTCCAGACTGAAAGGGGCTTTAGTGCTGCTGGCAGACCTCCAAAGATATTTTACAGACAGTTCTTCCTGTCTTGGTGGAAAATAAGTGATCGACTACCTGTTGCTAAAGAACGGTTTGAACTTTCCCTGCTGATCTTGGGTTTGTGGTGCTGTAGAGCAGAACCAATCGGCAGGGAGGGGAGAGAAGGGACTGGCACCTGCCCCCATCAGTCTTCTGGGAACCATCACCCTGGGAAGAGACAAAGGCATTTTAAAAAGGCTCTCCTGCACTATTTAAGTATTGAGCTTTTGAGCACACACATGTCTTATGCTGTCAATATAAATATTTTAATGTAAATTCCATAACTGATAATTCTTCGGTTTAGTCACCTAATGGATATATAGGCTAAGAAACTTTTGGAACATTAAAAGAAGTGACAGGAAATTATACATAGCATTTTTCCAGTCTTAAAAATGAGTTACAAATTAAACGAAATTGAAAACATGACTCAACAAGCCATGTAATGATAATAGCTCTTTGAGCTTTGAATCAAGAAGACTAAAGGTTAAGATTCCTTTAGTTAAAAAGGAAGAAATAATACGATTCAGAGGAGAATTTTATACATCTCTTAAAATGTTGAGTCTCTGAGCAATATTGTCAGAGACGGCCTCTTAGGAAGAGTGAATGCCCAAGGACCTCTCCGAGTCCTAATGAATAGGTCTCTGTGAGATCCCAAGTTTTTCATATGAAAAAAACATGTAGTGAAACTATTATCAGTAATCCAGGTAGATGTACTTACTACTATAGAGCAGTACAATGCAGAAGTCAATCTGAAGGTCAGAGGCATGTCAACTCTAGCCCTTTTTGTTATTACCTCTTGGTGCCAAACCTTAAAACCATTTGCTGATGTAGAGGGACGTAAATTATTTCACGGTGTTGAAATGCTGTCTCTTGGCTGAAGATCCTCATTAGGAGCCTTGCCTTTTGATGTTGGCCTGGGTGCCAAATGGCGGCTTTTCGGGCACTTTCATTACATTACACTGTTAGGCCATGTCTACATGCAGCCACTGAGTTCACTGTTTTCAGTTAGGTAGACACACTTTTCCCTTCCTGCAGGATTAATTTAGCTTCCAGGCAGTCACTCAAAGAGGACTATACTAGACGGACAAGACATTTGGTCTATCTTGTGTATGTGTGTTTTTGATTTAAAAAAAGATTTTAATAAACCTGTTAGGCATTCGTTTTCTCTCAGATATGTGTAAATATGCTTGCCTTTCAATTCAAAGATTGCCTCACTGGTATGACTTGAAAGGCCTCTGCATAACTTGTATTCCACTGGATACTCTCCCTGAGTAGCTTTGATTTGGAGCTGCAAACCCTGGCAACACCTGGCCCTGTTTTCCATTCTGTATCATTCCTGAGAGATCTGATTACCTCACCATTTAGGAATATTCATAGTGGTATCACACTGTTAGAGATTGGATTACAATAGGTATTCTCTTAAATAGTTCATCAAATATGTTGAGTGCCAGCTTTTTATCATCAGCTCTGTGGGGAATTACAAAGCACCATGATGACCTAATTTCTGCTGTCAAGGAACCCTGTGAGTAAAAGAGCCTAGAGATTAAGTGTGGCCAGCGGCCTAGGGCCCTAGGGTGAAATCCCAGGCACACGGATCCTTTATTAGCTCTCTGATCCTGGGCAAGTCATTTCCCTTCTCTAAGTTTGTTTCCTCTTCTGTGAAATGGGAAAATTAGTAACACCTACTTGGTAGAGATCTTGTGAATATTTTCGAATGCACATGAGCTGTGCTTATTAAGGAGAAAGAGGGGTGTATATGGGTCTAGAAAAAATAATTATTCAGACATAATGGTCTTGTTTTAGACGGACTTTAAAAAAGGATGTAATAGGAACTCTACTTCAAAGATGAGAACTAGACTTTTTTAAAATCTGTTTTTAAATATGCCTGCGTGTCTTGTTGGTTTATGAATACTTCAGAGAGAAAGTGGTCTCATTATGAGGTTGAAAGCCTTTAGCACAGGGATGCATCTGGGTCTCATGGGGGCCAAAAGGTCTACAATTTTGAATGCCCTCTTTAAGGAAAATTCAGTACTCTCTTGCTTTCGACCGTTAGAACAGGTCATCAGGTCCCCATCCCCCCCAGAACCTTGGAAGGAACCCGTGTAACGGAGGAGCCCATGCAAACATCTGACCTGCCGTAGCAACTGTGTTGGTCTCCTTGGGCCCACTCGCTTGAGAATGCAAGCTAATTGTTCCAATGTGTTAAACATGTACCTTGTAAATTTTGTATAGTGCTTTGAAGATTAGAACCATGTATCAAAATCAAAGTTATTTTTGAAAAGAAAAAGCTATTTGACCTTTATTTTATAGAATATCTTAGGTGAGATCTGAGGTGATTTAATATGTCTCACTCACTGCTGATATTTTTTGTAAATTACAAACTGGAATAAAATAAGGTAATTGATATTATTATTCAAATGAGTCAAACATAAGTGCCCTATTGGCGACGCAGGAAGAGGTTTGCCAACTAAAGGCATATGATACTGGAGAAGAGACTGAAGGTTTTGTTTTAGCTATCAAAGAGGGAATAAACTGAATATATAATCCCAATAAGTGAGTGTGTCTTAATCATCACTATACAATTCACAGAGTGTTTGATACGCATTATATCTTTTAATTTTCATATCTTTTATTCGGTAAATATTTATGAAGCACTTATTGGGTGTTGGGTGCTAGGAATACAGTGGTAGACTAAACATAACATCATTCCTGTTACCTAAACATACATCATCCCTGTATAGAGCTTCTAGTCTAATAGTGTGGAGGAATATAGACATTAGCAAAGTAATTCACACACATCTTTATAATTATATATTCTGATTAAAAACTAAGGAAAGGAGAAGGGTGCTATGAGAGATTATCAGGGGGAAATCTTTCTTTGGGTAGTTGGGCGAGTGAGCAGGTAACATTTAAAGAACTCTCTGTGAGGTAGGAAGGACAGACGCTCTTCTCGTTTTAAGGCATGGTTGATTGACTACTTAACAAACATTGGTTGAATCACAACAAATATTCCTGACTTCCTTAATTCAGTGAACCTTCCTGAAACCTTGTGATGGTCAAATAGTTTCAGGAATTGTGCTCAGTTTTGGGTTATGAAGTCAAGTAAGATTTGCCTCTGCTTCTAGAGCTTACCATCTAGTGTTGGGGAGAGACATACTCTACTTACAAATAGAGACATGAATTAAATGCCATTGGAGCACAAGGAAGGAAGCAATTAACTCTGCTTGGGGCTCCCTTGAGCTGGGCATGGGGCACCAGTTTGCCTTCACTGGATGGAACAGGAAGAAGATGTGATTCAGCAGAACCAACACGCGGAGATATGAATATATACAGTCACGTTTGGGAACAGTGTTGGGTACCTTGGGGGAGAAGTGGCCAGAGATGAGGAGAAAAACCAATTCTCTAAGGCCAGATTGTGTTAGGTCTTGAAATAGAAACTGAGTCTAAGAAGGGGTAAGTGATTTACACAGGTGAAGCTGGGACTATAACTTATATTCGTTGGCTGAATTTCATCCTTTTTTAAAGTTAGGATAATTTGAATGCATATAGCCTCGGAATACATGCCAAGCAAATATGAATTTGCTTGGCTTCTGGGCTGACCGATCTGATGGAAGTGAGGGGGCAGTGGTAGGTGGAGGGCAGTATCAAGAGCTTTGGAGTCTGACAGGTCTAGGTTGAGGTCACTGTCACTGACATTCTGCAAGGTGCTGCCCTTCTGAGCCTGCTTCCCCTGTGTAAAATGGAGAAAATGACATCTCCCTTACGGAGTTTGGTGAGCTTAAATAAAATCACATATGTAAAACAGGTAATATGCTGTAGGTGCTCAATATGTTCTTTTAAAAGGTTCATCCTGCATGGAGGTTTTATTTGAAATCTTTATTAAACAGGTGTGCTGTGAATGTGATGTGCAGAGTTCTGTGCTGGAGGCTGAGGGGAAAAAGAAAATACATTTAAGCAAGTTATACCAGGCCTGCAGAGGCTTTCAGATGGCTGGGGAGAAACCACTTACTTTGTTCAAACACTTAGGAAATCCTGAAAGGTACTATGTGAATAAGTGCCTAGAAGGAAGGAGACAGGTAATAATTGTGAGAATTGTTCAGAAAGGCAAAAATTGTCTTGGTTGGTTTAAATGTCTGGAAAAAGATGTGGCAGAGCTAGTACTTGATCTGAAGCTCCGGGGACATAAGGATAAATAAGAGGAGGAAGGACCTAGCTCTCTGTAGGAGGAGATGCATCTAGCTAGAGGATTATTGGTATTGAAGAGCAGTGAAAGCAGACTGGATATTGGGACAAATCGTATTAAAATTTTAAATGCTGCACAAAGGAGAGGGTGCTGCTGGAGATGTAAGAGAAATCATTTAAAAAAATATTTAAGAGTATAGTCAACTACAGCAATTGAACGTCTGCTGTGCTAGGCTCTGTGTTTGTTGCCAGCTATGAATTAGCAGAGAATTAGTAGGAACAAATCAATAGAGATCGTTGCAGCCCTTAAGGGGAGTTTTGGTTTTATGTGGCAGCCACTATAGTGGCTGGACAAAATCGTGAGTTGGTAAAAGGATTTTTGCTGCATTATGAAAAATCAGCTAGATGATGGAGAACCCAGAGGCTAGGAGATAGGAGAGCCAGTTAAAGCTGCTTTGAAGGCCAGTTAAGTCTAATGAAAGTCTTTTGCTTTATGGGGTAGGAAGATGTTTATGTGGGGAAAGGAACTGTTGGGCTTAGATTAAAAAGATTTGGATTCAAGATTTGGCTCTGCCACCAACTGCCAGTGAATCTGTGTGAGTCACTTAATATCTTCAAACTGTAATTTCCTCATTTGAGTAGGAGAAGCAAATAAAATGATATATGTGAAATGCACTGCAAACCAAAACACTTCACAACTCTACCTTTTATTAATAGACGCGTAGCTGAAAAGTCTTATAAAAATTAAATTTTATGTATCAGAGGGGCTTGTTAAAGAAATCCAAGGGCTTCCCTGGTGGCGCAGTGGTTGAGAATCTGCCTGCCAATGCAGGGGACACGGGTTCGAGCCCTGCTCTGGGAAGATCCCACATGCCGCGGAGCAACTAGGCCCGTGAGCCACAACTACTGAGCCTGCGCGTCTGGAGCCTGTGCTCCGCAACAAGAGAGGCCGCGATAGTGAGAGGCCCGCGCATCGCGATGAAGAGTGGCCCCCGCTTGCCGCAACTAGAGAAAGCCCTCACACAGAAACGAAGACCCAACACAGCCAAAAATAAATAATAAATAAATAACAAATAAATTTAAAAAAAAAAAAAAAAAAAAAAAAAAAGAAATCCAACTGAGATATATTTTATAGAACAGATAATCTTGGAAAGATACGCTTGTAATGGCTTTGGATTAGGATAAAAAGGACACACAGCTGACATGTTGGAGATGACAAATCAACCAGAAGAGGTAGATGATAGGTCCAAAATGGTAGCTGACTGAGAGAGAGAAATAGTTTTAAGCTACAAACCTAAGGTAATGAAATAATCATGGTACTGTCAGTATGACGGGGAATTGAGAAGAGGGGTTACCTTGGATGAAAGATGGATAACCTCAGTTTTATACGCATTAGGTTTTAGAAAAAATTTGGGCATCCTAGTGTCTTAACTTGTATGCAGGTCAGTATTTTTCAGCCGTGGGTGGTGAAACCTATTCAGTTGGCTTCCACTAGCATTAAAAAGAAGGAAGGAATAAAAGGAAGTAAGAAGGAATGGAACAGAATAGAAAAGAGAGTATGTCTTATGTAGTGGGGGTAGGTATTGTTTTGTTAAACTTTTGTTGACCCGGTTGTGATGGAAAACATATATCATGTTATGACTCAGGTCAAAAAAGTTAGAAAGCTAATCCTCATAGATGGAGGAATATAGGACTAGAGAGAAGGTAAAACTATCTGTAGTGCAGAGAAGGGACAGGATAGAGATTTAATGGGTTTTGGGGGAGAGCGAGAAGTAGTGACAGTGAAAATACTTACTGAGCATCTCCGAAACCTGTTAGCTGCAGATGTAAAACAAAACCCAAAAACTCTCAAGTACAATTCCTTGATAGTAAGAGAGCTTACTGTCTAGTGGAGAAAGAAAAGACAACTGGGAATACCAGGTGGCATTTAAAGCCAGAAACGTGGCTAAGATTGTCGAGGCAGGATAAAGATTACCTGTGCACCAGGGGAGATTGGAACTCTTCTCAGTGTAAGTGAGCTCTGAAGGAGGTTGTAAAGGAAGGATTTAGTGTGGATGAGGTACGTTACTTGTTGTGTGTTTGGAAGGAAGCTTGGAGGAAGCCCAGCTAAGGAGACCAAGAAGACTGAGAGCCGTAGTAGTCTATATTTTTATCCTCTTTTGGTGGAGAGAAAACACCATGAATTAGAACGCGTACATTGTGGAGTCTTTATCACACCCGAAGTATTTATGTTGTTGTGTTTATGTAGCATCTAGAATGGTATCTTGTCCATAATTTAGAAAGTGATATTGAACAAAAAAAGGTAACCAGAGCCTCGTGGTATGAATGCCTAGGTTAGAGAAGGATGATAATGTTAAGTGGAAGAGTTGGAAACAAATGGTATTTATAAGCATAATCCCAATTTTGTTTTAAAAAATCTCTTTCACTTCTTAAGACTGGAAGAAGATTAATTTTTATACCATCTGAGCTTTCTCTAATGAGCTTTATGTTCAGATTGCAAAACAAATAGTGCAATAAAAAAGAGGTAGGTAAGAATATAAGGAGGATGAGACTCAAGTAGCATCTTTGGATTTGGAGGAGTGGTGATCTTAGAGTAATTTCAGCTGGATGGTGAAATTCAAGTTCTTAGAATCAAAGACTGAGTAAGAGCTGATATCCCGGACACTTGACCAAAAAGAAGGGGAGAAGAGGTGTTCGTTGGGAAGGCTTTAAGCTGAGGGCCATCTGGGCACATGTACCTGCACACTGAGGGAGAGAGCCAGAAGAGGTTGGCGAGGCAATGCATCTACCTTTTTAAAAATTTCAAAACATTTTTATTATTGCCAAAGAAATCCCATGCCCATTAGTCATTACTTTTCATGCAAAATCTTTTGAAGTCCGTTCTGCCTGTCACATAGTGGATGCATTGCTTTTATCAGATCAGCAAAGGAGTGGAAATGGTTGAGATTGACCACTTTTCTAATGTTCTTTTATTCATATTTCATCTGCAAGTGTCCATTCTGTCCACATGAGATACTGCCAATCACCAGTTAAGCTGCAGTTGCTATATGATATTTAGATTTAGGGCACAAATGGAAACCTTAAAGATCTGCTATCCTCGGCATGAGAAGATCTAAATTCAATACAAACACTTTGATTTAAGTTATAGTTATAAATTATCTTCCTTTTTTTAAATTGGGGTATAGTTGCTTTACAATGTTGTGTTAGTTTCTCCTGTACAACGAAGTGAATCAGCTATATGTATACATATATCCCCTCCCTCTTGGACCTTCCTCCCCACCCACTCCCAATATCTTCCTTTCTTAATTTAGTATCTCTTTTTGGTGTTTTAGCGGCAGTGCATACTGTAGGGGGCGCTCTGTAGGTCTTTTATATCAGACTTGATTTTGAAAGGTGGCTCTCCTGCTGTCCATGACCTTGATCCAGTAATTTAATCTCTCCAACACTCAGTTTATTTATGTGTGAGACAGGGATTATAATACCCACCTAAAAGTGCTGTTGTGAGGACAAAATGAGGTAATTTATACAACTGTCTGGCACATAGTAAACTCAGTCATTTTTTTTCCCATTTCCCTTCTTTCTGCTAAAGTTCACAGTGAAGGGGTGTACAGTTAGTGTTGGATTTAGATACTGATTATAATTAGAATCACATTTTTTCCATTTATCTTTCATCCTCTGAGAGTTCAGCATTGAACTCACCATGAGTTGCAGCTGAGTTAGAAATGCTGTGGCTGATTGCTTAGCTGCTTTACCTTCCATGAAAGCAAAGTCATCTTGATTTTGAGAAAAGTGGAAGTTTAAAAAACAAATTGGTTTATATAGATTCTATTTTCTATTTGCATAGAGTTAATATTAAATCTGTCAATGGTGGAGCCATAATATTTGAAGTAATGGTTGCTGATAAAGAACCTACTGTTGATACTTCATTAATATGGAAGTCATTTGTCTGGCAACCTTTATTTTTTGGAACATGAAGAATGAAGAATTAAGGGAAAGAGTGAAGAAGTGAAGGAATGCAGCCTCTGGATAGCCAAAATACATATCCCCAAAGACCATGCACTGAATTGTACACACTTGACTCATAGGGAAGCCCTTAAAGCCCTTAAACCTTTATTCACAAAGAGCCCATATATTCTTAATTAATTTCCTAGATTCTACCACATTTATAGAGATTCCTAGATTCAGATTAGAATCAAATGAAACATGACCACTAGGTACAGGTACACTGATGGTAAGAAGATGTAGTAACTTGAATGGATGGAAAAATTATGAGAATCAGACTCAAGAACACAAAAAATCATGTCAGTCTTAGCCATTTAGTATTTGGCTAAAAAGAAAGCCCTATACATCACAAATGCCAAGGGAATGTCTCTAACACAGTGCAGTATAAATAATGCCTATTTATGACTAAACCTCATTTTCAAGCAGCAGACAACAGTTATATGGACTCAGTTATTGAGCATGAGTCTTCAGTGTTCAGCTCTGTACTAGGTGCTAAAGGAGTTAAGACTATTTTTCCATATAGTTGGAAAAATAAAACAAACTTAAACATAGGCACCATTATCTTCACCAGTGGCAAGTTGGGATGAAAGAGGCAATGTAGTTAGCGTTACTCATCTGGAAAATCTACTCATGACACATTCTAATCCCCAAGGATTTAGGACAAAGGAGATTTCATATTTCATTCTTATAAAGTGACTTCGTTATACTGTATAGCTTCTCAGCTTGGCTTGAAGCCCATAGCTATTTATTTACCATTAAGATAAGGTGGGTCAGCTAGTTTGTTTCTTCTCTGCTAAGTTATACTAAATATATCTTGAGATTAAAGATCCTAACTAGTCAAGCAATTGGACTTAATTGGTTGTCATGCCTCCCTTCTTTCTTGAGTTTAATTTTTACTTTTAGCAAAATGAAATGTCTATGTTTAAAAAGTCAGTTTTATAAGACTTGTAACAAAAAACATTAGTCCCCTTCCCCAACTCTTTCTACTCCTTCTTACCCCTCCTTACCCCTCCAACCATTGATTTTGACTCCCCTAAAGTAACCACTTTCTACTCCTTTAGCTGTTTCCACATTTTTTATCTCCATATTTATACTTTATTAATTTTCAGTCTTAGGTATTATTTATTGACTTTTTCCTATACGCACTGCCCACCACCTCCTACTTCCTTTACCTTAGCCTCCCAATATAGCAATTTCTCTATTTTTGGTTAAACCAGTATTTAATGTTTACATTATTATGACCATGTAAATATTTTTCACAGCTGAGCCTTAATGTATGCTATGATTTTATTCCTTCTACAGTTTTCTGGATTTTTTTGGAGTTTATTATGGCCTCAGTTTTCTTTAGCTTAGTTTTCTACATACCCATCATTAATTCATGGTCAAGTTCTCAAACTGAAGTATATATCCCCTCTCAATATGTTAAAACATGGTTATTTTTTTTCTTCCTCTCAGACATATATCCTAGACCTAACCCTTGTTTTTCAGTCTAGACTGTTAGTTTTCTAGGCTTGTGGCAGTTAATTTATATTTGCCTGATATAATTCTCTACATTGGAAATTGTTTTCCCTGAGAGTTTTGAAGGTGTTGCTCCAGGTTTTCTAGCTTTCTGTGTTGCATTTGTGAAATCCAGTGCATTCTAATTCCTGGTAATTTGTATGAAACTTGTTTATTTCTCCTATAGAAGACTTTAGGATCTTCTCTTTATAGTGTTCTGAAATTTCACTATGATGTGCCTTGATGTAGGTCTGTTTTCATTTATTGGAGTAGATTCTCAGTAGGCCATTTTAGTCTGGAAATTCATGTCATTCAGTGCAGAGAAATGGTCCTACCTCATTTATTTGCTATTCTCATATCTTTTTAATTTCTTTTTCTGGAACTCTTATTCAGAAATTGGATTGATTATCTGACTTTTCTTATCTTCTATCTCCTATTATTCATTTCTTTGTCTCACCAGGCCCCATCCCTTATTTTCTGGGAGGTTTTCTCAGTTTTTTGCCAATATTTCTATTGAATTTTATATTCAGCTGACATATATAGCATATAAAACACATAACTATATAAGCATATATTAAAAATTTCTAAGAGCTTTTATGTGGTCTTGATGTTTCTTTGGTAGCACCCTCTTCTTGTTTCTTGATGCAATAATCTTTATATCGCTGAGTATTTTAGAAAATTTTCCTGCTTCCTGTATTGTCTCTTTTTCCTTTGAATTCCTCTTTATTGTTGGGTTTAATATCTCTGCTGTGTTTCATGTTGTCTCATTTCATTTCTGAAATTCTAATGGTCCCTGGCTGTCTGTTGGTAATTAAGGGTGAGACACTGAAAAGCTGTGGGGAAGCTCCATGTGGGTGGGCTTCACCACAGAGTGATTCTGCAGAGATCTGGTCCCTTGGGTGGGGGACGTCTGCATCCACGCATTAGTACCTGTGTTTTGTCTTGTGCTGATCAGCTGAAGAGAATCCAACACTTTGCAAATTATAGGGTATAAGTCTGACTGTTCTTTTTCTCTAAGCTGACTGGGAGAAATGGTTTGGGGGTATTTTATTCAGTTGTCAAGATTTCATTTAATCCTCCTGTTTGCAGTGGGGCACTCTGCCCTCAACAATGCCTGGTATCCCCAAGAGCAAAGTCCCTGTGATTTAACTCTCCATTAATAAAAGTGCAGTCTTTTACTGGCGTGAGGAAGAATGCAGGATGGGAGATGAGATACATGGCTGCAACCCTCCTATGGGTTATGTGTGTGTGTGTGTGTGTGTGTGTACATGTGTGTGTGTGTTGGGTTGAAGTTAGTGGTATGAGAAGGCGTGTGGTAAGAGAGGAATTGTGAGTTTCAATTTTGGAGCAGACTGTGAGAACCCTCTGGTGACCTGTCTCTTTCAGTGTTCATAATTGCTACAAGCCAAAGCCTATTTTTGAAATCTTTTATCTCACATGGTTTAGTGTGGAATTTTTGAGATTGGAAGAAGCTTGCACAGTTCTTAAAGGAAAAGGTAAAGGCTCCAGGGGTGCATCAAAGGCAAAGACCTAAGAAGATGAAAGTTAAGGCAACTTCAAGAGAATTGACAATTCAGGGAGTTAGGGCCTGTCTCAGATTGTTGAAGAACATTTTCTGAACTAAGGAGCCCTGAAAAGATGCCAGGGTGGCCTGAGATCCCACATTTTTTGAATATAAAGACATGGGCTTGGCAGTGATGCTGTGAACCAGAATAAGAGCAGTTTCATGAACACATTTGCAAATGGCTGTGTCCCAGACTCGTTGGGTAGCAGAAACATTCACTTAATTTAGTACTTACGGAATAACTACTATGTTCTGTGTAGTTGGTCTAAGATGAATGTATTCAGTAGTTTCGTAAAAAATTCTAAACTACTTTCTGAACTGTTTTTGGTTACATTTGTAATATTTATTCCTGTGGAATGACACCAAAGACAACCTTGAAATGTCAGAAAAAAGATAACCAAGAGTTATTTATTCCTTTCTCAGATTTTCCCTTTTGTGTATGTAACTTAAAGTTACTCATGACATGTTTAAAATTTTAAATTTTCATCCAAGAAAACCATCTGTCGTAATGAAGCAAAAAAGGGACATTGTGTGATATCTTCGAAGATAAGAGATTGAAAATGAGTCCATTAACTGCCCTTGATTACAGTTTGAGGTCATTTTCAGCTAAATTGGTTTTGGAGTCAGAATTTAAATTACTGGTCAGGCTCAATTAAGATAACTGGTCATGCAGACCGTTCATTCCCCTTCCTCCCTTCTCATAAAAGAATATATTTATGGTTTATAGTTCTTCACAGCCATTATTAGGCATTATTTTTTAGAAGATAAAGATTTCACACATTAATTGATTTAGGTATTGGAGAGTAGTTTTGTATCTAAATAAGAAACCTGGATAATCATTTATTATTTGGTTTTCTAGAGATATTTACACCAGACGCTTTTGAAGTCACTGGGAGGTAAATCGATATATTACTCTGTTATATTTTTGCTGCTCTGTGCAATATTAAGAGAATAGCTGTCACAGACAACCTCAGGCAGTTACACTGTATTATTTAAATACCGTAACAATCAGTGTTTAGTGGGGTATATTTTCAGCAAACATAAATTATAAGTATGTATAATTATTTTAGCAACGTAGGTATGAGTTTCTAAATATTAAACTTTTTGTTTGTAATGAGTGGGTTTAAAATTATATTCTCTTTTAACCAACTCAACAGGAGAGATTTAAAATGAGGAGTTCCACTATTAATTTAGTCTTCACTGTCATCTTTTTATTTACTTATAGACTAGGACAAATAAATTCGTTCTGTTTCTTTTGTAACTACAAACTTCTTAACTTGGAATTTAAAAGTACAAAAGAAGAAAACAGTGTAAACCTACAGTGAATATGGTGGTGATAAATATGGGGTTGGTTATGTATCTGGTGATGTCTGGAGAATCTGGGCAGGTAAGGGACTTGCACTAGCTAGACACTCCAACGTCACAAGGAAACAACTTGAATGACTTGCTGATGTCCCTGAAATGACGCTCTTATCTATCCTAGAAGAAAACTGATGATATGCAGGTGTCACAATCAACTCCTCTTGGCCTGTCATCACATGCCCTGGGATTTGGGTCTATTGGCAAGAAGATGGATTTGATTTAGGCCATAATTAGTATTGACCTACATATAATTTTGAAATATTTTGACTGAAATTCAATTTGAAGCCAAAAGTCTCATCCATATATAACATCGTGTCTTAAAACTCTAACTATAGAGGTTTTTAAAAAAATGAACATAAAAATCAAATGTACATTTTGACATTTAATACATTGAATAGAAAAATTCATATCCCGAGCAAAACGTTTGAGTTGTTGATGATTGTTTTGTTTGAAATATTAGGTGGGAAAGTCAGGTAGTTGTATGATTGGAATCTCTTCCTGAGACTATGTAGATGGAGATAGGCCACCCCCCAAAAAAAAGAGACACAAGTAAAATTTTTAGTAAGGAAAGTCTAATATTATATCTGCTAGTTTGCATTTTCTTGGAAACTTTGGTAAAAGTCACCAAGGAGACATGTGATTAGAAATGCTTCCTAAATTATTTTGAGATTAAATGTGCATATGTATGTAATCTGTAGATTCCATTTTCTTTGTGATATTGTTTTATTGAACAAATTCCATTTAATTTTCTATCAAAACATAGCCTTAGCCTTATATTGAATTTAACAATAGTTTGGAAAAATCATAAGTTTTATAAAGGCACATACATATAAGTTAGATGGGTTACCATTAAAATGTAATTTCTTAGTCTTATTTTGGAATTTATAATAAATTTTTAAAATCACGAATTTGCCAAAGGTATATGCCAGTCAGGTCTTGCTATTTAAAAATGAAGTGCTGTTTCTTGAAAAGAAGGTATAGCTTGAATCCTGTTTCACACAAGTGAGTTTCCTAGATTTGGGGGGAAAAAAGTTAATATATTGGCATCCATGGTTGACCATAGACTTAAATATAATACAAAAAGTTTCAAAATCTAAATTGTCATTGTTTACAAAATATTGGCAAATTAGAGCTAAAGCGCTTGGCGTTATTGTTATTGTGTAATCTGTTTAAAAATAAACAGTGGAAATAATTGTAGAAACCTCTGGGTTTAGAAAAGCTTGTTGGTGGTTCTTCACATCCTCCTAAAAAAGCAGGCTGTCGTTGCATATTAATCACTCTGTGAAAGGAAGCTTGCCTTATTTGCATTGTGCATGCACCAAGAAGTCCAATAGTGTGCCTGAGAAAAAAATGGGGGGATTGTAATTGTTGTTGTCAAAAGGGTTTTTATTCCATTCAAGTGGAGAAGCTGAATGCTGGAGAATTAGTGCAGTGTTTTGTGGAAGAAGAGTCCCTTTTGCCCACTGCATTTCATGTGGTGCAATCCCAGTGGGTTAGGATCCTGAACATTGGGTTGAAGAGGAGATGCCTCATCTTCCTCGGATGCAACCGATGCCCCTGTAGATCTCTGTAATTTTCCAAGCACTTGTTCTGAATCCCAAAAGAGTTAAATTGAGATTTTGGCGATATTTATAATATTGGAAATCTCAGGGGAATTAAACATGAACCAAAAAACGTCTGCATCTTAGTGTTTATGTTTTGGGGTGTAGGGTAGAGATACATAGTATAAAATTAAGTGAATTATGTAGTAGCATTTTTTTGAGAAAATATGTTACTTAGTTAACACCTTGCAGATGTAATTTGCCCCCTAAATTGATTTTAAGTGATTTCTTTGAAATTATTTTAATAATGGCATCTTTGCTTCATTGTATTTTCAGACTCATTGGTTAAAAATAAACACTGAGAATAAGCAGAAGAAATGTTCTTATTGAGGCTCTCTCTTAATAAGATCTCATTATTAGGTGAGCTACTTTTAGTTCATCTGTGTTTCTTGTCTACCCTGGTAAAACACATCTCCCTGAAGGCTTTCCCTGATCTCCTAGTTCTAGTCAGTTCTAGCTGGCACCAGCCTTGTGAGCCAGTATAGTTTCCAGAACCTTGACATGTACATTAGTTATTTTGGAGGTCTGTTACTTTAGGCTGGTTTAATATCCTTTACTTGTTTTTAGCATCTTTTAAAAAATTCTGCACAGTCTGTAGCATTCCCAGTTAGACTTTGAATTTTACAAAGGAGGGAATGTGCCATTATCTGTGTACACATCTTTTGACAAAATGATTATGTGTAATCATAGAGACAAAGCTTATTATTCTAAATGGTTTTGTTAAATATTAGAAGGTGGTTAACTGATTTAAAAAGTTGTACACAGGTTTTACTAAAAACTACTTGGCTTTGGTATATTTGGCTATCAGTGTAAGTACTTTTTATTGCCTTCTTTAATATTGTACAGATTTCGTTATTTGACAGTTGAACACAGATCCTCTGATGATACCATCTATTTTATTTGAATTGCTTCCTGCAATATTCATGTATATGGAAATTGTGTTTAATTGGGGCTCATGCAGAATATTTCATAGACACATTTGTGTGTGTTTGGGTTGTTATTCTAAAGAATGGCAGGAGCCAAGATGTAGTTTGAAAAAGTAGGACCAGTAGAGGCTGAAAAAGCATTTGACAAAGTGTAACACCTCTTCATGATATAAGCACTCAATAAACTAGGAATAGAAAGGACTACCTCAATCTGATAAAAGGCATCTATGAAAACCCAGAGCTAATATAAAAGTGGCCAATAGGCACAGGAAATATACTTGGCATCATTAGCCATCAGGGAGATGCAAATCAAAACCACAGTGAGATACTACTTCACACTCACTAGGATGGACCTAGACAATATTATGCCTAGTGAAATAAGTCAGACAGAGTAAGACAAATACCACATGATATCACTTATATGTGGAATCTAAAAAATAATACAAATGACTGTGTATGCAAAACAAAAGCAGACTCACAGACATAGAAAACAAACTTCTGGTTACCAAAGGGGAGAGGGAAGGGAAGAGGGACAAATTAGGGGTATGGGATTGAGAGATACAAACTACTATGTATAAAATAGATAAGCAACAAGGATATATTATATAGCACAGGGAATTATAGCCATTATCTTGTAATAACCTATACTGGAATATAATCTGCAAAAAACCTGAATCACTATGCTGTACACTTGAAACTAATATAATACTGTAAATCAACTATACTTAAAGACAGATAATAACAATGTTAGCAATGATGTGAAGAAATTGGAACCACCATACATTGCTGGTGGGAAGGTAAAATGGTGCAGCTCCTTTGGAAAGTAACCTGGCAGATCTTAAAGTTACCACATGAACCAGCAGTTTCACTCTTCTAAGTGTACACATACGTCTCTACCAAAACTTGTACACAAAGGTTCATAGCAGCATTATTAATAATAGTCAAAAATAGAAGCAACTGGGGGCTTCCCTGGTGCTCCAGTGGCTAAGACTCCGCACTCCCAATGCAGGGGGCTCGGGTTCAATCCCTGGTCAGGGAACTAGATCCCACATGCTGCAACTAAGAGTTTGCATGTTGCAACTAAAGATCCCTCATGCCACAGCTAAAGATCCCACATGACGCAACTAAGGCACCTGGAGTGGCCAAATAAATAAATAAATATTAAAAAAATAAAATAGGGAGATTAAAAAAAAGAACACTGAACCATTAAAAAAATAGAAGCAACTGAAATGTCCATTTACTGATAAATGGATAAAGAAAATGTGGTGTATCCATACAATGTAGTATTATTCGGAAATAAAAAGGATGAAGTACTGATATATACTACAACATGAATGAGCCTTGAAAACGTTATACCAAGTGAAAGAAACCAGACACAAAAGACCACATATTGTATGATTCCATTTATCTGAAATGTCCAGAATAGGAAAATCCATGAAGATAGAAAATAGATTCTTGGCTGCCTAGGCCTGAAGGGTTGGAGGGAAAGGGGAAGTGACTGCTGATATGTATGGGTTTTTTTTGGGGGGGGTGATGAAATGTTTTAAAATAAGATAGATTGTGATTATGGTTGGACAACTGTGAATATACTAAAAACATTGAATTGTATAGTCCATTTGGGTTAATTGTATGATATGTGAATTATATCTCAATAAAGCTGATACACACACACACACACACACACACACACACACACACAGCTGGTATATGCTGTCATTTGGAGGGAAACAAATGAACCAGAGATTTTTTTCCCAGTGGAATCTATGAAAGCCTAAGTGAAATTTGTTATTTTATTAAAATTAATTTTGGTAGATGGAACAAAAGATGGTATAAAATATAGAGCTATGAAACTAAGCATCACCCAACACATTTGTTGATGACATACCATGAGACTCCATGGTATAAAAGTTTGAACATTGCTTTATTCTTTCATAAGCTTTCAGTTGCCTGACTAGGATGGAGCTTTTTATTTTTTAAAGATATAGACCCCCTTAAAGATAACTGCCTGAAGGGAAGGGGTTATCATTGGGGAGGGTCACATGCAAGCCTTCTGGGGGGTCTAACAACATTCTGTGTCTTGAACTAGGTGGTGGTTACTTCAGTTTTGAATTATATTTGAATTATATTAATTCATTAAGCCGTGTGTTTTCAGGCAAAATGCATTATTCTCTATGTATCATATTTCATAATAAAAAAGCGTACATTAGAAAAATATAATCCCGTTCCTTGAGACATTTGCAGTCAAATGAAATGTTAAATATGGTATTTAGTAACATATTAAAGATCAATAGCACATATTTATGCTAGCATTTTATTACACTAAATAGATGAAACTTCCTTTGGATAACCCACCGCCATCTGTTTGACCTTGAAATTTTATGCCAGTAAAGTTTTGTTTTCAGATTTCCTTGAGCTTTTATACAATGTAGGCTTGGCTGATGGCAGCGTCTGTGAGCTGAGAGAGGCCAATGTGGATTTTCTCCTTTTGAACAATTCAGAGTGGTGGTAATTTTTGCCCTCTTGGTGCAGAGATGGTGCTGTAGGAGACCCGAGAAGATCGAGAAAGGCTTGGACAGTTTCTTCCAAGGGAGTAGGCGAAGGAAGAGAAGGAGAGGGCATGGAGGCATAGCCTCTGAAAGTCACATGGATTCACCAGGGTTAGACCCAGGAGAGGAAGACGATGAGATGGCAAAGGAAGACAAGAGGCCAAACTGTGGACAGTCTTGCCAGCTGGGCCAAGGCTCTTGCATTTTCCCTAGAGATGCATGATTCTCAAGGGAGAGAGTTCACGTGGGGGATAGGGAAGCAGCATACCATGGTCTTGAGGTAGGTGTGAGAGTTTTATGTTTATCAAAAGGAGAATTTCTCAAAAGGCTAAACATAGAATTACCATATGACCCAGCAATTCTACGACTAGGAGTAAACCCAAGAGAATTGAAAACAGGAACTCAAACATACTTCTATGCCAACATTCACAGCAACCCTACTCACGATAGCTAAAAAGTGGAAAACAGCCCAGTGTCCATCAACAGATGAATGGATAAACACAATGTGGTGTATATGTACAGTGGAATATTAGCCATGAAAAGAAGTGAAGTTCTGATATATGCTACAACATGGATGAACCTTGAAAACATTTTGCTGAGTGAAATAAACCAGACACAAAAGGACAAATATTGTATGATTCCACTTCCATGACATTTCTAGAACAGGCGAATCCATGGAGAGAGACAGTCCCTGTCCTTGGCAGAAAATAGATTACAGAGGCTGGGGGTAGGGGTAGTTATTGTCTAATAGGTACAGATTTTCTGTTTGGGGTGATGAAAACATTTCAGACATAGATAGTGGTGATGGTTGCATAACATTATGTATATAATTAATGCCACTGGATTGTACACTTAAAATGATTAAAATGACAAGTTTTATGTTATGTATTTATTATAGTAAAAGCAAAAGGAAAGAAAAATGGGGCATGGGCTAAGGAAGGCGGCATTGAGAAGCCCTTGAAAAAGTTTAGGTGGGGGGTGGTGGTGTGGAGGTTGGCTCAGGGGCTGGTGCTGTGACTCATGGGTGGTGCAGGCACTGGCAGAGGGGCTGGAGCGGAGGAGATGGATTCAAGTTTTCATAGAGAGCCCATAGATGTTGGTGGATGGACTACAGCTGTCCTCTAGCTCACGGTGCTTGAGCCCCCTTTTGGTAAGTAGCGTAAAGGAGAGAACAACCATTAGCATGAACACTGATGCTCCAAGAACGTAAGAAGGGCACTCAACACAGTCTCAGCGTCCAGGAAGGCGTTCAGGGAGCATGAGATTAATGATGAGACCTGAAGTATGAGGAGGAAGTGGCCAGGCACGGGGGCAGGTCGGGGGTGCCAGGCAGAGCAAACATGTAGAGAGAACAGGGTGGGTAAGGCCCTACGTTGAGAGGAGGAGTGGCACACAGTGTAGGAGAGCTGGAAGCAGGCATCTCAGTGAGTGTGTGTCTAGGCATTAAGATGAGTGAGCAGCATCGGATACGTATTTCGTCAAACCCAAAGCAGGGAGATGGATGGAATTGAATGAAGTAAAGGAGCAATAAGGTGATTCATTTTTTAAAATACTAATCTATACTTCAAACCTATTTTATGAAAAAAGCCTTGCCCCCATTCCATGAAATAAATAAAGAATAACAAAACCACTCTCTAATATAATATCTGTCATATCCTCATTGGTGATCCAGAAGATTTGAATATTATTTTTTCCGCATGGCAATTAAATGTCTTATGACCTTGTGTTCTGCCAGAGGTTGTGGATTAACTTTGTTGTGATTGAGGAGAAAAACAGAAACAAAAACAATTACCACGTACTTTTCAATCAAACACAAAATTAGACTAATATGATTCCCAATATACCCATCACCAAAATTTAATAATTATCAACTTAAGTCCTACTTTATTTCCTTTATACTTCCTACTCTTCCTTCCCATCCCATATTTAATGGAAATCCCAAATATTATAACATTTTATCTGTATTTCAGTATGTATCCATAAAGATAAGAGCTAGTTAAGTACATCCTCACAATTATTATACCTTAATAAAAGTGCTTACTGTTGTCAAGTATCCACTTAGTATTTTGTGATCTTTATTGTAAAGTTAGGCAGGGGTAGAAGCAGAAGGGGAAATATTCATTCTACTTTTGTTTGCACTCATCCTTATTCATTTGTTCATTCATTCAATCAGTCATCATTCAACCAATATGAGTGCTTATTCTGTTCAAAGTAGTCTGCTATAAGAGCAAACTAATTCTGCCAGCTACCATTTGCTTTGCATTTCCTTAAGTACCAGACTACCTTCTTTACATGTGTTTTCACTCCAGGGGCCATATGTGAAGCAAGTGTTATGATCCCCTTTCACAGACAAAGCGGCCTCCATGCAGGGGAACCTTTCATCCATCTTCTACACCATATGCAAACAAGTTCCTCTTATTTCCTATAATTTACCAATCAACAATTCTTGATAATTCTACTCCCATAACATCTCTGTAATCCATATATTTATCTGTATCCCCACTGCCACCATCTGACTGATTAGGTCACTGTCTTCTCTCATGTGGCTCAGTGAGTGACACTCCCAGCTCATTCCGCAGCTTTCAGCTTGGCCCCAATCTAAGATGGGCCCTATCTAGACTTTAACCATATTCTCACTCCTCCCCCACCCATCACTCTTAGCAGATGACCTTTCCTCTTATACTTATTTGACAGAGGAAATAGAAACCCTCAGATGAAAATTCACTCCCCCAACCTACAAATATACCTGTACCCACACCCGTCTTTGCCTCTTGTGTTGTGACAGTGGCAGAGGTGAATCCGGTTCGGTCCAAGACTAATCCCAGGAACCTGTTTACTAGGTCACATCCCCTCCCACATTTTTAGAGGGTTCATTCTTCAATGATTGCCTCCACTGGACCCTTTTAATTAGCATTTAAATATGACCAAGTCTTTCTCAACTTAAATATACCCTTCATCTCTTGGCCTCTCCAACCACTATCCCATCTCTTAGCTCTTCACAGTCTGGCTTCAAGCCCCACCACCCCGCTAAGACTGTTCTTGCTGAAGTCACCCATGACCTTGTCATTGCTAAATCCAGGAGAGGTGCGTTCCAGTCCTGTCTTGCCTGACTTCTCAACAGACTTGACCCTATGAGTGCCTGCCTTTGGCTGCCATAGCCCCATAGTCTCCTGACTTTCCTCTTAGCACTCTGGCTGACCCTCCTCAGTCTTATTTTTCCTGGGTCTTCTTCTGCTCATCTCTGAAACGTGGGTGTTCCCCGGGGCTCTCCTCAGCCCTCATCACTTATCCCTTAACGTTTTCTCAGGGTAGTTGCATCTACTCCCTAGTTTCAGTTACCACCTGCACAGTACATGCATCAGAATCACCTGGAAGGCCTGTTAAAGCACAGGTTGCTGGGCTTCACCCCCACAGTATCGGATTCTGTAGGACTGGCGTAGGGCCCAAGAGTTTACCTTTCTAACATGTTTCCAGGGGTTCCTGACGCTGCTGATCTGGGCACCACGCTTTGAGGTCCACCATTCTAATGCAGTTACCGTATTATAACTAGAGTGTTCTGATGAAGTGACCTCTCCCACGCAGGCCTCAGAAACAATAGCTGCACCCTACTCTGAGGATACAATCCCATCTCCCTAATGTAGCTTAAAAGGTCTGATTCATAATCATACTTCAGTTTATCTCTCCAACCTCAGCTCTCACCATTCCTCACCCCTCACCTTCAATCCCAGCTCCCATGGACTCTATGTAGCCCATAGCCATGCTTCTCCTTAATTTCCGTGCCTTGATTCTGGGCTGTTCCCAGTGCAGGAAATCTTCACTTTCTCTTTGCCTAGCAAAATCTTATTCATCTCTTTGGTTCTCTATTTATATGTTATTTCCTCTAGGAAAGTTTCCTCTGATCTTTCAAGTCTGGATTAGGTGCTGCCTCCTTCCATAGGCTTCCATAGTGTCTCATACTCCTATAATATTGATATTTATCATAGTACTTATCAATCATACTATAATTGCTTGTTTGCTTAATTGTTAGTCTCACCCATCAAACCATCTGTAGTTATCACACGTCTTGATCATCATTTTATTCTCCAGAGAAGCACAGTGCCCCAAAACATAGTAGTTGCTCAATGAATGTTGAGTGAAAATGAATGCAGAAAGATTGGTAATGTTTCCAACTGTCTTAGAGGACTAATTTGGATCAACTGCATGATCAATGACATGGAAATCAGATGATATCCTGTTAAAAAAATACCCAAACCCTCCTCGGTTCTAACAGAAAAGAGTTGATAGTGAATGTTATAACTTACTAGTATTTACACAAGGTACTTCTAAAGTTTGTAAAGAAGTTCATGTGAAGTTGATTCATATGAGGTTTTAAAATGATCAGTGCTGTTATTTAATATTTATTAACCTAGCAGCATATGTAGTACTTTAAAGGTAAATTTCACGCTAGGAAATGGGGATCAAATAGGAGCCCTCAAGGAGCTTACAGTCCGATGGAAGAGAGAGTCAGACATTTTCAATCTCTTTACTAGTTTTCATTGGTCTATGAGGTATCAATCTGAAAATAAATATGTTCATCATGGTTGTTGATACTTCAGTGTGAAAATTTTGCTTTTTTGTCATGTAAGGGCCTTAATTGCATTAGCCATTTTTTCGCTTGTAACCATGAAGGTTTACTTTAATCCTAGAAAATCCTAGTATTTGTTAATATTTATCTTTCATTCTTATTAACTTTTAGGTTGTGTGCATTACATCCTCATGAGAATAGTTAAAATAACTTTATTTGGATAGTCTTGAAAGAACTATTCAGCATGAACAAGCTAGGATTACCCCTGGCACAAAGAAGAATCCTTAGCATCTGAAAACATGTGTCTGTCTTCTAAGAGAGGGGGAACATTCATGTGTTCTATTTATGTCCTCTTTGACTGGGGTAGATTTTCCTTTTGTTTCATGGAGCTGTTACTTAAGGTAGCAGAAGATAGAGGAGAATCATCCCTCCCACATACCTAGTAGCTTTACCATGTGCTATGTTACTGTGTTGTGCTGTGTGCTTGGATTGTCAATCTCCATCTCCCCCATCTTGTAGTTTAAAGTTTATCATGGATTCTTTGTGTATAGAGAAAAATAGAACGATGTGTTTTCCAGCATTTTATAATCTTTCACTCATGAATTGTAGAAGAAAGATGTTCATTTGTTTGTAGTCCTTTAAAGCATAAAGCTGTAAAAAATACACATCATTGCATTTTAAAGCCAAGCTAAGATGGATTTAAGATATATTTCCTGACGTGATACTTCTTCGGTGATCATAAATGAAATATTAATTAGATAATGCTGTGGTGATTAATATGAAAATGGTTAAATAATTCCTAGATGGCATTCATTGTGTTTGGCAAACACAGCGTTGCTTTTCTAGAACATAGGTGGGGAACTTCTGATAAGATGGCTCTTTCACTGAAAGAAGAAGAAATCTTTACTAGTGGTCTTGAGCTAACTGGAAGCTCTCTAGACAGCTTGTAGATTTTCCTCCAGGATGCTTTCAAAGAGGTGTATCTGGCTCTACCATGCCCATAATCATTTAGAGGAGACATGCAAGATGGTTAACCTCTGGGGAATAAGGAATTTGAAGGATCATTGAAAAGGTCATCTTATTAAAGTTTTTTCTTTAAAGCACTATTCCCAAACATTTCCAATAAGAAATGTCTTTAAAAATAAAGACATCTTAGACATACAGAAGAAGGTTAAAGATCAAAGGTTATTTGAATTGTAATGAAATTAGTTGACTCTCATTTGGTGGTTCTTAGTTTTTAGAGTGAATTTAATATTTGTTGAAGAACACAATCAAGTTTTCTTCAGACATACTTGTTTTGTGATGTAGGCTGCACCTAGCTTCTAACAGGATTTTTTTCCCCTAAGAGATTTGTAACTTATTTTGATTGGAAATTGAGATGCATTTTTTAATATGTTTGAACATGATGTAGATCTTCATATCCTCTACAGTGCCTAGCAAAGCATCTTGCAAATAGGTGCCCAGTAAGCTCCCAATTGACTTCGTTTCATTTTAAGGTAGAAATTTCATTTAATGTAGGTAGACTCATTCATTCCTGCATTTGCATGTATTTATGGCTTGGACTGAGAGGTAAGATTTAAAGCATTTATGATGTTTAAATGCTTTAAATTAAATTTAGATTTAATTAAATTTAGATTCACACCTAAATTCCAGCTGTGAATGTAGGTGCAAAGGTTTGGTGGCAGTGAGTAAACAAGAATGATGGTTTTGAAAGTTACACTGTGGGTGGCCTTGTTCATCAGATGGGAAGTTGGGAGGTCATCAGTCATTGGAAACTCTAGAGCCTGGGAATGTATGATGACAGTGTGTTTTGGAGAGACGAATCTGTTGCCCTTCTCTTGGAAGTTGGGAAAGATTATGGTGGGGAGGGGAGAGCCTGTATAAGATGATAGAAGATTGAATTTGAATTTTGATTGTGAGAATTAAAGTAAGGGATTATGCAAGAGACACTGCAAATGGCAGGAACATTAATGAACGTGGTGTCTGGTTTGGATATGGATCCAGAGGGAAGAGTAGCGATGATTTAGGTTTTCGGCTTAGGGTGGCACTAGCAACAGAAATGGGGAAGGAGAAGAGGGGACTTTTAATTTTTTCAGAAGGTGATAGTTTGGCTTGGGGCGAGTTCACCCTGAGGTTAAAGTGGACTGTCTAGGAAGAAAAGCCGAGTAGACAGCTGGAAATAGAAACTTAGAGTTCTTAGGAGAGATCAGGTTACATCAGCAGTCATTTAACTAGTAGATGGGTCTCAGAGAGTGAGTCCATTTAGAGAGAGAAGCAGAGAGGACCGAGGACAGAGTCTAGCCAAACACCCACTCTGTGGGGATGGGCAGTTTTTATATTTAATGTTTGGTAAAAATGGTTACTGAGTCATTTAAGCAAATTGCTGTTTTGTATATTTCCAAAAAAGTAAGACCATGGAGCTGCCATTTGTACATCATACTCCTGCCTTGCAATCTTATTCTCTTTTTTATCTGTTCACTTTGGCTCTGTTTTGACAAAGTTTGTTTTCAATCCATACCAACTTCTCATTGGGATTTTTATTTTTCAGTGCTGATGGTGAATAACATAGCTAATAGATGAGAGATTTATTTAGCTTTAATAGATTTCAAAATCCCTTGACATTAATGAAACTATATTCTAGGATACTAGGAGAATTTGTAAATAAGATTCTTGGACAGTTATAGAAAATGACTTGGAGAAATCTGAACCAAAATGCTGATTTTTTTTAAATGGAAAGAGGGTGACTTCTATGTATTACTTCAGACTGGTAAAGAATGTCTATCTTAGACAAGTTTTAAGAATATTTTAACAATTAAGAAAGTTTTAAGAATTAAGCATGCCATATGTGAGCCCAGGGGAGAGGTCTAGCATCTCATGTAAGTTTGCTATGAAAAAGCTATGTCAGACCTCAATTTTCTTTCTTTGGCAGGATTTCTAGACTGAAGATGGGGTTTACATTGGTTTACCATGATAGTCAAATGGAGAAAAATACAAGTTAGGTGCAAATATTAGTCAAATGACCATACCCATCATCAACTTGAAGGAAGTATCCAGGTTGGTCCTGCATTTTGCAGGACTCGCTTGTACTTTCTTTTTCAACTTTTTAATCAGTGTTATAGATGGAAAGGCAATATAAGTGGCACAGATTGGGATCAAGAGTTAAATGATGGCTAATAGGATCAGGATTCAATAGTCTGGATTAAAGAGCTAAAATTAACATGATGAAATTTAACAAGAATAAAAAGCACAATTTACACTTGGATCCTAAAAGGTGTTTCATAATTCTCTTCTCTCCTTGTCTATCCTCTTTTCACAGCCTTTAGCAGAGTGAATTACTCTACTCTCTGTGTTCCATTTAGCACCATAGACTTAATTCTTCCAGAACATTTTTCAACATTGTACTGTTTTTACTGTTCACTTCCCCCTCTACATGTGAACAGTTTGAGAACAGGGACTGTGCTTTACTACTTCCTCAATCTGCTACCAGCAGCGCACCTCAGATGACTGATGGAATAACCAAACTAGAACCCAGTGGCAGCACTTTGAAAAAGCCTTAGTAACCTCACTCAGGGTGGACAATGTGATGTGGTTGATAGACTATTACAATTGGTCAGACTCTTACCGTGTCTGGACATTACAGACATCCACTAATGGATTCAACTAATGGTTACATCCATTAATTGATTCTTTGCTATTAAATTTTCACTAGCAAATAGCCTGAAAGGTAAAACAAACAAGCAAAAAATGACTGTAGCTGGCAGGGATCTTAGAGATTGGGTTTATCTAACTTATTTTACACATGAAGAAATAAGGTGCAAAAGAAAGAGAGGATAGGGGATAGATGACTTGGCCAGGTTAACACAGCTCATTTTGCTGGGGCTGCTGACTCTTAGTTTTACCCCCAGTCTGAGTATTTTTAAAGTTTATGTTTGTATGAAAAAATTGTTTTTGGTAATAATTTTGGACATATTTTGAAGTATCATCAATGAGTAATTATGCATAATTATGATTCACAATAGATAGTCTGTAAATGTTGATAAAGTCATTTAAAGTTTCCATTTCTTTTAATGATGAGAAATGTAATGGTTTACATGTTTGTTGCCTCAGTAATAAAAGTTTTAAGGGAGAAATATTCATTGTAGCTAACTTTTCTTCAGCCTTTAACACATTAAATACATTATTATTTTATTGGAAATCGTGTCATAATTATGAAATTCTCTTGGGAGGAGTAGGGAGGAAGAAGCCTTGGAGAAATAGGAGAGAGGGATTGTAGAGAATGATTGATTATTTGTATTATTATGTGACAGTTGCTTCCTCTGAAAGACATCTTTTCTTAAAGAAGCCTTTTTCTTCATCTGGGGTTTTTTGTTTATTTTTATTCATTTAAATTTTTAATGAAGCTTGTTATGCACAAATTGTTAAAAGTATTGTGTGGGTGAAATTGTAATGAAAAGCACTCATTCCCTGATAACTAACCCCCCGTCTGTAAAAGGAACCGCTTTTATACTTTTTCATTGTTTCTTTAGTTTGGTTGCCTCCATATTGCTAGATAATATATTTGTATGTTTTAAATGTTAACACATTTCAGTGTCTGAAAAGGTAATTCATTTGACATGGTTCAAAAATAAAAAGTATAAAAATACATAGAGTGAAAAATCTTCTCACCTTTTGTCCTATACCTTAGAATCTCCCCAAGGAGAAAAGTCAGAAAAATCAGTTAACTCTTGTCTCTTCTAGAAAATTCTTCATATTGATATATAAGCAAATGCAAAAATGTGTACCCTTTTATGTAAATTTGTACTGTTTTTTCTGGGTTGATCAATTTTAGTCATTTTTTATTGACTTCCGCTATGATAAAAGAAGTGTATCTTTCTTTTTTGTTGTTGTTTTGTTTTTGTCATTGACTTTTTTTCATTGAAGTATAGTTGATTTACAATGCTGTTGTAGATTCTGGTGTACGACTAAGTGATTCATTTATATATATATTGAATATAACTAAATATATATGTATATATATTCCTTTTCAGATTCTTTTCCATTATAGGTTATTACAAGGTATTGAATATAGTTCTCTGTGTTATACAGTAGGATCTTGTTGTTTATCTGTTTTATATACAATGGTGTGTATCTATTAATCCCAAGAAGTGTATCTTTCTGACATCACCCTAACTCACCCAACCCCCATCTTCGAAAACAGGTCCATCACTATTTGCAATTTTTGGTTGGTTAAGTTCTTAACTTTAAGCAGTTAGCTGTTACTTTGCTTTTTGTGTTGTCAACTATGGATGGAGGTTATCAGCACACTTATACTCCCTTCAGCTCTACCCATTATCTTTCTTCTCCCAGCCTTTGACATCTGTCCATTTCCTTTTATATTATCAATGTGGATAACATGCAACTTGCTTTTCTTTACCCATAATTAAGTCTTCAGTGATTTCTTTACAGCTTAAATTTTAAAGTTGAAAATCAATAAATATTTTTTACATTATGATGACTAAGTAAATACTATTCATTGAGGAGTCAAATGGAATATTATGATTATATACCTTTCCTATGAAGATTTCCTAAAGTTTCTACTTCTTGTTTTGTTTCATTTTTGCATTGTCTGCTTTTATCACCTTGTTAAGCTTCCCCAGTGTCTCTAGGTTTGAAGGAATCCCTTTTGTGAAGAGGAATCCCTGATTCCTCTGTCCCCCTGCTGCTTTCCTCTGGGTTGGTTGACCTCGGATTGGCTACATAGCTATCACCCCAGGATGACCCTTCTTTGCTCTTCTTGGTCGAATCCAGTTTTTGGAATTTAATGCCTTTCTTTTCTTCCTTGCTTACTATCTGGCTTTGTTTGAGGGCATTTTCAAATAATTTCCTAAGAAAGGATGAATGAAAGGTAAACTTTCTGCATTTTAGTCCATGCATTTCTAATAATGTCTTTGTTCTGCCCACGCATGTCTGATGATGTCTGCATGCTGTCCTGTTAATTACAGGGCTGACTACATATGACTTCTAGGCTGAAAACAATTTCCCCATTGGAACTAGAAGGCATTTCTTGTTGTCTTCTAACCTTCTTAATTCTAATGAGAAGTCTGATGCCAATCTGATGTTTCATTTTCTGTACATGTCTTCGTTTTCTCTCTGAAAGCGTATAGGATCTCTTCTTCACCCTTGTTGTTCTGAACGTTCTAACACAATGTGCCTAAGTGTGGACCTTCAGAGTTCATTTTTCCTGATGGGTCATTGCAATGAGAAGACTTATATTCTTCATTTTGGGGAAAGCCTCTTCTTCTAGCCTGAGATCCAGGAACCTGATAATTTAGTCTTCAGAGATAAGATGATGGGGAAGAGGAGAAGGTAGCCTGGTCTGTAACTCTTAATTAGTCCCCACTGACCTTGGCCCTGCAGCTCATGCTCCTTCTCCAGAGGGCCTGGTGGGCCTGAGTCTGTCTGGGTATCTGCAAGGCAGGTCAGGTACTTCCTGCCTTGTGGGGCACTGGGTCCCTCAAGGTTGTATTTTCTGCTGGACCTCCTTTGCCCTTCTTCAGGGACCATTTTCTACCTGCTTTTGTAGAGATCTGTTATCATCGTTGTTTGCTGATGACTCCCCTCCCGTTCTCTTGCTCTTGTGCTTTCATGCTTCTCTTTTCCATTTATTATAATGTTATCCCTTTATTATAAGGAATATTATAATATCCCTTTATTACAGTGGAGACTTGAGTGGGAGAAGAAATAAGCTGTGTCATCTATCATCCAAGTTAGAAGGGCTCAGCAGATCCCAAGCTTGATAGTTGTTCTGTAGCCCTGCCTCAGTCACCGACGTTAGGGACCTTGTCTTCTTCATCTATTTATATATGCTGGAGGTTGGCACATAATCATCACTGAGTCAATGTCTGCTGAACTATAATACACTTGGAAATTGAAATGTTGTATTTAGGAATGATTCAGTAACCTCTCTACATTTGACTTTGGTCAGATCTTCAGTAGAATGAATCCTAAATCGTCCCCCACTCCTGCCCCCCTCCCCCCCGACCGGAGAATCCATAAAAGGACCTGTGAAAAATAAAGAGGTTTTGTGGTTAAATTCGATACCCTCCCACCTAACTTTGGATTAAAAGAATTGCTAGCTTTAAGTGATATCGTTTTCCATATCATAGCTGTCTGAGAAGTAGCTCCTCTAAATAGGCCTCTTCTAATTGCCTACTTTTCCTTGCAATTAGAAAGCTGCTAGAACTTGACACTCCATCTTTTTTTTTTTTTTTTGACACTCCATCTTAATATAAGCTAAGCTGAATTTTAACAACGTAAGGATCTTGTGGTGGTGTAAACTAATGTTTACAACAGCATTTTCTATACTGTAAAGTGCTCTCCACATTTGAGTTTTTGTTGATATTATAGTGTGGGAACTGCCAGCATTGTTTTCCAAGCCACGCTATTTTGAGCAGGGATTAAGGCACTAATTAGCATCCTATTGTCATCTATTTTTGTACTTTAAATGGAGAAGGAATGATTTTGTAATATGTAGTTGTGAGCCTTAAATAGGAATAGTAGAAATGGAGCGAGTCTGCATAGTATATGATCATTTTCAGATTTATTTGGCTAGTGTAGACGTAGCATTAGGGGAATGTAGAGGACTGAAGATGCTGTGAAGATCTTTGGACATATCTCAAATATAAATGTAATGTGGCCCCGGTGATAAAAATCTACTGACCCTGATCTGGTTCTGTTTGGCTAGTTCTATTGAAGTGATCAATCAACACTGCCTGACAGGTTGGGAGCCTTGGTGGAGCTTGACTGCCAGAAGGGCCCAGACACTGAGTTATCATCGAAGTGAGAACCAGCCTTTCTTTATGCAAGTCAGAACTCCTGGTGGCATTTCTACTTGAGGACCTATCCTCTTCCCCTTTGTCCACTATTTTGATTTTTTTTAAAAAAATGTCATTATACACTTAATTGGGTAGGAAAAAGGGAATATAATTAATTGAAACCTCTGTTTATAACTTTAAATTTACTTCCAATTTTTATCTGTGTGTGTTTGTACACTTTGCATAGGTGTAAGCAGTGCACACGTGATATAATTTTCCAAATGAATATTATTTTATGTATAATTTATATGACTGTGTGCTTATGTAGTACTGGTTTTTTAATGTGGCAAAAACACTTAACATGAGATCTGCCCTCTGAACGAATTTTCTGTGTACAACATAGTATTGCTAACCAGAGGCACAGTGTGGTACAGCAGATCACTAGAATTTCTTCATCTTGCATTGAGTGAAACTTCTTACATAACGTTTTTAACAGTGATAAAATATCCATCACGTTGATATGTCATAATCATACTTAACCTTTCCCCTATTATTACAAATTGGTGTGTTTCTAATTGTTTAATATCATAAGCAGTATTTTTTTTAATTTTTAAATTCATTTTTATTTAGTTATTTTTGGCTGCGTCAGGTCTTCGTTGCTGCACATGGGCTTTCTCTAGTTGCAGCCAGCGGGATCTACTCTTTGTTGTGGTGTGCGGGCTTCTCATTGCGGTGGTTTCTCTTGTTGCGGAGCACAGGCTCTAGGTGCTCAGGCTTCAGTAGTTGCGGCACGCAGGCTCAGTAGTTGTGGCTCACGGGCTCTAGAGCACAGGCTCAGTAGTTGTGGCACACGGGCTTAGTTACTCCGCGGCATGTGGTATCTTCCCAGACCAGGGATCTAACCCATGTCCCCTGCATTGGCAGGCAGACTCTTAACCACTGTGCCACCAGGAAAGTCCTCATAAACAGTATTGATATTGGCAATAATCTTTTGTAAAGATTATTTTGCTTTTGGGATTGTTTTCTTAGAATATATCCCCCACCTGAGATTATCGGGTCTTCTGTTTTATACCTCTTATTTACACAGACATTTTGGTCTCCAGAAAGACAGGGCTGTGCAATTGTCTTATTCCACCTATTTTTATTAGGGAGACTGGTAAATCTCCTCTGATGATTTGCCATTTGGGTTTACATATGCAATGCAGAGCCCATAGTCCTGTACTTTTAGCTCAATCCTTTAATTGTATGGAAAAAGTTTGAATGTGGAAGATTATTCTCTTTACCTTTTTTAACAGTGCATATATTGAAGGTGTACACCTTGACGATTTGATACATATATACTGTGAACGATTCACCGCGGTCAAGCTAATTAACATATCCATCACCTCACAGGGTTACCTTAGGATCTACCCTCCTAGCAAATTTCAATTATACAGTATCTTCTGAGGACACGTGCTCATTTCTAACCCTGCTCATCACACAGTGGTTTTCCAGAGAGTAGGTTCCTCCAACTAAATTGCAGACATTGCTGGTAAGGGTAATACAGGTCAAGTTTTTAGCAGCAAACCCTGTGGTAAGGATTTTATCAGCTTGATTTGCAGTCATGACAGCTACCTGAGAGCAATCTCTCTCAAGAAGGGTGCACAGGACAGGTCCCTGAGGGGGAGTGGGCACGAGAAGCTTCAGTCAGAATTAGAGGTGGGGGTGGGAGGATGAACCAGACACTTTCACACCCTTTCCCGGGCCTCCTCTGTTAGTGCAAAAATTAATCAGAAAAAACGGGTAATTACCATATTAGGCTGTGGGTGTTAAAGAATACTGACTGGGTCAGGGAACCTATTATTTGAGAAAATAACGTCAGAATTAAAAGGCTACTTTATTTCCACCTACGTCAAACATAAAAACCAGTGATAATTACAAAGATGGAACATTAATTAATTCCATAGTGTATTAATTCACCACAAAAAGAGATTTATAGGTGTTGTCATGTCTTCTTTGTTTTTAGGGGGTGGATTTTCAAAAGAGAGGTTAATGAGGCCATGTAAAATGGTCATATAAAGAAATGTTTTCGCATTCTTTGGTCAAACTGCTTTTGGGACATTGCCCATTATTTGCAGTTTTCCTTCTATAAAGATCCAAGTGATAAAACCATCAGAGTTCAGGGCTAGGAAAAAGTAGATTTTTTTCCCTGAAAAATATGATTTTTTTTATTATTAGATACTAAGATATATGTAAACATATGTAAGCTTTTTTATTTCTCTCTTTCTCTCTCACTTTCTTTGGGCTGGAGAATAAATGGCAAGTAAATGAGTGAGTCAAAGGGGAGTTAAGACATAGAAGAATTTACTGAGGGCTGCTAATTCCTGCACTGTCTCTTATAAGAACCATAATTAAATTAAGTAATAAAGAAGTTATCCCATCAAAGATTATTTTCAGGTCTAACACAGTATGTTTTAGTTGTAGCTAATTGATGATTCCATTTTGAAGAGTATAGCTTTGTGGATAATTGGTTCTGTTCTTACGAAGACCTAAAAAATGATTCTTTTCCTATGAAGACTCTTGTTCTTTCTAGATCCTTTCCAGCGTTTCACCAAGAAGTGGGCTGACCTGCCTATCCTTAGCTTGCATGTCACAGACAAGGAAGTGCCAGGTTGGGTGCTCAGCAGAGAGCAGAGCCCGAATTAGAATCCATCATCAATCCCTGGAGTCATTAGATGCTGGAGTTGGATTGGAAGGGCTCAGTGAAGAGTTTGAGGCTTGGAGAGCAATTTTTTCCATCTGATTCAACATCTAGGCTCTTTTCACAGTGCCATGTGATGTGTTCATCATAAAAGAGGTTGACATTGCAGGGTGATTTCTACTCAGCCTTGGCTAGTTGGCCCAGGCACATACCTGTAGGACTTGAAACCGACATGAGTCTGATTAAGAGCCCTGCAGGCAATTAGATTTCTTTAAGGATGGATGGGAGAGAAATGGGGATTCCTTCTCAGTTCATCTGCTTTTTATATTCTTTCATTATTGATTTAACAGCATAAATATTTAACCTTGATGTTTGACACATTTTGATGAATCCCAGTTTGGAAAAGGAAAAAAAATCCCAGATACAAATGTAATACTTCATCTCTAAGTCTCCAAATTTTTGTTCCACCTCCCTCCCCCAACCCAGCTTCTGGTCCCTTTTGTTCTACTTCTTCTCACTGCCGTTTAGGATACAGGTTCTTACTTTCCAAGCACCTCTCTACACTAAGATGCCTTTATTTTCTCCAAGCTTAAGTTATCATGTTTTAGCCAAAAGCTCCAAGTGAATATCTACTCTATCCTTACAGCTGTTTCTGAGTGTCTTTCATGCCCACATAGTATGTGTGCCCAGGTCTCTTTTTTACTTTCTCATCTAGGACTTCATTTTCCCAGGGGTGATCCAGCATCGGCTAAAATGCCTTTGAATACTTGGAGTCCGCCAAATAAAATCACATTTTAAAAACTGAGCTAAACAGGTTTCTCTACACTTTAATAACACATAACATCATAATGTCATTCTTGTTGAACTGAGCCAAAAATAAAAACAAAAATAAACTCCCTTCATTTCAGGTCCTAATTGAAGTACAGATTAGATCCTACACCTTCAAATGTACATCCTTCAAAGGGTACGTTTGGGGTGAACCATCAGGTTGGTATGACACAGACATTAGAAATAGGGGGAGGGCTTAAAATATATATTGTTATTAACCTTTTCCTGATATTTTATGGAATATTGATTATGTAGTGCTAATAATTTTATTCCATATTGTTCAAAGGACAAAAAGTGCCACCAAAAATGTAGCAATAAAGTTTTTAGCTCTCATGGCGGCCTCAGGAGTCAATTATGTCAACACTAAGTCTGGTACTGTCAAATCATGCCGGCATTGCAAGCATAGGTTGGCTGGTGATGCAAGAGTTCAGCAAAAATCAATGAAAGCATTAGGGAGTGCTGATTGAGGTTATTAAGGCTTTGCTTGATAACACACCACTGCAGCTCTGTGACATCAGGTTGAAATTAGTCATGCTGAGAATAGTTACACCAGCCGTGTGGCTGACAAGGACTTGGTGCTTCGGCCGGGTGTCAGGCCTGTGCCTCTGAGCAGGGAGAGCTGAGTGCAGGACATTGGTCCACCAGAGACCTCCTGGCTCCACATAATATCAAACGGCAAAAGATCTCCCAGAGATCTCCATCTCAAAGCTAAGACCCAGCTCCACTCAATGAGAGCAAGCTACATTGCTGGACATCCTATGCCAAACAACTAGCAAGACAGGAACACAACCCCACCCATTAGCAGAGAGGCTGCCTAAAATCATAATGAGGTCACAGGCACCCCAAAACACACCACTGGACGTGGTCCTGCCCACCAGAAAGACAAGATCCAGCCTCATCCACCAGAACACAGGCACCAGTCCCCTCCACCAGGAAGCCTACGCAACCCACTGAACTAACCTTAGCCACTGGGGGCAGACACCAAAAACAATGGGAACTACGAACCTGCAGCCTGCGAAAAGGAGACCCCAAACACAGTAAGCTAAGCAAAATGAGAAGACAGAGAAACACACAGCAGATGAAGGAGCAAGATAAAAACCCATCAGACCAAACAAATGAAGAGGAAATAGGCAGTCTACCTGAAAAAGAATTCAGAGTAATGATAGTAAAGATGATCCAAAATCTTGGAAATAGAATGGAGAAAATACAAGAAATGTTTAACAAGGACCTAGAAGAACTAAAGAGCAAATAAACAATGATGAATGAACAACACAATAAATGAAATTAAAAATTCTCTAGAAGGAATCAATAGCAGAATAACTGAGGCAGAAGAACGGATAAGTGACCTGGAAGATAAAATAGTAGAAATAACTACCACAGAGCAGAATGAAGAAAAAAGAATGAAAAGAATTGAGGACGGTCTCAGGGACCTCTGGGACAACATTAAATGCACCAACATTTGAATTATAGGGGTCCCAGAAGAAGAAGAGAAAAAGAAAGGTACTGAGAAAATATTTGAAGAGATTGTAGTTGAAAACTTCCCTACTACGGGAAAGGAAATAGTCAAGTCCAGGAAGCACAGAGTCCCATACAGGATAAATCCAAAGAGAAACACGCCAAGACACATATTAATCAAACTATCAAAAATTAAATACAAAGAAAAAGTATTAAAAGCAGCAAGGGAAAAACAACAAATAACATACAAGGGAATCCCCATAAGGTTAACAGCTGATCTTTCAGCAGAAACTCTGCAAGCCAGAAGGGAGTGGCAGGTCATATTTAAAGTGATGAAAGGGAAGAACATACAGGCAAGATTACTCTACCCGGCAAGGATCTCATTCAGATTTGATGGAGAAATTAAAACCTTTACAGACAAGCAAAAGCTAAGAGAATTCAGCACCACCAAACCAGCTCTACAAGAAATGCTAAAGGAACTTCTCTAAGAGGGAAACACAAGAGAAGAAAAGGACCTACAAAAACAAACCCAAAACAATTAAGAAAATGGTAATAGGGACATACATATCGATAACTACCTTAAATGTAAATGGATTAAATGCTCCAAACAAAAGTCATAGACTGGCTGAATGGATACAAAAACATGACCCGTACATATGCTCTCTACAAGAGACCCACTTCAGACCTAGGGACACATACAGACTGAAAGTGAGAGGATGGAAAAAGATATTCCATGCAAATGGAAATCAAAAGAAAGCTGGAGTAGCAATTCTCATATCAGAAAAAATAGACTTTAAAATAAAGACTATTACAAGAGACAGAGAAGGACACTACATAATGATCAAGGGATCAATCCAAGAAGATATAACAATTGTAAATATTTATGCATCCAACATAGGAGCACCTCAATACATAAGGCAAATGGTAACAGCCATAAAAGGAGAACTCGACAGTAACACAGTCATAGTAGTAGGGGACTTTAACACCCCACTTTCACCAACGGACAGATCACCTAAAATGAAAATAAAAAAGGAAACACAAGCTTTAAATGATACAGAAACAAGATAGACTTAATTGTTATTTATAGGACATGCCATCTAAAAACAACAGAATACATTTTCTTCTCAAGTGCTCATGGAACATTCTCTAGGATAGATCATATCTTGGGTCACAAATCAAGCCTTGGTAAATTTAAGAAAATTGAAATCGTATCAAGTATCTTTTCTGACCACAATACTATGAGACTAGATATCAATTATAGGAAAAAATCTGTAAAAAATACAAACACATGGAGGCTAAACAATATGTTACTAAATAACCAAGAGATCAATGAAGAAATAAAAGAGAAAATCAAAAAATACCTACAAACAAATGACAATGAAAACACGACGACCCAAAACCTATGGGATGCAGCAAAGGCAGTTCTAAGAGGGAAGTTTATAGCAATACAATCCTACCTCAAGAAAAAAGAAACATCTCAAATAAACAACCTAACCTTACACCTAAAGCAATTAGAGAAAGAAGAACAAAACACACCAAAGTTAGCAGAAGGAAAGAAATCATAAAGATCAGATCAGAAATAAATGAAAAATAAATGAAGAAAATGATAGCAAAGATCAATAAAACTAAAAGCTGGTTCTTTGAGAAGATAAACAAAATTGATAAACCATTAGCCAGACTCATCAAGAAAAAAAGGGAGAAGACTCAAATCAATAGAATTAGTAATGAAAAAGGAGAAGTAACAACTGACACTGCAGAAATACAAAGGATCATGAGAGATTACTATAAGCAACTATATGCCAATAAAATGGACAACCTGGAAGAAATGGACAAATTCTTAGAGAAGCACAACCTTCCGAGACAGAAGCAGGAAGAAATAGAAAATATAAACAGACCAATCACAAGCACTGAAATTGAGACTGTGATTAAAAATCTTCCAACAAATAAAAGCCTAGGACCAGATGGATTCAAAGGTGAATTCTATCAAACATTTAGAGAAGAGCTAACACCTATCCTCCTCAAACTCTTCCAAAATAGAGCAGTCGGAGGAAGACTCTCAAACTCATTCTACGAGGCCACCATCACCCTGACACCAAATCCAGACAAAGATGTCACAAAAAAAGAAAACTACAAGCCAACTGTAGATGAAATATAGATCAATGGAACATCAATGATGTTCATCATCATCTATGATGAACATAGATGCAAAAATCCTCAACAAAATACTAGCAAACAGAATCCAACAGCACATTAAAAGGATCATACACCATGATCAAGTGGGGTTTATCCCAGGAATGCAAGGATTCTTCAATATATGCAAATCAATCAATGTGATAAACCATATTAACAAACTGAAGGAGAAAAACCATATGATCATCTCAATAGATGCAGAAAAAGCTTTCGACAGAATTCAACACCCATTTATGATAAAAACCCTCCAGAAAGTAGGCATAGAGGGAACTTACCTCAACATAATAAAGGCCATATATGACAAACCCACAGCCAACATCATTCTCAATGGTGAAAAACTGAAACCTTTTCCTCTAAGATCAGGAACAAGACAAGGTTGTCCACTCTCACCACTATTATTCAACATAGTTTTGGAAGTTTTAACCCCAGCAATCAGAGAAGAAAAAGAAATAAAAGGAATCCAAATTGGAAAGAAGAAATAAAGTTGTCACTGTTTGCAGATGACATGATACTATACACAGAGAATCCTAAAGATGCTACCAGAAAACTACTAGAGCTAATCAATGAATTTGGTAAAGTTGCAGGATACAAAATTAATGCACAGAAATCTCTTGCATTCCTGTACACTAATGATGAAAAATCTGAAAGAGAAATTAAGGAAAACACTCCATTTACCATTACAACAAAAAGAATAAAATAACTAGGAATAAACCTACCTAAGGAGACAAAAGACCTGTACGCAGAAAACTATAAGACACTGATGAAAGAAATTAAAGATGATACAAACAGATGGAGAGATATACCATGTTCTTGGATTGGAAGAATCAACATTGTGAAAATGACTCTACCACCCAAAGCAATCTACAGATTCAATGCAATCCCTATCAAACTACCAATGGCATTTTTCACTGAACAAGAACAAAAAATTTCACAATTTGTATGGAAACACAAAAGACCCCGAATAGCCAAAGAATCTTGAGAAAGAAAAATGGAGCTGGAGGAATCAGGCTCCCTGACTTCAGACGATATTACAAAGCTACAGTAATCAAGACAGTATGGTAGTGCACAAAAACAGAAATATAGATCAATGGAACAGGATAGAATGCCCAGAGATAAACCCACACACATATGGTCACCTTATTTTTGATAAAGGAGGCAAGAATATACAGTGGAGAAAAGACAGCCTCTTCAATAAGTGGTGCTGGGAAAACTGGACAGCTACATGTAAAAGAATGAAATTAGAACACTCCCTAACACCATACACAAAAATAAACTCAAAATGGATTAAAGACCTAAATGTAAGGCCAGACACTATCAAACTCTTAGAGGAAAACATAGGCAGAACACTCTATGACATAAATCACAGCAAGATCCTTTTTGACCCACCTCCTAGAGAAATGGAAATAAAAACAAAAATAAACAACTGGGACCTAATGAAACTTAAAAGGTTTTGCACAGTAAAGGAAACCATAAACAAGACGAAAAGACAACTCTCAGAATGGGAGAAAATATTTGCAGACGAAGCAACTGACAAGGGATTAATCTCCAAAATATACAAGCAGCTCATGCAGCTCAATATCAAAAAAACAAACAACCCAATCCAAAAATGGGCAGAAGACCTAAATAGACATTTCTCCAAAGAAGATATACAGATTGCCAACAAACACACGAAAGGATGCTCAACATCACTAACCATTAGAGAAATGCAAATCAAAACTACAATTAGGTATCACCTCATACCAGTCAGAATGGCCATCATCAAAAAAATAATAAATGCTGGAGAGGGTGTGGAGAAAAGGGAACCCTCTTGCACTGTTGGTGGGAATGTAAATTGATACAGCCACTATGGAGAACAGTATGGAGGTTCCTTAAAAAACTAAAAATAGAACTACCATACGACCCAGCAATCCCACTACTGGGCATATACCCTAAGAAAACCATAATTCAGAAAGAGTCATGTACCAAAATATTCATTGCAGCTCTGTTTACAATAGCCAGGACATGGAAGCAACCTAGGTGTCCATCATCGGATGAATGGATAAAGAAGATGTGGCACATATATACAATGGAATATTACTCAGCCATAAAAAGAAATGAAATGGAGGTATTTGTAATGAGGTGGATGGAGTTAGAGTCTGTCATACAGAGTGAAGTAAGTCAGAAAGAGAAAAAGAAATACAGTATGCTAACACATATATATGGAATCTAAGGGAAAAAAAAAAAAAAAGGTCATGAAGAACCTAGTGGCAAGACAGGAATAAAGACACAGACCTACTAGAGAATGGACTTGAGGATATGGGGAGGGGGAGGGGTGAGATGTGACAGGGTGAGAGAGTGCCATGGACATATATACACTACCAAATGTAAAATAGATAGCTAGTGGGAAGCAGCCGCATAGCACAGGGAGATCAGCTCGGTGCTTTGTGACCACCTAGAGGGGTGGGATAGGGAGGGTGGGAGGGAGACGCAAGAGGGAGGAGATATGGGGATATATGTATATGTATAGCTGATTCACCTTGTTATAAAGCAGAAACTAACACACCATTTTAAAGCAATTATACTCCAATAAAGATGTTAAAAAAAAAAGTTTTTAAAAAATGAGTCATGTTTTCTGGATTATCTACAATAGACGTTATACAATTCTAGAGAATTCAGGAAAACACTCTGTAAGATATTCTTCTTTCTAACTCTCTGTGTATTCATTTTTTAATTACTGTGACTTGGAGTCTGCATTTCATGTTTTGCAGGAGAGTTTTTTTTAATAAAAAAATTAGAACAAAGTGGATAATGCAGATAACCCGAATTAAGAGGAAACCAGGTCCCATATGGATATTGTCTGATTCATTACAAATTTCAGCTTTAGAATTTAGAATATTGTGCTATAAATCATGATGTCATTTCCAGGAAATCACATTCAGGCAACGTTTCCCCTGAGAGAATGTCCTTGTCACAAACAGCTGTGTCGTTTTTCAGACCTTAAGGGAGGTTTGGGTGGTTTAGAATTGTCTTATGAAATGTGTGTTTATTTGTACTTTGCACCTTTGTCATTATTATAAGCTCACTATAAGAAGTACAGTGATTAATAATTTAATTATTTAAATTAAAACACCAGAATATGAATAAAGCTTATTTAAATTAAAACATCATTTGATATGATGGTAATTGGTTACTTTGGTACACTTTCTATTATAAGATTAATTTGAATTACTGAAGAGTCAGATACATAAGAAGCTTTACACAGAGGAAGGAGTTTGCTGTAGGATCACCTGGGCTGACATTCTGCCACTAGTTAAATAGCTGTGTGACCTAATCTGTTTCTTTTTAATCTCAGTATCACTGTCTGCACATTCATTTATGTATTCATTCAGCAAATACTCATTGAGTCTCTACTGTGTGTCAGGGACTGTGCTAGGTGCTGGGATTTAAGGGGTGAGTAAAAAAGAAAAGGTTCTTGATCCCTTGGAGCTTATGGTTTAGTGGGAGAGCCAGACATTAAAGCAACAATCACATAAATGATACAGCTACCATTGTGGTGAGGCTAGGAGCGGAAAGACTATGGAGCTGTACGGTGAGGTTGGAATTCTCTGGTCTCCTTTTCCAGGTTCTGGCACATAAGAAGCCCAGTGAATGGTGGGAGTGATTGTTGGAAGTGTTATTAGTATTATTATGATTTCATCCCAAGCCAAACGTGAGCACGTGAGGACAGGCAGTGCAGGAACTAGTTGCAGGTTGTATGATGACGTAATGAAACATGGTGAATTCGGGTTGAGGGAGTTCAAGCCACGTGAATTAAAAGGCAGGCATCCCAAAATATGGTTGTCATCCTCTGGGTGTTAGAGTGGGCGTTACCTTGATGGATCTTTGAGCGTGGCATAGTTAACACTGTTCCCAGAAGGTTGATGGGTCAAAGTTGCTGCAGGGAGGTTGGGGTCTAGTGGGTACCTTTTTAAAACTGCTTTTATTTTAAGCTTTTAGGTGTTGGGAGCCAGTTCTACAGAATTCCACATACATACATATACATATATTCACACACATCTATTTATATATATTTTAATGTATAGATACACATATACATATATTGTATTATAATATATACACACAAATTATATGTGTGTATGTGTATATGCATATGTATTTGTGCATGTGTATAGTAGTGTCTTCCCCCACAGGATCTAGGCACTTAGTTTGTAATCACAGGAAAGAAGGAATCTTCCCACGTCTGCAATCTGAAGTTGGAAAGCAAGCTGCCCTAAATCCAAAAATAGAAATTCTATTAAAGGTCACGTAGAGGTGAGAGAATATGTGAGTCCTCTGGTTCCTTCTTACAACAGCCATCCTGTGTGCGTGTGTTGCGCCCCTGTGTCCCTGCACATTCTTTGTAGGCAGGGTGATAAAACAGTGCCCTAGATGTTCTCCTGGGTGTGGAGTGACAACCTCGTTGTGATAGAGTGCACCCCAAACAACACTGGACAGCAAGCTCATAGTCTCTGGGCTGGTGAAGAGCAGTGTTTCCTGGAGCATAGACATGACTCTGGGTGTGTTTGCTCCAGTGTAAGGAAGGATGGTATGTAAGAGGACTGAAATCTCTGGTCAGATGACGTGGACTGGCCATTGAGGAATTTAGTCATGTTTCCCTTGCTAATAATAATAGTCGTGTTTTTGGGCATTTTATATGTGCATGTTACTGACCTAAGTGATTGACATAGAGAATCTCATGTAATTCTTAAGACAAGCCTGTGAGGTAGGTCTAGTTAGGGACCATCCAAGGTCCCATATCCAGTGGATAGCACAGCTAGACCTGGACTTGGCTATGACCGATTGTGAAGCCTTCTCTCTTAACTGGACATTCTGTTGTCCCTATTCATTCTCTGGTCATGGAAGCCACACAGATACCCACTCACTTGTCTCATTTGCTGTTATAGCCCCACAGGCTGGCACAGTGCCCGGTCCTGGGCTAGGTGTATTAGTGACCCTTTGGTTGCAAGTGACAGAAACGTAACTCAAACTGGTGTAAAATAAACATTAAGCAGACTTCGTTGGCTCATAAAATAAAAAATCCAGTGGTGAAGTGCAGTCCTTCAGACGTGCCTGGATACAGGTGGATGGATGATGTCACCAAGACTTCCTTTCTTTCCATCTTTCCGTTGTGCTTCCTTCTGCGTTGGCTTCATTCCCAGGCAGGCTCTCTCCATGGGGAGGCAATTAGAGGAACCAGCAGCTCTAGACAACTAAGCCCAGAAATAAGAGGTTGTCTCCTTCTAACTTTCCCAACAAAAGCCCTGGGGGCGGGGGGACTCTCATTAGCTTTGTTTGGGTCAAATACCCATTTCTGAAACTAGGCTGGGCTCGGGAGAAGGCGTCCCTGTAGGGACAGCTGGAAGTGGGAGGAGTCAGCCTCCCTTGAACCCCATGAACTGATAAAGGGGGAGCAGTTGTTCCCTCCGAGATACTGAACATAGGCAGAAACCTATGTTCATTGCAAAAGGTATTCAATAAATATTGGCTGAATGAATGAAGGAAGGAAGGAAGAAATTAACCTGTTCTGTTCTAGGGAACCTTCAGAGAATACAAGGATCTCTAAAAATAAGATGTCACAAATTGGGACACACATTAAGCCTGCAGTACATTTTAATTTAATAGGAACGAATGAATAAGTTTGTGAGGGAAGGTATAATCTGTGTTCTACGAGGTAAAAAGTTAAATGCTCCTTTTTTGATTAATGAATGTTTGAAGGGGCTTCCATCAAGTCATTTATGTTTTACTTTCCTCTGTGCCCCTCAGATATTGGGATAAGTATTGGGATAATGGAAGGTACGCAATGAGGGAATTTCATTTTCCCAAGCCACCTTCTACCTGAGTCCCCTGCAGCAGAGGGGTGTAAATGGAAACACCTGGAGGGCTCCTGAGAGGGGAGAACAAGTGGAATTTCTTTGAAGTCTTGTGTTTTATCTTAAAGGTTTATGCAAATTTTGGATAATACTTTTATGATATTTACACAGTCCTTTTAATAATAGATTAATATTTGAAGTTAATAACCATTCAGAAAACAAAAACAAAAATGCTTCCTGTGGGTCTTAGTTAAACAGAAAGATGGTATTTAATTGAAT